>NC_138070.1:17710175-18202504 GCF_964194185.1 Rhinolophus hipposideros | reverse complement strand
AAAATTGTATTTTTTTTTACAGTCATTTGTACAATTTGTTACAAAACCATAGAAGACTACAACTTGTTTTAAATCATTTTTGGTCGGCAAATATGTAAAATCTGTGTGCAATTATCATGTATTTACAGGGCCTCATGTTAGTCATTTTCAATGATTATTCCAACAATGTCACACTCTCAACATAAGACATGGCTTAAGATAAATATATTAGTAAATAAATATTCTGAGAACATATTTCCATAAATGAAATGTGCTGCTATACATATACAGAATATACATAAGTTGTTTTCTAGCCTTTAAAACATTTTTTAAAAAATGGTAATGTTGGAGAAGGAGCCCTTAGACCATTTTATTACAAAATCTTTACAGCAAAGTCTTTACAAAATATCTTTTAAGTGCTCTGGGAGAAATTTTAAAAAACATTTAAAAATAGTGCCTTGTTAGACCAACACAATAGAGTTTATACAAAGAATAGAAAAAGGCAGTTCTGTTTAAAAAATAATACTCTTGATTAGTAATTATTTTTTAGACCTCATTTCAAAAGCATTAGTCCTGCATGAACTTTGAGTAGAAACTAGCAGCACAAAAGGGGGTCGGGGGTTGAGCAGTGGAACAGCAGATGGGGCTTTAAAAAAATGGCTTGGGTTCAGAGAGGGGGAAAGAGACTGAGAGTGAAAGCCAGCATACTGGGGCTGTGTCTATCGAGGTACCTGGTTGATTAGAACTCCCGTCCCTCCCCCACCCCCCATTTTAACTGGTTCTAGCACTCTTCAGTTTACATGGCAGTCTTACATCAGGGCTGGGCCATGGGACCACACCCGGTGGTCACACCCTGGCTTGGGGGGTAGGGGGCTGGATTCTCAACGGACAATGCAATCTCCCTTCTTCCACAGCTATATACCTCCCCACACACCACTGAGCAGACACTGAAAAAGGTACTTGTCATCGTTATTGGAGTCTTACTTCACAGAAGATATTTCTTTTGTTTAAATGGTGAGGCAGTAATACAGTTGGTTACTATATTCTGGTGACCTCCCTGTCTGATGAGCCAACACAAATTTAAGACAATGGCTAATACTTAAGTTTCAAAATTTCAATTTTGTTTCTACCACCCTGTAAACTACACACATTAAATGGGCTTCTTTTGCCATCTGTAGTTATTGTTCTTTCAAATGAAAATCAGACAGATTTATTTGAATAAGCCCAGTGGAAGCCACATTCTCTACCCATCTATTCATTGCTTAAGGCTGTTGAGGAGTGATTTTCTAGCTAGGGCTAAAGAAAGCCACTTTGGGGGTATGGTTTCAGACAAGGAAGATAATATGCACTCAAAGGCATTAAAAACAAACAAAACCACAAACAATTAAAAAAAAATCTCAACAATGAGAAGCTGCTCTTTGCAGTTCATGTTAAAATCCAGACCCCCACCCCGCTTCCCCAAAACCATGTAATGCAAGCTGTTGTCCTCAGCAGCTGCAACTCCTGGCCCGAGAAATAAAGGCGGCCCTGATCACATGTCAACAGCTTAGGCGCTTCTCACACCCTCGCCAACAGGTGTGCTGGGCACAGGCCTGGTGTGGGGGCTGGGAGGGAACGGCTCCCAAGGGACTGCACCTCAGACGCGGGAGGACAAATCTCAACATAGTGAGTTCCTAAATGACAAATGGCTCAATCATTTGACGCTAGAATTTCCTCTGTCAAATCTTGGCTAGAAGTAAGTAAATTTCCTCATCACAGGCTGGGGTTTTTAAGAAAAAAGAATTCCGGTATCGTGAGGTTCTCACTCAGAAAGTTTTGGTCTGGACCTTGGGCGACTTCCCCTGAGCCTCACTGCAGAGAACTAGGCCTCAGTCTCCTTGCAAACCAGGTGGTTTCTATTCCCCCACCTGTAGGGGGCCCGCTCCCAGGGTTCCTATTTCACAAATGAGCTTTTCAGGTGGCACCAAATATCTGCTGAGTAAATGAATAAAAGTGACCAGGAAAGTTAGTGAATATGGGGCTAATGTGATTAGTTTTTTCTAAAAAAAGTATTTTAAGGACAAGAAATACATTGGACAAAAAGGATGACAATCCCTGATCTGAAATACCTTTAAATAGATTCTCCCTTTTAAAATGGAAATATCTTTTAAAAAATGATTTGGGTTTTTAAACTCTCCCTCCCTCTTAAAAAAACAACAACCAAAGGCTGGAAAAATACACAAAAACCTACCCTTTGGGTCTAAACTATCTGATAGTCTCTTTCTCAGTCTCATGGAGAATCAATACATAATAGTGCATTAGGTAGAAAGGATAGTAGACATTTGCAGGTGAGATGAGCAACTTCAGCCACGAGGCAGAGGGCTACACAACCCTGAAGTGGGATGGGAAACTTTCAAATGGAGCTTGGTTCAGACAAGATGGGGTCCCGGCCAGGCGACCCCAGGAAGGCAGCCCAAGGACGCAGCAGCTCCAGTGTGCCCTCTGTCCTCAGTCCCATCAGACACCGAGGCTGCAAACTATGTTCCTCCTGGGTGTTTGTCCCCACGTACCCCATCGAACCATTTCTGCAGCCAGTTGCAGGAAGCCCAAGATCAGCACCATGAACCCTGCCCTTTACCTTAGGACGATAATTCCTGGGGACAGACTGAGGACACTGGGCAGAATCATCCCTGTCACCCAGGGGCTTCCATAGCAATGGCTTATCCTGGCTCCCCAGTGCTGCAGACCTTCCACCTATTCCTAGCTCTTTCCATCTGCTGCCTAAAAGTGTGGGCTGGAGAAGCATGGCTTCCGAGAAGACCTGAAATTTTGTTATGCTGGGATTTGCCATGAGAAAGAAAGAGGCAGCATTGCATTGTTCTTCAGTTTGTACCCATATCGACTAGCTTTACTTCAAGTTTCTGGTTCATTTTCTAAGGCAGTTGTAGCCCTGAGCTTTTCAAAGGCCTGAGCTCCCTCCAGGGAGACAACAGTATCTACACATGATGTGGTTCAATTAATGCAGCAGTGATTTTTTTTTTCAGCAAAAGTTGGCGGTTTAGGGTTCTTTAAAATATATATTTAAATAACTTTTTACATTTACATATAATATCTTAAAAAACAAAGCCAAGAACTCAATCCCACACACCTCGGAACCCCAAGCACACACACTTTACAAAACAGAGTAACATGTTATCAAAAGAGGCAAAGACTCAGAGAATTTTGTCTGTTGGTTTGTTAATGGGAGGGGGGTTGCCACAGGGGGCTCACATTTTGGGTTGAGAAGGAGGGCTCTCTTTATTACCACTTTTGTGTGTTTGTCAAAGCTAAAAAAAAAAAAAAAAAAAAAAAAAATTTTTTTTTTCTTTTTTTGAAGGAAGTCAGAGTTTGGAGTCTCCGTACAGTTCCCATTTCCACATAAGAGTTCCTTCTGGGCTCAGGCTCTTGTGCCACCACTGCTGTCTGCTGGGCGAGATCTCTGTCCTGGGAGAGAAAGAACAACCATCAGGGGAGGGTGCCATCACCACAGGCTTCGGGCACACACACAGGCGAGGGACGTGGGTGTCCATCCCCACCACGTGGCAGGCTCTCAGGAAGTGACAGGTCACAACACTGGACGGACTGTGAATATGGTTAAGGGCTTAAGCAGAGCTCCTCATTCTGTGCGGAGAGCACAGGCCTCCCTCATCTGACATGCAGAGCCTTCTGGAACCCATGGGTAGCATGTACAAAACACAATGTACAGAAGCTACACCATCAGGCACTGGGAAGCGCAGGGGAGTAGACTCCCTTCACAGAACTTACAAAGTGACTTCAGGGTGTGATAATCTGGGGAGGAAACACAGGGTGTGAGAGTAACCCCGGAGGTGGCTGGAGGGTGTCATTTAAGCCAAAATCTGCAGGAGGGAAGCAGCAGAAAGGTCTGGAGGCTGGAATGAGCTTGTCACACTGGAGGAACCTTACGGAGGCCACAGGGGGCTAAATTAGCGAGCAAGGAGAGTGAAGCAAGTGGTCAGAGGGACAGGCAGGGGCCAGATCACACAGAACTGGATGAGTTTACATTTTCAAAATTCTAAAGGTCGTGGCAAGTCACTGAAGGGTTTTCTAATGTAAAGATATAGACTTATGCTCAAAAAAAGACCACTGGCTCTCAAGTGGAATAGAAGGCAAGAAGGAGTGACGAGTCAGTCAGAAGGCTTACTGCCTTCACCCTGGAGAGAGGAAATGGGCCTAAGGCGACAGAGGTGGGATGCAGAGGAGATAAATGTGGGATATACTTTATATATAGAACTTATTGCCGTGCTACGCAAAGGTACTGGGCTGCACACTATTATTGAGACAAAATATTTGTAAACTTTATAGCAATTGGATGATGTGTGCTGAATCTAGTAATAAAAATTCTGGACTGGGATCTGACATGTCTTTTGCTAAGTTTCATTTTCTAGGAATTCAATTTTTGCAGACGGTTGAGAAGCCCAGGATACTGGAGTGTGAGGGGCAAGGCAGGCTCGGGGACGGTGCTTTTGGCCTGAGCATCGGGCGGGGAGCCTTGGAGAAGGCATGTGCAGGGGGAGGAATCCGGGAGCGCGGCTGTGAACCTGACAGGCTGGGATACTTGTGTGGCACGTGGGGGGAGAGACTATGGAAGCACAGGGCTCAACGGGTCTGGTACTCAGAAGAAGGGCCGGGTTAGAGAAGAACACTTGTTAGTCATCAGGTAGAGACGGTGTTTTAAGTCAAGGGCACAAAGGGAGTCGTTAAGAAGACGACTGTGGAGCAAGAAGAGGACCCCGACCCTGGCCTACTGTCGTCTCCTGCTCTCACCTGCAGCCTCAGTGGCTGTGGTGTTAGCCTCCTGAATGTCCTGGGAGGCACTGGGGAAGCCGGCCCTGGTGGCCCCCGCCTCATCCGGAGGGCAGTCGGGAAGCAGTGGAGTCCTGGGCTGGCAGCACAGAACCCGCTCTTCTTCCTGGGCTCCCCCCAGGTCCCTGTGGGGCTGCAAGACGTCGGGGCCCAGCGTCCCACCCCAGAGGCTGAGGCCATGGGTCCCTTGGAAATCTGAGGGCAGGCCCGAGTCACAGTCCACATCCTCGGGAATGATGGGGATGCGCTGGCTCAAGCCCCAGGCCCCCGGGTGGCAGCTGGGCGGGGGCTCCTGGGCAAGCGTATACCGCACGCTCACCGAGCAATCCTCAGCGTAGCAGCCGCTGCCCCCTCCGCCGCCGTGGGCCGCCTGCTTCTCTTCATAGAAGCAGCAGGGCAGGCCCTCATATTTCACCCCATCTGTCCTAGGCAAATGGTCTGGGTGAAGGCCATACAGGCCCTGGGAGCTTCCCGGCTGGGACTCCCCACCTGTGGGGCCACAGCTCTCACAGAGGGGGGGGCCCAGGAACAAGGTGCTGCCCCCAGCCGCTCCCACGCTGGGCTCCAGTGAGGAGGGCTGGGGCTCGCAGCAGCAGGCACACGACGCCCCCTCACGGCCCCCCTTCCAGGTCCTCCTGAGGTCCGGGGCGGCCCCAGGAGAAGCCTCGAGCCCCACTTCTGAGGTAGAGCTGTTGGGCCCCCTGTGCTCCAGGGAGGAGTTGCTGCTGTAGTTCATCTCCAGGCTGCAGGTGGACAGCTGGTCCCCCAAGGGAGAAGCAGGGCCAGGCCAAGGCTCCCCACACCCAGCACCTTGACTACGGGCTGCTGCGAGCTCCTCAGATGGCGGGGAGCCCTCGAGGTGCACGACAGGCCCCCGGCCTGAGCTGCCTGAGCCCCCCACGTCGCTGGTGCGACAGGGGCTCCGGCTGCGGTAGATGAAGGGGTCATAGTCGCTGCTGAGGGAGCTCCGGAAGGTGGAGCAGCTCCCGTACACTCCCTGGTTGCTGACCTCGGTACAATCCACCACCGAGTCACTGGACGAGCAGTGGCACTGGCCCGAGCTGCTGCTGCTGCTGCTGCTGTCGCTGCCCGGGCAGTCGGCCAGGTAGCCACTGCACACCGAGCGGTGGCCGTGGTAGCAGCTGAAGCTGGACGTGCTGCCACTCTCCAGGTGTGAGGGCGGGGCCATGTGCACCACCGTGGGGAAGAGCAGGCTGCTGCTGCCATTGGGGGGAAAGGCACGGGATGGGCCCCTGGGAGCGAGGCCGGGTGGGGCCTGACCCTCCTGCTCGGGGTAGCTGAGGCCTTGGAAGTAGTAGTGTTGGTACATGGTCTCATACTGGGAGAAGCAAGCTGCCTTGGAGAAGCTGCGGCCGCTAAACTTGGGCCTGCGGAAGGGGTGGGCTGGCGAGTAGGCCCGGTGCTCCAGGCTGCAGCGGTGCGGGGCCAGGGTGTGGTCCAGGTGCAGGGGTGGGTAGCCGCGGATGTAGGTGGGGCTTTGCGGCGAATAGAGGCTCTGCTCCCCGTGCCGGTCTACGGTCAGCAGCGTCACGGGGTTCCCGCGGGAGTCCATGCTCGTCCTGGTAGGGTAGGCTGGGATGGCATTGGTCCTGTGCACGCGGCCAGGGTAGTGCACCGGCAGGATCACCCTCTGCTGCCGGCTGCGCGCGAGGCTGCTGGTCTCCATGCACACAGTGCTGGGGCTGCCCTTTTGTTCTGGGGACAGGCAGAGGAAACAAAGTCAGGGAGGCTGAGTGCATGGTGCCAGGGACTAGAGGGATACCTAGATAAGGGCAAAGACTGGAGCAGCAGAGTCGGTCACGTGCCAAGGGGCCCAGTCTCACAATCCTGGTTCACATTCTAAGCTGTCACCCAAACGGACCATGCTGGCAGAGGCTGACCGGCTTCTCCATCTCAAAGGTGGTCACTTCTGTAAGGGCCCATCTCCCACCTCCCCGCTGCTCTGCCTGACAAAGGCACCAGAGGAGTCTGCAGAGAGTAACAGGGCTACCCAGATAAAAGGCGTCCTTCCTCTTGGGGAAACAGCTACCTGGAGTGCACCCTGTGTTCGGGCCCCCTCCTCCAATAGCACAGAGACACAGGAGCCACATCGCCACCCCGTCACCTCACACTCATTGTCTCTGTGGCCTGGGAACAACTCCGCAGTTCCAGGCACGCGCAAGCATCATTACTGTCATTCCTGTTAAAGAGTTTGTGGGCCGAAGGCCTGGTGAGGCCAGCTGCCTTACTCAGGGCAATTCTTCACGCCAGGTTCTCCTCAGGATTTGGGGGCGGGTGACCTCCAAACCCCAAGGCCCTATGCCTCCAAGTGCTGATGGCAATGCTGCAGCGCTTTGACTCGCTCACCAGCCTGCAGCATGTGTCACATTCCTGCTAGGCATTGGTAGGGACAGTGACTCTTCAGCAATGATGGAGGCCGGTGACAATTACCTATGATGTTGTGCCGACAATGGGGACAGGTGTGGTGCTGCAGCAGCCATGGGTCCACGCACTTCCTGTGAAAGCGGTGAGTACAGGGGATAACCCGCAGCTCCTGGGAAAGGAGAGAGGACACAGCCTGAAGGGAGGGCAGAGGCGGGGGCAGTGCTGCCTTCAGCCAGGCATGTGCTTCTTCCTGGGGAGCCCTGTTCACCATACCAGAGCCCAGGGGCGTCCTCCTCACCTCAGCCCCATTTCTAGCTCAATTCCCTGGAGTCAGGGCCCACACACGGGTTCTACGGAGAAGGAAATGGCCCCTCAGCCAAGCCCAACCACGACCCTCAGTGTTAAGAGAGGAAGCACACAGAAGCAGGCTTCTTTCTGGTTGATGGAGGAGGGCGCTCACGTTCATGCCACACAAGAGGAAAGACCAAAGCCATGTGCTAATGCAGACAGGCCGCCTGGGGGTGTGGAGAAAGGGCCTGGTATAGCCCAGGACCAAGGCATCTTTGGGAAGGTTGCCGCCTCTGGGTACCCCAATGGGGACAAGTACAAAATAATATGCCCAAAACTTGTGATTGACAGGTGGGGCAGCAAAGGGGTAAAGTTCTCCTGCCCTCTCCTTCACTGGGTCCTGAACACTCACCCAGGGCACACGGTTTATAACAAAGCACCCTCCGTGGAGAGGAGGTGATGGGGTTTTCTGAGGCAGAACCACCTCTGGAGTTCCTGAGCCCAAGCACCCTTCAAATTTGCTAATTTTACTTTTTCCCCCCCCATTCTCTGACCAGCTCAACTCGATAATATTTAAACAAATACCTAACATGTGCCTGACTGTGGCAAGAGTTCTTCCTGTATTTTCTCATCTGACCTTCATGATACTGGGAGTGCGGGTCAGTCTTGAGCCCATGTCACAAGCTCACGCACAGAGAGAATGCCGTCACGTGCCCAACATCACAAAGCTAGAACCTGCCTGGGGCCAGGATTATAACCCATGCAGTTTGTCCCTACAGACCACACGAGACTCTTAATGTAAAGGCCTCTGCAAATTTCATTTTTCATCCAATAGTCCACAGAGCAGTGGAACACTTTCAGAAGGGTGTCAAGTGTCTGCAACTAATTCTGAATTGGTTTACTTACTCCCCAAATGTTTATGTATGCCTCTATCTAGAAAGACATTAAGCAAACATGACAAACTGTTAACAGTGGGTGATTCTAGGTGAATGATACAAGACTCACTGGATGATTCACGTAACTTTTACGAACGTTTGAAAATCTCAGAATTAAAAGCTAGAAGGAAAAAAAGAGGACATCACATCCCTTGCCTCTTTATGAGTAACAACACCAAATGTTCCACACAGCTTTGTAGGAGAGGTTTGTAAAGTCAGTTCTCAGAGTTTTCAGAAGAGCAATTTTAAAATTAAGTCAACATGTGAGGATGTTTTTAAAACCAGGCATTTTCTGGCTTCTTACATATTTCTGATCAACTTCCAAAATCACCTACATTTAGCTGAGTCCTTTGGAGAGAGTGTCTCTGCGCCATGGCCACCCCTCCCAGGGGGAAACAGCAGTTAGACTGTCTCAGACCATCTCATTGAGACCTAGGCGTTGAAGCCCTTCTGCTCCTGCGAAGCTGTGCGAACAGAACACGGGGCCCTGTCCTTCTAGGTCCCGTGTTCCTCTGCTGACCTGTCCACCTCATCCCCATCCAGGATGGGCCTGGCCTCTGCCATTACCTCTCCGTCGATGTACTTCTCAAGGCAGATGGCACAGTCAGACGTGGAGCTGCTGCTGAGCGTGTCCAGGGCGCCACAGCTCCCCTCCCGGTGTCCCTTGTTCTTGGAATTGAACTTCCTGGTTTCCATCTTTTCCAGAGCCTGCACAGCCAGCCTGTTCATGGAATTCTGCATGGCAGAATGTGGTCGGTGTTAGAGTCTAGCACGTATTAACAGGGCCATGGCACTTGATGAATCGGGACGGGCAAACGCTCCTCTCTCAGGCCAGAACAGACTTTTGAGCAATCACTAAAAATTCAGACTGCCACAGCACAGATTTGCCAGACTCCTGAGTGTCCCCCACCATTAAACCAGGCTTTCCCCAAGTGTAAGACCAGCAAAGGTCTCCTTCAATTACTTGGCCAACTCTGCAAGGCCCTGCCTGAGTCATTAACCTGCTCTGTGCCCAGGGTTCCTTCTCTTTACACTGAAGAAAGTTCTGAGGGCAAATGATACAATGTGTGTGAGTGCTGCTCAGCACTTGGCCAATGAGACGTGCTCGACGTAAGCCAGTTACTGTTCTGTTGCTGATGGCCACACGACCCTTGTGAGAACTTGATGAGTCTCCTCTCCACAGACTGCCTGCCAAGGTCCACCATCTCTCTCCTGGGATGTCACACTGCTACCCATTTGAGAGTCTGATTCCCGCTTCTCATCACCCTCCGTCCCCAAATCCTTCTTTCCTGCACCATGATGTGCCAGCTGGGGCACCTAGAGTGCCTACTGCATTCATGGAGAATAGCCTGCAGAGCCTGGCAGACGCAGGTTCGGATTCAGGTCTGGGTGGGGCCTGAGAGTCTGCATTTCTACCAAGTTCCCAAGTAACACTGCTGCTGCTGGTCCCTAGGTCAAGGCCTTAGGGTTCCACACTAACATTTAAACATTTCTTTGGGGAAAAAACTCCTGGCTGGCAACACCCTGAATGTTTGTCCTGTGTAGGACTGGACCTTTTGGAACTGAGAAGACACAGTGCTAGAAGCTTTGCTCTAGGTTTACTCCATCTTTGTTTGTTGTTTCTAGGCCCCTGGGAACAGACTGCTGAGCTCAGGCCCCAGCCCTGATTTTCACCAGGGGTACAGCAGCGGGTACCAATGTTCACGGGCTGCTCTGAGGTCTTACCTGACTGCGTCGCTGCTTCAGCTTGATTTTGACAAGGAGGATGAGGCAGACCAAGGAGACCACGACAAAGAAAGCCAGGAAAATCCCCATGTCGAAGTATTCCGTGGGTTGCTGGAACCGAAGAGACACAGTGAGTCACAGCTCTCTGAAGCATGAGGATCAGCGCACGGGTTGTGTTGGCCCAGGTTACAAGGATGGGGCAACTGGGCTGTGCTTCTCCTCATTTGCAGGAAACACCTGGGGTTCTGCTAACACGCACACGATATGCTTTCCAGGCCCAGGTAGTACCCTCCAGAGTGGCCAAGAGTTGGTCCACACAGGTCCCAGTCAGCCTCCTAACAGCCAAGAGAATTCAGTTCATAAAGCCCAGTTCCCCATGGAATAGTGTCAAGTTCGCTGTAACCAGTAGGAGAGACCCTTCCAAATAAACACAAATATCACATTTATGGGACAAAGGAGTGAGTGTCATGTTTTGAGGGAACAGTGATTACTAACCATATAATTAATGGTTTACAACAACTCAGAAAATTGTACTCTGCTTCCACAAATATCAGCTTCCACTACAATGAGTCATATTTACCAGAGCGCTCTGTTTTCCTTTAAGAAGAAGCCAACAAGTCAGTTCTTCTGCAAACTCCCTCTAGTTCTAGCTCTTACCTTTTCCTCACGACTCACTCCCTCCTCAGACCTTGAGGCCACCCCCTCTAGGACACGCCTTTAGACAACAGGAATAGAATTTGGCTAACTGAATGCTGCGGGTATCCAGATATTTTGTGCATGCAAAAGAATCATCCTGTATGTAAATATTCCCATACTTTTGAGGAGGAAATAAACCATTTATAGGGCACCTGTCCCAGGTTCCTAGAATCTTCAACCTGAGGTTTGGACGGAAGATGCTAGAAAAGAGGTAATGGCCAGCCGTGTCTCTTCAACACACATAAGCCTTAAATGCTGTCCATTAACCACCTGGAAGTCATGAACTTCAATCCCAGTTGAAAACTAACTTTTCCAGACTCAAATATAAGTTAGGGGGTTTCAAAAATGCAATTTTGCCCTATGAAGAAGGAAGTACAGGCCTTTTGCTCTAGTCTAAGTTACATGGAAGAAGAGAGACATGAGAAGCTGAATGCTGGGTATTCCTTCCCTTCAATCCTCCTTAATCAGCCTTTTAGAAGGAGATGGGACAGATAGAAAGAAAGACAAGAGGTTACCAAGAGGGAATGCTGGGTGGAAGAGACCAGAAACATCTTCACATACAACATCGAATTCTGGCAGGACTTTTCAAATCCTCTCTACAAGGACACAGTGACATTTCTCCCTGGCCTCCAGTCTTTTATCTGACCTGAACCTGAAGGAACCGGGGTGCACCAGCATTTTAGACAGAAAGAACACAGGAACCAAAGCCCAAAAGAAATAAAGGCTCAGGTAGCAGCAGAGAAGGGCCGGGAGCGGCCAGCCGGGGTGGAGGAGGCTCACTCGAGGAGGACGGTGCTGAATCCTTGCCCGAGCCACTTTCTGCTTGTTGACGATGTTCATGAGCTTGATGGCATCTGCGCCCTTCACATACACAACCGGCCTCTTGAGCGGGTCTTCTGAACCCTGGTTTAGCTAAGGAAGAAGAGATGGTCCTGGTTAGAAGGCATGCTTCCTTTAAGCAGCAGGAGAGATAAAGAAAGGATGGAGAAAAAGGATACTAAATACTTGTTTGGAAATCCTCAAACATCATAGCCTTCGAGCTTTCAGAAGGGCAAGGCTGAGGATGATGCTTGTTTTGGATGGGCAGGCTAAAGGTCTAGAAGGGTCTTTGAAAATGTCCCCCCCTAACTTCTTGGCTCTTAACCCCTCTCAAGAGACTTGCCTTGGAGTATGATGTTTCAACGTGGATATCTTAATGTCAGCAGACAAGTGCAAAGGCCCTGACATGAGGGTGACACGACTGTGACAAGCTAAGCTAACTAACGGACATGCTTCTCTCAGGAAGACTGCAGGGTTGGTGTGGCCCAAGGGGTTTACCTGGTCGATAGCTTCTGGGTTTTCAGACACATCAAAGATGACTGCTGTGGCTCCCCGCTGTACTGCTCGCTTGGCCTGGCAGAGTAAAAAAGAGCAGGTTGGCACTCTGGTCCTTCTACTTTCCCAAAGCTGGCCTTGGAAATCAGACCTGTATTCCAATGTAGAATCTGACAGTTACCAACTTATGTGACTTTGGGCAAGTTGTTAACTTTCCCAAGCCTTGTCTTTCCCATCCGGGGGGAAATAAAGAGGGGGTGCCCAATGCTACCTACCTTGCAGCTCTCCTGAGAACCAGATGAGTTAGTATACGGGAAAATAAATAACCGGGTACTCAACTAACCTTTGTCTTCCTATCCAGCTTAAACATTAAAAATAAACTACAAACCAACAACCTGCCCAGTCAGCATAAAGGTATTGGTTTCAGTATTTTCTGCTATGAACACAGAGTCACTGGCAACCAAAGCGAATGCCTTTGGTCCTTCCCTTGTAGTCACCCAGCACTGCAGTTAGAATAACATACTGAATATTTCTGAAGGAATCTCAAAATGGTCAATTTTAATAACTGACATCAGCAGACGACCTTTGCAGACACTGTCAGAGGGAAAAGCTACGAGAAATCATTGTAAATGGGGATTTAGAGCAGTTGGCTGCCAAACCTGGCTGCACATCAAAAACCACTTGGGAATTTTGTAAAGCAGATTTCCTGGCTCCAACCACAGAGACTGATTCAGCAGGGCTGGAGGAAGGCCCAGGAAACTGAGTTCTGAAAGACTGCTGAGGGATTCTGATGATTCAACCACTTGGGGAGCTATTGATCAGAGATGTGAGATTAGAATGTTTTAGGAACAAATGAGAAGTGGTGATATTCTTTATTGGGGAAAAGGATTCCTTTCCATCCCATTGAACCTTCTAATTTTATGTCCAGCTAAGTGGATAATGGGAGTAGACTCTGGGGGAAAAAAGACTTATAGACATACCCTTGCTTTTAGGAACTCAACTCTTGTTAGGGAAGTAAGATATCTCTAACATGAGGGGCAAAAACAAACCAAAGCAAAAACTAAAACCTCCTATAAGGTGGGCAAATGATGGCTAGTGCTCTGAGGTCAAGAAAGTCTCTCTATGGGCAGAGTGCTTGAGAAAGAATCAAATCTGAATTCTTTCCATAGGAACAATCACTCTACATGCAGGCAGCATAAGAAAACAACACTGAACTCAGGTAGATGAGTGTGGCTAGACCAATGGCCCCACCAGCCCACTAGAGGGCAGTCGTATCCCACAGCTTTTACAGCATCACACTTCGGTGTGCTTTGTAGGGAACAAGCAGGACAGTGGAATCCTCAGGGATACTGCCAAGTCCTCCACAACTTAACAAACCCGGGCACCCTGGGTGCTGTGCTGCAGAAGCTGTCCTGTTCTGGTGGGGTCTCTGTCTTGCTGAACTGAGACTCAATGTATTTCACGGCTCCTCTGCTACTTCTCCATCCCACCCCATTTTATCACCAGAATGCTGCAGTTAGGAGTAACTTAGGGGCTATTTCTGGCTCTGCCACTGACAAGCTGCCAACGGTGGGCAAGTCACCGAATCTCAGCTTCAGCCTCAGTTTCCCCAGCTGTAAAAGGAGGAGGGAGGCAATGTCATTATGATTAAGACCCCTTCCAGTTCTAGTCTTGGACACTCAACTGAGAGGTGGGGACTGTCCAAGCGATGGAGAAAGAGCTGCAGTTGCCCTATCGCCCACGTCTAGCACAAGAGGACAGAACAGCACAGGGAGAAAGTTTCAGGCCAGGTGGCGTCACTTTCCTCCATAAAACTCTTTAGGAGCACAGACTCCTTTGCCCGAGGCCAACAGCTCATGGACCCAAAAGTTAGCAGTAAGTAGGTGTTTGTGTCATCTGCTCAGGTGGTGTCCCAGTCTTTTTCACACACTTTCCCAAGATGTAGAAGGGCCCCGAGGAACAGCACGAAAAAAAAAGGTAATAAATAGGACCTCTCATTCCTTTATTTGGCTTTCATTCCACGATCAAGCACATCAAACAGCACCCGAGGGGAATGTGCGTTCAGAAGCGTCTTAATCAGGAGCACCCAGCACCTCTCGCTTTGATGCTCGTGCACCTGGAGACTCTAATGGCCGCGGGATGAAAGCCTGCAAGACTGGGGGAGTGCAATGCCTTCGGCCTCCTCAGGCTTTCAGGCTTCCCTGCTCCACACGAACGTGGAAGTCTCGGGGCTCTGGAAGTGAGGCATAACCCACCTGGGACAGGCACTTTTTAAAAGACATTTTAAATAAAATCTAGGAGGGTTGACCAGTCTCCTGGTGTCTACAGTGAACACAAGAATAAGGCGCTTAAATCCCACTTAATTCCTTAACTTCAGATACAACCCGGCTAATGCAGGGGCTCCAAGTGCAAACATTTTGTTGGAGAAAGGCTAATTCTCACAGTTGATTTTCTTTAGCAATTATGTTTAATATAAGCTGCTGTTAAAATAAGGTTGCATTTCTTGCACATACGAGGATGAGACAGGAGGAGAATCAACACAGGGAACTTGCCTGTCAGGAGCCGACTCAGGATTTAAAGTAGGCCACAAATAATCCATATTTAGAAAAATGACACATTTATTATACTAGTCCCAAAGCAAATTAAAAAAACACAGTACACCACTTGGTCACGCTTTCCCCCTCACCACACATCTTCACTTGGACTGATGACACATATTCCTTAAACAATCTTCGTAGTTTAGATTGTTCACCATTTTACCTAGCCAAGCTTGGACCAGAAAAATATTTCAAACCCAAGCTAAACCATAGTTGGGAGAGTCTTGTGATTACCAGCAACCCCATCTTTATAACGTCCAAAATTCTCCAGATAAGGCTGTTTCAAAGAAAGGATGGGAAAGACGCAGCCTGGTGGATGTTGCTAGATGAAGGTCACTGGTAAACTGGGCTCCAGTTGCAGAGGGCAGTTACCCTTGGACTGTGCACAAACCGGAATGGAAAGAAGAGCATGAAAAGGGTGTGAGCCGCAGAAAACAGGTGGGGAGTCTCAGCAATCCTCCGAGAAGCAGCCAAAGGCCTGGCCTTACTGATCTCTGCATGCCCTTCGCCTTGAAACCACCCACACAGGTATTTTCACATCCTTCATCACCTTTGAAGCTCTGATCAGGCCAGGGCTGGTGGGGTACCACCCAGCAGGTGACCAGAAGCCCACCAGCAGAATGTGGAATAAAAGGTTGTCATGGTTCTTTATTTACCTTTGCACGACTGCAAGACCCAAGGCTAGAAAATGCCCATAGCCATTGAGACATGTATCAAAAGTACAAACATCTGCACACTTCCATTTTGCAAAGTACATAATTTCAAGCCTAGAAGACAGGGTCCTACTATGGGTTGGCACTTACTGTCGTGCCGAGACTCCTATGGTTAGTTATTCAATAAATGTTGAAAGAAAGCTTGCCTGGGACCATATACTCTTGGGTTATTGTCCCTAAACGTGGATGTGGTTTTCCCCTAAGGAAGTGCTTCTATCAATCTGATTAAGCCTTTTTTTTTTTTTTAAGAGTTTGAGTCAAACCGATAACATATGCCAGGGAACAAGATCTCAAATGTAAATGGGGCATTCTGATGAGAGTAGTTCCATTATTACCTTGTGGGTGGGAAAACTTAAAGCCTAAAGTCTGCTTCAGTTTCAATTAAATTCAGGAATTCCAGTCAGGAATGGATCTGGCACTTTACCTGGGAGTGCAGTTACATATACCCAGAGTTTGTTTGGGGCTTGGTCCCACTCCATACCTACTCCTGGGGACCGGGCCATACACTCTGTTTGTCACCTATTGTTCATCTGTTTGTCAAGCACTGAATGTGATGTCCCCAGTGCATAATCTTTATTGAAGAAAAACTGACAGAATACAACCATAATAGGAAATAACCCAAAAGATGACTAAAAATCGCCTTGGTCTCAAACTCCTGACCATGGGATAACCAAGGAAGCAGGAGTATTAGTGCTGACATGAAGACATGTGTCTCTAAACTCTTACAGGAAGTTCTGATGTATGGTGGCTGCAGGCAGGCTTTTTTTGCCGTTACTGAATACAATTTTGCATTCTGGATTTTTTGTTTGCTTGTTTTGCTTTTTTTTTCTTTTTTGCACTATCATGATCTTTCAACAAGTCATTAAAAATTCTTTGTAAATATCTTTAAGGCTGCGATATATATCTCTTCATATACTTTCCTCACTTGTGTATTTTTGATAGTTGGGCTATTTCAGTTTTTTACTGTTATAATTAGTGCTACATTGGATAAATCTTGGCTTACATTTCCAATTTCCTTAGTATGGAGGCTCAGGACTGAAGAATATGAAGATTATTAAGAATCAATACAATCCACAGAGGATTTTAATGTCCCTCCTTAAAAACCTATGCAATTAAATTTATCTGCAGTAATGACAAGATAGGATGGCACAGACAATACAAAACAAATTTGACAAGAGATTTAACTTCTGGATAATCTGGCCTTTTGGCTAGGAAAATAAGGTCAGTTTGAGAATAACTTTGCATGATACTTCACACGCAGAAAGACACTCCAGAGTGAACTATGAGTTGATCATACCTATCCTACTGATTCTTCAAGGTCAAGCTCATGTGCTACCCCTCCCGTAAGACAGACAAGTGCTTCTCTTTAATCAAAAACAGCTCTTATCCCTTTCTGAGCTCTAATATCTCTAAGGATTTCTCCTCTGCTGCTTACCACTTTCTGTGATGCATTCCCCTCCCCGCAAATATGACCATCTTTAGTGTTTTTGCTATTTATAAAAGTAGTATGTGCTCGATGTGAAAATTTTAATACAGCAGGTCCTCGAAGAACATTGTTTTGTTCTAACATTGATGAGAAGAAGAGAAAAAAAAATCGCTTCCTGGCCGGGGCCACTGTCTGTATGGAGTTTGCACATTCTCCCCATGTCTGTGTGGCCTTTTCTACTGAGACTTGGGTTTCCTCCCACATCCCAAAGATGTGCATGTGAGGTGAACTGGCATGTTTAAATTGTCCTAGCGAGGGGTGGGGAGAGCGCACCCTACAATGAGAGGGTGTCCTGTCCAGGGTGGGTTCCCGCCTTGCACCCTGAGCTGGGAGAGGTTCCTACCATCCACGACCCTGACCTGGAATAAACAGGTTGGAAAATAATGTTCTTACTTGTTTTTAATTCATCTTTCTTAAGTGTATATATAGCTCACATTTACTCCAATGTTTAATATTAAAAGTGTTTTGGATCTTTATCTGGAAAGTTGGGTGATCACAATGTTTTTGTGATCAGAAATACGCCATAGGAATTTAACTCTTGTTTATATCAATTAGCCTATCGTAAAACTGGTTTCATTTTCCTCAAAGTTGGAGTTTCTAAGAACCTATAGACAATGTTAAGTGAGGACTCACTATAATTCAGAAATTAAAAGCAAAAAATAAATCATCCATTAACACCCTATACCCGAGCTTTAGAACATAACAGTGTGGTTTATATCCTTCCATGGTTTTTTAAAAACCCACATATTAGAAGGAATAAAATGCATATGTATATACTCACATATCAAAATAATACTTAAAAATAAGTTGGATGTATATACTGCTCTGTATTCTGCTATTCTCCCCCTGAACGCAACAATTTACTCAACAATATTATATGCACGGATGTTGAAAAATGCTCATTCTTCTTATGAGCTACACATACTTTTGCATTGTATAGTTGTACCAGAACTTAACACTGTCCCCGACAGGCATTAGGGAATTTCTACATTTTCTCTATTATAAACAGTGCTGTATTTATAATCTCATACTCACATTCCCATAGTGTCCATTCTTAAAATAAATAGCTACAAGTGGTCCTGCTGAGTCAGAGGGCAGAGACATCTTACATGTAAGTTACTTGCCTGTAAGTTACTAAACCTGCCTTCGGGGTCTAATGCAGCCAGATACATCTTACTGTCCAGTCTGTGTGCCCCACAAACTCTAACAAAGCAGATTGCCTTGGGCATGGTCCATACTCAACAAATTAACATAGTAGGCGGGAACAGAGTTTAATTCTATTTGTAGTGCCGTTTATTAATTTATTTGTTTAACAGCAGTAATTAGCCAGTTACTAGCGTGCTAGGCCCTGGGGATACACACAGCAGTGAGCAGAACAGGCCAGGGAAGTCATAAGGAATAGTCTGAGAGTTTAGTTCCACGGACAAAAAGGTAAGATATTAAGACCACGGGATCACTTATTCCACGTCTCTATAGTAGCTTTCCCCAAAGTACGTATCAGGGGATGACAGATTTTCTTGGTCAGTCTCCTTTGAAAAATGCTGCACATTCTCTGGTTGTTACCCGACATTTACAGAGCACATTAATATGCGAGAGGCTCTTTTCCACCTGGCGTCCCCAATTTTTGGGATACAGGTCCTTTTTGAAGCAATTCCTGTCAACACCCTCCCTTCCAAAATGAAGACATTTTGGGCCTCAACGTTCCGTGGTGTACGGTACATTAAGGTGAGGGGAGTATCATCCACCCAATCACTCTCTTGCTCTAACTCACAGAAAAGGCTGAGGGATGTGACATATATACATTTTCATCTGTAAAACAATGATGTGTAAAGAATATACACATAGTAATCTGAATGAGATTGTTATTGGTATGAACACTGTTCAATCTGCAAAGTATTTAAGCAGGCCAACTGTGTCTCAGACACCTCAAGAAAGATACAAGCCAGGACCTTTTTTCTAGAGGTGTCTGTCATTACACTCTTGCTGCTATCCTGGGGGAAGAGATCTTGCAAAGCAAGGCGCAGGATGAGGGCACTGAGGTCTATTCTCACCCAAGTGACTGTTCACTTGTGACTCTCCTCTGACACATTTCTAGAGCAGTCTGACCCAAGGTGGCAGAAACCATGATTGCGGATTCTGAAATGGCACCAGAGCCCCAGGACTTGGTTTCCATGACTTGGTCTCAGCCTTCTGCTTCAGCTTGTGTCCCCAAGTTCTTTCTGTGGCTATTCCCAGAGCAGAGCATACTGTCCTGGACATCTGTGGGCCATTTCTTGCTCAGGCTGATATGGCTGTGTGGGGTCTTGACATGGGCCTACTCTTCATCCAATCCTTATCTTCCTGCAACCTGACTCCCTCCTCAGGGAAGTGCCCCCCAAACCTCATCCCATCCCCGCCAGCTCTCCCAGGGGACCAAGCCAAACCAAAGCCCTTTGCCCTCACCCCTACACTCAACAGCTTACCCAGTTTTGCTGATTCCATCTTCCAAATCCATCTGTTGTTTTTCCATCCCCACTCCTGCTACCCTGTCCAGGGCACCAGACTTTTCGCATGAATCATAACATCCTCACTTGGGAGTTCCCTAGCCCACCCCGCCTACCCGCTAATGTGGTCTCCCTATAGCAGCAGAGGGATCTTTCTAAGTCACAAATCTGACTTGCACCACTCCCCTCAAACGACTCTGTACTGCTCTTAGGATAAGATGTGACCTCCCCACTGCTTATTGCAAACTCAACACTCCAGTCCCACCCCACCCCCCGCAGTCTAACTAGGCAGAGCTTCTGTGAGTTCTTTGACCAAGAGGGACACACCACCTCCCCCACACCCACACCGCGAGCCTTTCCCTCTTCTCTCATTCAGCTAAGGTGTTATTCCCTCCACACTGTTCATGACTGTGGCCTGACTCTGTGCCCCACCATTGCGGCTCTTATGACATCACGCTGTAATTGTTTACTTAAAGTGCCTCCCTCACTAGAGGGCAGCCAATGTGTCAGACTTCTTTCCTGCTGAATTCTCAGAATCCAGCAAAGGGCCTGGCACAGGGTAAATGGCCAATAAATGTTTGTTGATTAACCTAAAAAGGATCAGCTTTTGCCCTCGGGGTTAGTATCAAACACCCCGGGGCCTGGACTCTAAGCACAGACTACAGCTCACTCCTGGCCACCTGATCTCCTTTGACTCTGAAATTGAGAAAGGTCCTTTCTACCAGATCTTCTTAGAACTCAAGATTCTCCACACTTCAGATTTTCAGGATTTGGTTTCTTACTAACCAAACACACACGACTTCTGCTATAGTGTTTGCTGATGGGCCTTTGATTTCAGGTGGCTAGTTCTAAAGCAGGCGTTACTGTCTCTGGGCAACTTTGACCTCAGCCACTAAAATTGGCTCTGCCTGGCTGTGGATCTTTATCAGGCTCCAGGCCTCTGTGTGAGCACATCTTTGATGTCAAAGCTCTTAGAAAACAAGTCTGTGCACTTGCAGCGTTTGTTCCTTCCGCTCTTATGAGGAATGCAAGCCCCCTCTAGAGCTCTCACCAAAGGAAAGCTGATGAAATGATACCCCTGGGCATATCCACAGGGACAGATGGCACGAGATGTGGATTTTTAGTTTCCTTCCATTAAAACTTAGGAGACCTAAAGATGATGGCGTCTACCCTGAACCCTGTGGAGAAAGACGGCCTGCACCAAATAGGGGCCCACCCCCGGAAAGTAGGCGGACACTGGCCTGCCCACTCCACCTGGTGGGAAGATCTGGAGCTTGGCTTTCTGTGTGAACTGGCCGCAGATGCCAAACTCACACTCTCAATGGTTTGGGGCAATAAGAGGACGAAACAAAGGCTTGAGGGAGGCACATCCACCTGAGGCCTGTGCCTTGCACACATCATTGCCAGGAACGCAGGATACCAGTAATAAGCCCCGCTTATGTTGCCACTGCTTCAGGGCCTGCTCCCGTGGTCAGGGAGAGGCAAGGGGCTGTGAACACCGATGGAGACCAATCGGCCAGTCCCAGAGACCGGCCAACGCCTGACACCCATCAGTCTCTGTTGGCTGGTCCTTCCTGAGTCCATATAGCAGGGGCTCACTGGCTCCCTTTATGCCCCTCCTTCTGGAGGCCACTAAGTGGATTTTAAATCCTCCCTCCTCACTTTTTCCTTTCCTCCTCCCCGGTGTTCTTCACTTAGTAGTGACCACCCAGGCACCAGGCTCTTGATCATTCTGGTCAGTTGCTGTTCCCTGAAGCATGAGTCACTGAGCAACAGGGGACACTCTTGCCAGGCAAGGGGGCTTGCAAGGCCCGTCTCACCAAAGGCCTTGTTTTCCTACAGAAACCTTTCACTCCATAGGAAATGAGGTCACACACCAGAGCACATGGGTAACCGGTGAGAAAATCCTGGTGCAGAGAAGGGGGCCAGTGTCAGAATAAAGTGACCAGGGAAAGGACCCTGACTCCCACAAACCACCAGGGGATCCACCTGCCGTTCTGGGAGGATTTGTAGGGAGGGGGTAAGGTAGGAGGAAGGGGGTCCACGTAGCTTAAAAAATAACCTGGTTTCTTTTAAAGATTATACAACATATATGATTTTACTACCACACTTGCAGATTACTTTCATGACTTGGAGCCCCTAATCCATAGCCTAAAGGGGAACAACACACAAAACAGTCGCAGAGGAACGGGGGCGTGGGTGGGGGTTTGCTGGGCGGCCAGGTCTTTTCACTTTTGGGGATGGGAAGAGGTGGGCGCGGGGTGAGGGTGGGTGGTGCAGCCCTGCCCGCTCCACGGGCTCCTCGCTCCGGGGCTTGGCTGCAGCCCGGCCTGACCTTCCAGGTTTCCCTGGCAGGAGATCAAAGCAGCGAAGCCACAAACACGGCTCAGAACTCCGAGGCCCCGCGGCCTCCCCCCAGGGTCCCTCCTCCTCTTCCACCCATCCAGCCTCTCCGCTCTTCCCCCCAGCCCTGCTCCACCACGCCCCCCACCCCAGGGGCCTACCCGCTCGGCTTCCCCACGCCCCCCCAGTGCCTCCCACACCCAGTGAGGCGGCCTTTGGGGGGCGGGCTCCCATCCGGCCTCCTCTGACCCTACCAGGCCGGCCGCACCCCTCCCCACCGGGAGATGGGATTTCTCGCCATAATTAAAGTCATTAAGCCTCCAAAGGCTCCCGTCGGCTGCTGGTTCTGAGCTCCGGAACGGAGATGATGCATGTTAAGTCCTAGTTAAGATTATGCTGATCTATTTGGGAGACATGTAGCAGCGAGAATTCAGCGGTTAACTTAGTGGTTAAGGCTGTCTAAGTTTAAATAGTGTTATTTATTCTCAAAATATGTAGCAGCCCCACTTAATTTCTCCTAATTAAAGGAACCGACAGAAGCGGCTGGAGTCCGCGGCCGTGTCACGGCGCCATTACACAGGTTGGTACCCTTTTCACAATCAGAAAATACTGGGTGTCAAAAGGAAATGCATTTCCCTAGATCTTAATCTTAAACATAGACATTTAGACCAGTTCCAAAAAACACAATGATCCTCTTTGTTTTAACACCTGACAAGGAGCACCAGAAACCCAGGAAGCCTGTCCACACCCTCCTTTCCATTTCCATTGCCACTGGTGGGTGAAGCGGGGATGTTATGGAAAAACTTCTGCAGTTGGGTTGTCATGAGATGTCTACGCCTCGGAAGAGAAACTTGGAAGAACTTGTTAGCTGTTATCTTGGGTTGAGTTTCCAGAAGTCCCACTTCAGGCCAAATCTTATAAAGTCAGCAACTAGAAACTTCAAAAAGGACCACTCCCTTCTCTGCATATGGCAGCTACCACTTGTTTTTAATATAAACAAGTGTTAATTAGGTGGTGGAATCAGGCTTAGCAAAGAACAACAGGGCCTGCAAAGGCTGAAGACCCTACAATAGCCTCCCTACCTCCAGGAGATGTGCACGACAGGCTCTTTTTGAGGGCTGAGGGCTGAGCTCTCCCTGCTGGAGGCATCAAGAAGGGCACACTTGATTCTTCACCTTGGCCCACTGAGGAGACAACTGGAGAGATTTAAAAAATACCCATACCTGGGCCACACCCGAAGGGATGATGATTTCATCTATATGGAATGGAACATCAGCAGCAATATTTTTCTAAAAGTTGCTTATTTTTATTTTTATTTTTAATTTTTCAATTACAGTTGACATTATTATGTTTCAGGGGTACAGCACAGTGGTTAGACATTTATGTAATTTATGAAGCGATCTGCCCATTAGTCTAGTACCCATCTGGCACCATACAGTTATTACCATATTATTAATTACCGTTTCCCCGAAAATAAGACCTACCGGGCAATTAGCTCTAATTTGTCTTTTGGAGCAAAAATTAATATAAGACCGAGTCTTATAGTAAAATAAGTCTTATAGTAAAATAAGACTGGGTCTTATATTAATTTTTGCTCCAAGAGATGCATTAGAAATGATTGTCCAGCTAGGTCTTATTTTTGGGGAAACGATATATCCCCTATGCAATACTTTACATCTCTGTGACTATTTTATAACTACCAATTTGTACTTCTTAATCCCTTCAGGTTTGTCACCCAGCCCTCCCAACTCCTCTCCCCTTCTGGCAACCGTCAGTTTGTTCTCTTTAAGTCTGTTTCTGCTTTGTTTGTTCATTTTGTTCTTTAGATTCCACATGTGAGATCATATGGTATTTGTCTTTTCTCTGACTTACTTCACTTAACGTAATACCCTCTAGGTCCATCCATGTTGTTGCAAATGGTAAGATTTCATTCTTTTTTATGTCTTAATAATATTCCATTTTATCAATTATGTACCACTTCTTTATCCAGTCATCTATTGATGGCCACTTAGGTTGCTTCCATATCATGTAAAATGTTGCAATGAACATAGGAGTGCATATATCATTTTTAATTAGTGTTTTGGATTTCTTCAAATAAATACCCAAAAGTGGAATTGCTGAGTCATAAGGTAGTTCTATTTTTAATTTTTTGAGGAGCCTCCATACTGTTTTCCGTAGTGGCTGTATCAATTTGCAATCCCACCAACACTGCTGGGTGGGAAGGGATATTATGGAAAGGGTACTCTTTTCTCCACATCTTCACTTGTGTTGATTTACTGATGACAGCCATTCTGACAGGTGTGAAGGGATATCTCATGCTGGTTTTCATTTTCATTTTCTCTGATGATTATTGATGTTGAGCATCTTTTCACATGTCTATTGGCTATATGCCTGTCCTCTTTGGAGACCTATCTGTTCAGGTCCTCTGCCCATTTTTAAAATTGGATTATTTGTTATTTTGGTGTTGAGTTGCATGAGTTCTTTATAAATTTTGGGCATTCACCTCTTATTGGATACATATTGGCGAATACCTTCTCCCAGTCAGTAGGTTGTCTTTTCGTTTTGTTGACAGTTTCCTTTGCTGTGCAAACACTTTTTAGTTTGATGTAGTCCCATTTGTTTATTTTTCCCCCCTTGCCCAAGGAGATATATCAGAAAAATTATCACTAAGAGCAGTGTCTGAGAGTTTACTGCCTATGTTTTCTTCTGGGAATTTTATGGTTTTGGGTCTTACATTTAAGTCTTTAATTCATTTTGAGTTTATTCTTGTATATGGTATAAGAAGGTGGTTTAGTTTCATTTTTTTGCATGTATCCATCCAGTTTTCCCAACACCATTTATTTAATAGACTGTCTTTACCCCATTGTATTTCTTACCTCCTTTGTCATAGATTAATTGACCATATAGGTGTGGGTTTATTTCTGGGCTCTATTCTGTTCCATTGACCTACATGTCCCTGCCAGTACCATGCCATTTTGATTACTATAGTCTGATTACAACAGTTTGTAGTACAGTATGGTATCAGGTAGTGTGACACCTCCAACTTTATTCTTTTTCAAGATTGTGGTGGCTATTTGGGGTCTTTTATGGTTCTATATAAATTTTAGGATTGTTCTAATTCTGTGAAAAATGCCATTGGTATTTTGATGGGGATTGTACTGAATCTATAGATTGTGTTTGGTAGTATGGACATTTTAACGATCTTAATTCTTCCCATTCATGAGCACAGTATATATTTGTCTTTTAATTTTCCAAATATAGGTCTTTTACCTCGGTTAAAATTTATTCCTAGGTATCTGTTTTGGGTGTTTTTTTTGATGCAATAGTAAATGGGATTCTTTTCTTAATTTATCTTTCTGAAAGTTTGTTATCGGTGTACAACAATGCAATGAATTTCTGAATGTTAGTTTTGTATCTTACTACTCTACAGAATTCATTTTTTAGTTCTAATAGTTTTTTGGTGGAATCTTTAGGGTTCTCTATATATAGTATCATACCATCTACAAATGATGACCGTTTTACTTCTTCCTTCTTCCTTTCTAATATGGATGTCTTTTATTTCTTTTTCTTGTCTGACTGCTGTGGCTAGGACTTCCAATACAGTAACAATAAAAGTGGTGAAAGTGGACATCCTGGTCTTGTTCCTGATCTTAGGAAAATGCTTTTAGCTTTTCCCCATTGAATATGATTGTTAGCTGTGGGTTTATCATAGATGGCCTTTATTCTGTTGAGGTACGTTCCCTCTATTCTCACTTTTCTGAGTCTTAGTTTTACAATTCAGGTAGGGCTGAGAACCATTGGGTCCAAAATTGTATGAAACCTCTAGGATGACTGCCAAACGCACATTCTGGGGCCCTTCTCCTGATGCAGTAGGAGTGGTGTAGGCCTAGAGGCTATCTAAGCAGCACCTCAGGCAATACTTATGATGAGGCAAAGGAACGTGTTAGAGAACTCCTGAATCAGGTGGTAAATTGATTGCAAAAAAACAGGATTATTTTGATTACATGATTTTATTTTTATTGAAGAAGGGAATCTGGATGAAAGAATTTTTGCATGTCCAAAGCAGGCTTGCTCCTAACATTTGTGGGGCTTGAAGCAAGGGCTAACAAACCATTAAATAAAATATATCCTACCCTTCTATATTGGCATATACACCCTCATAAAGACCTGACAGGTCAGGTTCCAACTGAGAATTCTCTAACTCCTTGGAGTCCCCCGCTAGAACATACCAGTGTGGAGAAAGCTTACCCCACCTCCTGCATTTCAAGGGGGGCTTACACATGTGAGTGGACACCCCAGCCTCAAGGCCAAGGTCTGTCTACGCTTCTTGGGAAGAGGGGTGTGCTGCCAGGGCAGTCTGCTCCCAGGAAGATGTCCTGGAGAAAGGGTCGGCAAGGTCCTGGAAGCCAATACAGTATCATTTTGGGGGAACTCGGGGATCCCAGGAGTGGTTTACAAGGGGCCTTACCCCCTGAATGCTTCACCGGATGGCCAGAAGTTTTACAAGCAGGGCCTCTCTTGCCTGGTCTCAGGGCAGTACTGGCCTGAAGCATCAGACTCTAAGAGGGGAAAGCAAGGAAAGTCCCTGTTATGTACCCGGCAAGGCAGTGAGTGCTGTCAAACGGCCCTGAGCTGCACAGCAACTCTGCAGGCGAGGCTGTGTTGCTCCCCACTTGACAGCTGGACGCTCGGAGATTACGTCACACAACTACAAAGTAGAGAGGTGACATTTGACCTCAATCTCTCTCCATAATCCCAGGCTACAGAAATATTCATGTTATCCAAAATCAAGCACGATGGAGATGTGTACACACGTATAAAAATGAATGCTGAAAACTCCAAGTATTCCATTAATAGCTTATGTAAGTATCATGTTTCCCAATCCCATAAGGAAATTCCAGATAGCTCTTATCCTAACTCACTTGGACTCTCTCATCTTTAGAACTCCCTTTACAAACGTCATGCAGCTCGTACAGTCAACATAAGAAAGGGTGGCAGGGTGGAAAGTTCTACTTTTGTACAGGGTTAGCGGCTTGAAATCTCAGTCTGTTTCATCAGAGGCTATTTCATTCAAACAGGTTCTATCCATTGCCATTTTAGCCAATGCAAGCTCAGAAACAGTGTAAGCTTCCCTGTATACCACTTAAGGATCTATCTAGATTGTTTCAAAATGGTCCCTTGTACCCTATTGTATTGACTCCTAAGATCTGTGACTTTGTATTAATAGAATACAAATCTCTTATTTTTCACAACAAAATCACTGGTAACAGCAACAGCACCAAATCTCTCTTTCTAGAGAAGAGTCGCAAGGCCCCCCTTGGCCCTACAGTTCTTATCTGGGTACAGTTTGGTGACACCTCCAACCAAAGTGGCCGTGAGGAAGAAAACAGCCTAAAGGTGACCCGTTGAATGGGCAGGCTAACCCAGGTTCTTTTCAGCACTGCCATGGGGGACGGATGGGGGAGGAGATGTCACCTCATACTGCTTGGATTGAAGTCCTTACCAGCTCTTGGGATTTGTCAGCAGCCATGACAGGACAACCTTTCTCTGTTTCCACTTGTTTGCCTGTAGAATGGGGATAACTAAAAGGACACGTTCTCAGTCGTTGGGAGACTAGATGAGAAGATGCCGGCACATGGTAAGTATGCACTTAGGCACAATCTCCCTCCTTCGGACATGGCACGTAAGGTATGTGTGTCTCCTGTGGGCACCTGGCCTTTCCCTTGACTGTTTTCATACAGGATTACTCTCCTCTCCAGGAAAGAGAGCCCAGATGCCCTGTCTGATCCCTCCAGCAGGCCCAGTTCTCACCCAGAGCAGCAGACACTCAAGAGTCACAGTGACTCTACCTTCTAAAGAGTTCTTGAAGTTGACTGGATTGTGCTGCATGTCATATACACACAGGAACATCAAGTTCAGGGTAAGAAATGAGGCCATGGCACAAAACAGGTAGAAGGTCGTCAGTAGCCGTTAGCCCAGCGGCATATCGGAATGTCCTGGGGAGCTATTTTAAAATACAGGGCGGATCCCTCCCTGGAGACTGAGGGTTACTGGGCTGGAGGTGGACCTGGCCTCCGTAGGTTTGAAAGGTCCCTGGTTTGATTCTCAGGCACAGCGAAGACGGGAAACCATAAAATCAAGACCCTAAGGTGGTCAGAGGAGAGAGAATGGTGAAGAGCGTGCTTCTTAACCTCAACTCTTCAATCCCTGTTCCTCCACTCCCAGATTTGCCAGGTTCCTTTCTCAGTTATACTACTTGGTTTCTAGAAACTCACCTGTGCCTCAGACTTAAGGAAAACCCTCATTTAAAAAGAAAAAAAGAAAAGCTTCACTTCAAGGAAGTAGACAACTGAGCTTCTTGTGATGTCTGGCTGTAGGAATGATACCCCTCAAAGCAGAAGCCTGGGTCCCCTCAGAACCAAAGGTCTTGGGAGTAGCGACTATGGCTCGCCAGCCACTAGCATGGTGCCTGGAACCCAGCAGGCAGCAAATGCTGAGGGGAGGGGCTGTGGGCACAAGAGACATTGTCCCATATGCGGCAAGATTTTGGGGCTCAAGGACCTTGGGTGTCTGGGTTTAGACCTTTGACTTCAATGATGTTTGGACTCCACAGGGATCCCAGGACCTCGAAAAAGGGCCTCTACCCCCCTGGCAGGACAGAGCAATAGAATGCGAGTTCCAGAAGAGTCTTCTGCGCTAACAGGATGATAAAAATTCAGAAAGATGAGAATCTCAAGGACACCATTTTCAAGTTTAAGTTGCATTTTTCTTCATAAAACACATACTTTCTTGAATTAAGCCCTCAAACACATCTGAGCTCAGTTAATCACAGAACTTGGATACTAACTGCTGAACTAATGTCCACTTCTTTGCAGTAAGTCATGACAGCTTTTGCCATTAGGGACAATTCTAGTAGCCAGGGCTGGGGGTGTGGAGAGGGAATGCTGCCCATAGCAACTGAGATTATGGGTTAGGCTGTAAAACATAACATGACGCAAACCCAGAAAGGCCATATTTTAGTGTTTAATTCACAGAACAAGCCCTATAATCCCACTTCTACAGGCCAACAAACTGAAGGCCATGTTGAAACTACACTCTTATTTTTTGCAAATGCATTCCAGTCCTCCTGCTCAATAAACAGTCATCACAACGGTGGTGATGGAAGGGGAGGGAGGAAAGCTGAACAGGCACGAGGCTGGCCTTCCTCAGGCCAAGAATGGACACGAGCTGGCGAACACGATGTTCTTGGGCATCCTTTCCAGGTGTTGGAGTTGCAGCAACAGAACTTCCTGCCCCAAAGTTCACAGTCCTACCCATGCTCCTCCATCTGGGTTGCAAAGCAGTCGGTGGGCGGGGGAGGCGAGTTCTTACCTGTGCAGAACTAGCAATCGACTTAGAGAAATGGAGTTAGACCATCAAGGGAAACAAATGGATCAACAGCTCAACTGTGTGAGACCACCTTGAAGGATGCTCCACATAGGTCAGAAATGGATGAGCATGGCTTGGGGTGACGTGTTATGTATGTGCTGGTGTAGTCAGGAAGGGCTTCACAGAGACCAAACTGCCTGAATGAAGAGGACGGGAAGGCTGGCCAGGCGCTGGGTGCATGAGGCGCTGGCAGAGGCCACAGACCCTCCGGACACACACCAAGGACTAGAAGTAAAGAGGTTTGCAAAAGGCGATGCTTGGGGGCGACCGGATGTCTCAGTTGGTTAGAGCGCGAACTCTGAACAACAGGGTTGCCGGTTCGATTCCCACATGGGCCAGTGAGCTGTGCCCTCCACAACTAGATTGAAGGACAACGACTGAGAGCTGATGGGCTCTGGAGAAACACACTGTTCCCCAACATTCCCCAATAAAAAAAACACAACACACAAAAAACGTGTTAAATATTTTTTTAAAAAAAGGCGATGCTTGGTTGCCTGGGGATTATGCATGACAGCCCACTTGCAAGGCCATCATATAAACACTGACTACTATTTATTGACTAGCCTTTCTTTTGGGAGCAGTCAGCATGCCCACAGGTTAGCTTCTGGTACACAGCATCCAAGCAGCCCCTGTAGTGTACTGACATTTTTTAATCACTAACTGAAATTTTATTTTCTCTGGAAGAGGTTCCCTGACCCCTACACAAGGTTCAGTCTGGCAACTGTGCTTCCAGGCAAAATGCTTAATTGTAAGTGACTGTCTTTCCCAGGATTTATTAATTCAACACATAGTTATTGGACATCTACCATGATGGTACAATCGTATGCTGAAAAGACCCAGTTCCAAAAGATCTAGTCCCTCTTCTCATGGAACTCCAGTAGTCTCTCTAGGGAAGACTCCTTGAACAAAGCGAGAGAGAGCGAGACAGAGACAGAGAGAGAGAGAGACACTTGCTGACAGAGTCCGTGTGTCTTCATTTTGCCAGATCTCAGCTCCTCCAGTAAATGGCACACCTCAATAGTGCAAGAAGGCGGGCTGCCTCACAACCCTCACTCAGCAAATATGAAAACATTTACTCAACATGAACACTCATATCCAACAACAAATATGTGGGCAATTATTGTTTCAAGAAGACAGATTAATTTGAAAGTATAGTTTGATAGCCTTTAACAGTGCGGAAAATTGACAAAACCAGTTAATGGCGTTAAGTCATTACAATGAAAGCGACTAAAGGGACTGGGAACCACAGAAAGGTGGAGCTGGGCTACATCACTTCCTTCGGTCAATAATAGGTCGATGACTGTCATTAAGAAAAGGACTTCTTGTTAAGGAACAGCTTAATCCCAGGAAAAGGAAGGAGTAAAAAGGTTACATTAAGGGAATCAGGGATAATCTCTATCAATTACCCAGAGCCTTTCCTGTTGGGGAAGTCTCAAAAAGAACAGGAAAAGAGCTGGGTCATGATTCAGGTGCTTACCCTTTGTTTTATGATCCAGGGGTTTGGCAGTCTGGTTTGTGGGTAAAGTGGCGAGTCTGTGGGTAAGCGGAGAGCTAAAACTACAGGTGCCATCTAACCCCCCCAAACAAGCAGATAACTGTAGGATACGCCAACATTGGCTCAAGAGGCACCCAACTGTCCCGAGGGCATCGGGGATTGTCTGGCATCATTTTGAGGCTAAGCTGTGTTCCCTCCAGGTAGCTGGGACACGTGGAAGGACTGGTGAGCCCCACCTAGAAGAAAGACCGAGCCTGCTTCTCAGTCCCCAGGGCCAACACGGCCCACCTGAAGCCTCACCGCAGCCCTCATGCAGAGGGGCAGAGGGGGCTGCTTAAAGCCACACCAACCTCGACGACAGTCCATGTGAATCCATGAAGTGCCTCAGTCCTGGAATGGGATTAAAGAGCACCTAGTCCCTCGTCCTAGCTTTGCAAAGGATGCAGTGACTTCCGGAGGTCAGCATATGCTGGCAGCAGGGGAGGGCGTTCAACTCAGAGCAACTGCATCCTGTCAACCCTGCCACCCATTTTTTTATAGTCCACTGAGTTTTGTCATATCTACGTTTTTCTTTTGGGGGAAAATCATAACTTAGCGGAATCCAATGTTAGTTTCTCAAAACTAACTGAAAGATGTATTTTGCGTATTATTTTAAGCTACCGTTAACTAGAACATTTCTATACTAAGAGATTTAAAGCTAAGCATTTAAGGAAAGAATTTTAAAAAGTTGATTTGTGAAAGGATGACAGTTGACTATAATGGTCTTGCTTGAGGACAGGTGTATGTTAGCTTAGAAAGGAGATGATATAGTGGTTCCCAGAGGGTAACGGGGAAGGAGGTGGTAGATGAGGGTAAAAGGGATCAAATATATGGTGATGGAAGGAGAACTGACTCTGGGTGGTGAACACACAATGGGATTTATAGATGACGTAATACAGAATTGTACACCTGAAATCTATGTCACTTTACTAACAATTGTCACCCCAATAAATTTTAATTTAAAAAAAGGAGACATATATTGAAAAAAGTGTAAATTAATTTCAAATGTACCATTTGAGTTCACTCTAAAAAAAATAAATCCTAAAGTGAGTACTTTTGAAACAACAGAAGTCCCCGAATTTCCGGCCATACACTGAGTTTGCTTTTACTGGGGTTAGGACATCTGCATAATTCAAACTCCCAAAACTGAGCTGACTGAAGCCAGAGGTTTTCCCAGAACACCCAGCCCCTGCTATTCTGCCGGTCACACCACCACACATATAGCCCCATCCTCATGAGATCAAGAAGATATGCTACATTAAGACACGATGATCGGCAGGGACCAACCAAGACTCAGAAATACTGAGTTGCCTAAGCCCCCCAGCCCTCCTGCAGTTTCAGCTTCTTGAAAATGTGCCCAGGATCAGGGTCTGACAGTCCAAGAAGGTTAGATTTGGGGGTCATGTTAACAGCTAACAGATGAGTTACAGATTAACTCATCACTGGCATTAGTTGGTTAATGTACAATATTATAGGTAACTTCAATCATCCTGGCCCAAGTTCAGAGTAAAAAAAGGCAACATTCTTTTTCTTATTTAAAATTTAAAAAGGAATAAACTACTGATACAACAAACATGGATGAATCTCAAAGTAATTATGCTGAGTGAAAGAAGCCAGATGAAAGAGTATATATTGTATAATTTTATTTATATAAAACTATAAAGTTCAAACTAATCTACAGTAGGAGAAAGCTGATAATGGTTGTCTGGGGATTGGCCAGGGATAAAAAGGAGGGGGAGGGAGGGGCTTCAAAGGCACTTGAGGGAACTTGCTTTGGAATGATGGAAAGTTCATTATCTCATTATGCGTGTGCATGTGTGTGTAGCTAAAAACATAAAATTGCAAACTTTAAATATGTGCTATTTATTATTATCTATTACACTTCAATAAAGAACTTAAAAAACAACAACGGGTGGGTCGGGGGAGAATCCACAAATATTGTTTTCTCATTATTGTTCTTACTGCTTAAAAGCACTATTTTTACGACGCAAATAAGTATCATGTGAATGCTGTGAATTTTAATTAATATATGAAAATTCTAAAGCCAGTTTTAAAAATTATCCAGAGTGAGCCAGGTAATACATACCTTCTTCTGATATCTAAAACTATCTCAGCATTCTAACACAAATCCACCCTGACTGAATCTGGACAAATGCAACAAAAGTTAGACCAGCAGTACGGAGCCTCTGTGGACTCTGGGAAGCAGGCAGATCTCCGGTTGCTATGCTTGAGAAAATATAACATCAGCATAAGGACGGTCAGGATTGTGCGGTGCGTGTGGGTGTGTCTCTGCGCACTTGTTACAGCTGCCCATAGTCAGGGGAGCCCAGTGGCTTGAGGGGTTTTTTAATTCCTGGTTCTGTTCCTTACTAAATAGATGCCCTTAGGAAAGTCACTTTATGTCTGTTCCTCAGTTTCCTCATCTGCAGAACTGGGACAGTAACAGAACTTTGTAAGACTGTTAAGGGGATCAAATAGTTCATGGGTTTAAAGTGCTTGGCACTGTTTGGGCACATGGTAGGCACCAATTAATGGCAACTATAATCACTGCTCAAAGACTACTCATTGATCTAGTCTTAAATGAGTAATTGCAGAGGAGTTGATTGCCGCTAATCAGACAATGCTGCTTTGAGAGGAAACTCAGGTGTGAGCTTTGAACTGAGTATATCAATGTCTTTAGGAATCACTTCAGCTTGATGTCATGAACACGAGTGGTATTGTTTTCCCCTGCACTACCTTTAACTTTCATTTCGAGAACTGAAACAACCTCCTCCAAAATTAGATGGGTCTTCAGAATTTAAACTGCTCCATTGTGATCTTCAATCCTTCTGGCTCAATTGAGTTACATGATTGACCCAAAGAATCAAATAACTCCTCCTGCCAAGTGTTATAAGAAATTCACACCTGTCAGGGTAGATTGGGTGTGGGGGGGAAGCCATAACACTTTACAGTTCCTCCCATCAAGAAGTGGAGTTTATTTTTACAACCCTTGAATCTGGGCTTGGTCGTGTGACTTGCTTTGGCCAATGGTTTATTAGCAAAAATGATGCATACAGAGGCTTGAAAAGTGCCTGTGCGCTGGGCTTGCTCTCTTTTGCTGCTGGGAATCCTGAGACTACCATGTGAAGAAGCGTGGGCTAGCCTCCTGGATGATGAGAGACCACATGTCAAGAAGGCACAGAGAATCACCAGCAGCCCAGAGACCAGCCAAGGCAGCCCAAACCAGAAGAGCTGCTTAGATGGCCCACAGAATCGAACAAATGAAAATGACTGCTGTTTTTAGGATACTGCGTTTCACGGTAGTTTGTTAAACTAACCTATACACCACCTGTGCTAACTGAACGTTCAACAAGGTCATGGTACGTCACCTGAGTTGTCCTCTGCCCTGTTCCACAGCCCTGTTCACATTGCTTTGTGCTCATCAGGCGGCTTCTCTTCTCTCCTTTGTTGAGGTTCCCTTTGCTGACGCTTCCATGATCCCACTCACTCACTGCTTGCCCCTGGAAATTTCCAGACACTAATATCCTGTTTACATACTTCTCTCCCCAACTCCTCCTCATGTCCCTTATTCCAAGTTCTCCCTGCAGTCCTGTGCTGGCCCTTTTCTCTTGCTGGTCTATACTTTCTTCCTGGACAAGCTCATTCAGACTCTGTGTGTGAACACACACTTCTATCTAATGACTTCCCAACTTTCATCTCCAGCCCTGACCCCTTTCTTGAGTTCCAGGGCTCCGATTCAACAGGAGCAAAATCAGTCAAGTTTCTCTCACACCCACATTACGTGTCTCAGGTGGATGGAACCACCACCATGCGGATCCAGAGCCCAAGTCCATTGCTCTTCCCCTCTCCACTTCCACTCTGCTCAATTCTTCCTCCATAACGGGTCACTCTCAAGTAGGCTCTCCCTCTGAATCCCTGCTACCCTATTTCATGGGAATGTCCCTGTCTCCAATCTTTCCCCAGTTCATCGCCCATAATGCCCACAATTATTTTCTCACTCTTTGCAGATCCAAGTCCCAATGCCTTCCCTTAATATTCAAGACTCCCCTTAGTTTGGACTCAGTCTACCTGGCCTACCTCCTCTCCCACTGTCTGTCTCCACACCTGGTGTGCTCCAGCCACACAGTAGCCCCATTTCTGAAAAATTAAGACACACAAACACCTTCTTGCTTAGGTTATTCCTTTCACCTTAATCACTTTCCTGGACCCTTCTCTACCTTTCAAAGTCCTTCTTATGCTCAAGGGCCCACCTAAAAGCCTTGCTCAATTTTTCCAGAACCATCTCTATACCACTGCAGCCTCTCTACTTCACTTACCCTGATTGATGGAATATAAGCTTCCTGCTTTCATGTCCCATAGACCCAGGATGGTCACATATCCTGTCCCTACTAGGACAGCCCTGGTTTACACTTGTTTTCCCACCATAATAAATAATGAATGACATTCCCTTCCATGCTCAAAAGTCTACTAGCTTGGATGACAAAAGATACGGTCACCCTACAGTGGTCTGACAGTGCTTGACACAAATCAGAGGCATAAAAGAAGTCTGCTAGTCCAATCCACCTTGGCTCCGTCTTCATATTTATTGTTTGACCATCAGAAAATATCGGTCTGGGAGGGAGGTGAGGGTAAGGGGGATCAAATATATGGTGATGGAAGGAGAACTGACTCTGGGTGGTGAACACACAATGGGATTTATAGTTGATGTAATACAGAATTGTACACCTGAAATTATGTAATTTCATTAACAATTGTCACCCCAATAAATAAATTTGAATAAAAAAAAAAAAGAAAGAAAATATCAGTCTGTATTCACACTTGATTCACTCAACCTTCCATAGACAACCTTGATGGTATTTCCCCAGTAGTTTAAAATGATACAATGGAGGTCACAAACTCAACAGCCTGCAGGGGCCAGGTGTAAGGCTGATGCCAAGGGATGTGCCACTGTCGTGTGAGGAAAACGGCAGAGTGGGGGGGACTGCAGCAGACTGGCTGGTGCCTGCCTGTCTGATGGGGGCGGCTTCCACACAGCTCAGGCTACCTTTACTAGAAGGGACAGGGCACGAGCATTGCCAGACCTTCTGATTCTTCGAGAGAAGGTCGAAATGTGGAGTTTTATATTCAGTCTTTCGATGTAAATGTTGACGACCGATTTATACTTCAAACACAGTGCTGGTGCACCCCGAGTGGCCAATGCCTCACATCTGTGGCCTTCGGCAAACCCACAGATCTCTGCCTGGAAAATATCCCACCTTCAGGAATAGAAATAAATGAGAGGGCTCCAGAGGTGGGCTGAGTTTGTCTCTGCCACTCGCCAGTTCTGCCTCAAAGTGCTTCTGTCTCAGTTTATCTAGAATATAGGCATCAGAGAACCTTTCTTTCTGGGTAAGTTCCCTTTCTTTCCCATTTCAGGTCTCTTGGATGGAATATGTTGCAGACAGTTAAGCAGTGGCTTAACTGTCCCCCTGGACACAACCCCTAGGACATGATGGGGAACTTCAAACAGGAAGGAAGTCTCTCCAGCTGAAGTCACAATACTCTGAGATGTAGCAGCCCCATTCTGCTCACAGCTCACCCCAACATAAGCCAGCATTCACTCAGCTGGGGCAAGTTCTTTGTCAGAATATGAAAACGTCTCATTTAAAAGTCCCTGCTTAATCAGTAATCACTCTTACATACTAAGAGGTCACTCACATATTAAAGAACAAATACACTTCTGTTTCCATCGCCTCCAACAGGTAATTTGCAAAAATCCCTAAATTCAAGTTCTATGTCAAGTCTCATTAAATTAACCCTTAAATTTAAGTCTCTTAAATTAAACTTTATGGAACAAGTGAAAGGATGGCCTCATTCAGGCTTTTTCTACTATAATTATTCAGTGTTAGCAAGACTTAGTAGAACCAACAAAGGAAGTGGGTTCTAGTATAACCTTTTATTCGCTAGCATTCCCACCCCAGGTACCCTAGCAAAGTCTTGTTTTCTCATTCATTTTTTTTTCTAAAGAGAAAGTTCTCTAACCCATTACAACCTGTCTTGCACTTTCATCTTCCTCAGGTGGTCAAATAGCACTTCACCTTTCCAAATGCACCTACGATGGATGGGCTGAGAGCTCACTTCATTTGCCTGTCTCCAGATTTTCATGGGAACACGAGGTCAATGCACCGGGAAGCTCTGCATGAACCATGACAACAGCCTTTGCCACCACGGGAGACATCACTTAGCAACCATCAGATGATCTCTCGCAACACTATTTCGTTTGGAGTATAAGATACCACCTTCATCAGCCAAGGCAACTTTAGTTTTAATCAGTTGTTTCTTTTCTCCTGTCCTTCTTTCCCTCATTAAAGCCACTGAGAGAGGGAAAGAAGTCCGGAGGGAAGGATAGATATTAACCCAAGGCAGTACACCAAAACCCAATTCCGATTACACTGTGGATTTCTTAGGCTGCAACTAAGCATTAAAAAAACACCAAGTGGTAGGATGTAGGCAATTATTAGAAGAAAGGTTTTACACATACATCCTTTTATATTACAGCATATTCTATAACTTTCAGAGGGTTTAAAAGCAATTGTCACAAAACAGTCAAGTAGGTAATATTTAACAAAATACCTGAAATAAGCTGTTAACTTTCTGCAAGACTTGTGTGCCCTCATTTTATTACTTAACAGCTTGGACTTATATGGTAGCAAAGTGCTGTCTGATGGTTAGAAAATGACAGGAAGCACAGGAAACAAGAAAGCACACCTTACAGATGTGCCTGAAGAACAGATGACCGAGCTGGTAGGTGCCCGGAGGTAGGCGAGCTCTGAAGTGGGGAGGGTTAGGAAACGTCTCTTTCTTTTCTTGCAGGAACCCTGACTCTGGGCTCTCAGCTCCAGGCAGCCTGTGCACAGCTCCAGGCAGACTGCCCACTCCCCCTCACCTGCTTACTGGCCTCGCAACAGGCATCATAGTCTTCACTTACCCTGGTGTGTGTGGGTACTTGCTGTACTGTCTCTGCAGCCCCTCCACTGGCTCTGAGCCCCACGAGGGCAGGGGACTTGCCTATCTGAGTCACCGCTGTGTCAACAGTGTCTAGCACACAGTCTGAGAAACAGGAGGTACTTAATGAACATATGAACGAATTCCAAAAACGTAATAATTTGGTCTTCTACACTGAGCTGCAAAAGGGAGCTGCTTAGATTCAAGCTCACTGCATCTTTTCCGCACAGCTGAGAACCCAGGGCTGCTCTGCTTCCTGTCAAATGAAGGGGTTGTGGTAAGATGGTCTGCCAGCTCTCGCTCTCAACCTGGCTTCTGTGCAGGGCCGTTGCTGGACTGCCCTTGGCTCAGGGATCCCATGTACATCAAGAATCACATCACCCAGCCCTGTCTTATAGCTTAAGCAGACAACGGAGCGATTGCTACCAGGCGAACTGCTGGGGGATGCAGGGCATTTAACAAATGACTTCAGATGACTGAGTGACAGCATAAAGTCACTACTATTAATTGCCTTGTTCAAAAAAACAAAAAACAAAGGCAATTTTTTAAAATGGGGGTGGGGGACACAACCCCAAAGCAAGAAAAACAATGGCAGCAATTAGAGTGACATTTCTCAGCTCTTCCTGGGGGCAAGGTTTTGGCTGGGATTCTCACTGTTGTCACAGCAGCACTCGGATGTCTGTGCGATTTCACGGCAACATGGAAATGACCAGGGCAGAAGGAAAAATACAGAGGAAAGATATTTAGGGAACAATATAAAAACTATTAAGACGTTTGCTTTTTTTTCTCTCTTCTGAGCCTGGAGATATTTTTAACGTTATGAACAATGCTAGGCTGTTCTGGAAAAGGCTACCATCAGTATTCTGTGCTGCCCATGGTTGTTGATGTTAGAGAATGGTGCCTACTCTAATCCAGGCCCACCCCACAGTTTCTCATGCTAATGTAGTAAAGCAGAATTGCCATAAATCCAACATTGTTCAGTTTACTCCACATCATCATGCTTATGGGCCATACAAGCAACAACCGAAAAATCTGTGATGGAATTTGGTTCCCGACATGAGTCCCTTTCCAAACCCACTGCCATGACAAGTTTAGCAGGCAAGGATCTGCGCTGTTCATTAGGTACAAGTGCAAGCTGACGTGCAACTTGTCAGATCCCCCGCCCCCATTGCAGTTCGATCCAGCTTCAGTTTAGCTACAAGCGTAACTTGGCAAAGAATAAATAGCACAGAATAAATCAAGGCTATGATAGTAAGGTTTTCTTGTGTCTTATCTTTTTAAAAGGATCAATGCAGCATTGAAAAACTCAGTTTTTCTTTTTACTCCTGGAGCTACCTGTTTGCCAGTGACTTTTAGTGTTTAAGAGCTCTACGGAAAATTAAACCCAGAATGGGAAGTTGGGACAGGGACAGTTACTAGCACTGGAGGGACAGTCTTTCTAGTCATCGTTTTGCCAGGCAGCCAACAGATTGGGCCGTTTTTCTCTCAAAAGCTGCAGCAGACTAACCACAAGCATAGAGCCGAAAAAGAAACATCTTGGGATTCCCTGAAACCTAACTTTAGACAGAATGAGCAAACTGAAGACTTCTGGGAAATAAATGTGGCAGACACATTCGTCTAACATGTGACAATCAGGAATGGGTGGCTGTTTGGCAGCACTCGGCTTCTCACCAATGGTGGGACAGGCTGTTGGTTAGGAATCTGTCAGGCTGTCCTTTAACATACGTAGAAGTGAAACAACCATTATCTGTAGGCTCAACTTCTAATTCAAAGGACAGAAGTGATGTGCAAAGAAGAACTGAGGTGGCCCAGAAAGAGCAGGTCTCAAGGAAACGTGAAGCCTGGACAGAGGCATGTGTGGTGGCTGCAGATAAGTCTCTTCCTCCGAGACTCAGTGTGTTCATCTTAAAGGAGAAGCATCCTCCCGATATTTGACTCAAAAATGTGTCATTTCCCCCTCACGAATTTGGAAGTCCTTTGGGCACAAGCATTGTGTACTAAGGAGTGAACTTAATGCCAAGTTAACAGCCCTTGATAGTCCATCAAATCACTTGGGCACAGGAAATTCTCAAACGCCCTTCCCACGCTTACCCACGTGAAGGGAGATGGATGCCTCAAAGAGCAATTAACCTGAAAGGCTGAAAAGCCACATTACTTGTACTCACTTCAGTTACATAGAATTGTCTAAAATTGGTTCTAGAATTTACCAACAGCCCGATATTTTGGGCCCCACGAACACTGCTCATTTGTCTTTTAGGACCCAAGAGAAATTAAAATGAGCGAGATCAGCTCTAAGCCCCTGAGGGTCACCTGGGTGAGTAGATGATGTACCTACATCAAACGGAAACAAAACTGGTACGTGCAGGTTCTCCACCTACGTGATATTTCGGGATATTTTGAGAACGAAGAGGTGATCGATTTGAAAAAGAACACAGCCCTTCTGTTTCACTACCTAGATCAAACAGACAAAGAATATACGGAAGGCTGAAGAGAGAAGAGGGTCCCACCGCCCGTTTCCAATTCAACCTTGGCCTTGGCGCCTAAGAGCTGCAGCTCTCCCTTACCACTCTGCATTTTGTTCACACTTCTGTTCTCCTTTGGGACTCAGGAAACCTCACTTGCAGTCGAAGCATAGATCTGAGTGTCTCATAGGGCTGGGGGACAACATGGGTTCCAACGTGGCCAACGATTTCAAACGACCAGCCAATCCAGGTGACCCAGCCTCCCCGGCCCAGACCAAGCTCTTTGTTTTGGGTTAGGCTGGTGGCAAGGTCCCCCCCGGCTGTGGTGGGCCCACATTGTCAGCTTGTTGCTTCTTTCCCCAAAGAGGATCTTGTTACAAAGAGAAGCTGGAAATTTCTTTGCACACAAGCAGAGACATGGCGGCCCTGCAAAGGCCCCAGGGTAAGGATTAAAGAAAAACAAAATAGAAACCCTTCCATCTCTAATTAGGGTCTTCATTTGCCAAAGTGCCATTCCCCAGCAGAAGGATTTACATTCAGGCCGTTGCTTGGAGTTACTTGGAAAACGTCTCCCAGCAGGTTGGTTCCTCGGCTCAGGCTCCTCTGAGCCAACAGTTTCTGGTTACTTGGAGGAGGGCAGCCTGCACATTGTTTTAACTGGCCTGGCTTCTGCAGCCAGCTTAGCTGTGTGAACAATCTCCCATTCAGAATTCAAAGATAAAAGCACAGTTTGGTTGAAAAATCTTTTTTTTTTCTTTAAACTTGGGAATTATAGGTTTTGGAGCTAGCATTATTTCTCTCATACACAAGAGTGTTTTTCCCCCTCCGCCTTGGTTCTATGCCAGCAAATGCTGCATCCTGGAGTCCAGCCAGCCGCCAGCCCCCACTTCCTCACCATTCACACGGTGGGGCTGATGGCAGCTGGCCATGGAGGCGGACAGGAGCTCCCCATTCGCAAGAGGTTGACCACAGAATAGTGTAGTCAGTTTGCTGGACCCCTGTGGCCAGCCTCGGGCACCTTCTGTGCAGTTCCTTATCATTCTTTGTAATCATAATAGCACATCTTCTAGCATGTCGAGTCCCCGAGAGCCTGCTCCAGGAAGCAAGATTTCTCTTCCTAAGAAAGGACAACAGTAAATTATAAACCAGACCAAGTAGTAAGGTATGTTTGTATAACCTTCTATATGTTAGATGAAGATGAATTCAGGAGCGAGAACAAACAAGAGAAAAGAGACACCAAAAGCACAGACGACGACAGAAAAAAGTAGATAAAATGGACTTCAAGATTAAAAATTTTTGTTTTAATCAAAGAACACTATCAACAGAGTGAAAAGGGACCCATGAAATGGGAGAACATATTTGCAAATCATGTATTGGACAAGAGATTAACATCCAGAATATATAAAGAACTTCTACAATTCAACAACAAAAACAAACAACTTGATTAAAAAATAGGGAGGGCTTGAACAGTCCTCCAAAGCAGATACAAATATAGCCAATAAGTACATGAAGAGATGCTCAACATCACTAATCATTAGGAAAATGCAAATCAAAACCACAATGAGAAACCACCTCAAACCCCTTAGGATGGCTGTTATTTAAAAAAAAAAAAAAAAAAAAAAATCACGCAGAAAACAAGTAGTGTTTCTAGGATGTGTAGAAACTGGAACTCTTGTACATTGCTGGTGGAAATCTGAAATGGTGCAACTATTGTTGGAAACGTGGTGATTCCTCAAAGAATTCAGCACAGAATTATCATATGAAACCAGCAATTCCATTTCTGGGTATATACCCCAAAGAACTGAAAGTGGGGTCTTGAAGAGACATCTGTGTTCATAGTAATAAGATTCACAAAAGCCAAAAGTTGGAAACAACTCAAATGTTCATCAATAGATAAATGCGTAAACAAATATAATACACCCACACCCACACATAAACAAAATGGATATTATTCAACCATAAAAAGTAATGAAATTCTGACACATGCTACACCATGGGTGAACCTTGAAAACATTATGCTAAGTGAAAAGCATACAAAAAGACAAATAAATGATCCACTTATATGAGGTACCTAGAGTAGTTACATTCATAGAGATACAAAGTAGAATGGTGGCTGCCAGAGCCTGGGAGAAAGCAGGAAGGAAGAGTTGGTATTTAATAGGGATGAGTTTCAGTTGGAGATGAATAAATTCTGGAGATGGACGGTGGTGATGGTTGTACAACACTATGAATGCACTTAATGCCACAGAATTGTACACTTAAAAATGCTTAAAATGGTAACTTTCATGTTATATATATATATATATATATATATATATATATATATATATATATAACCACAATTTAGAGAGAGAGAGAGATGATTCCGGGTGGAAAGAATTAGCACTGGGCCTCCAGTTAGCTCAGTTGGTTAGAGCACGGTGCTCTTAACAACAAGGTTGCTGGTTCGATCCCCACGTGGGCCACTTTAAGCTGCGCCCTCCACAACTAGATTGAAACAACTACTTACTTGGAGCTGATAGGTCCTGGAAAAACACACTTAAAATAAATAAAAGTTAAAAAAAAAAATCAGCACCACAGGGAAGGGAAATTAGAGCCCTGCTTGTGTTTTATGTTGACTGGGCAAGTTCCACCAAGTACCACTTTAGTTCATTCATGTAAAAATTCTCTTTGATTTTACATTTTAAGGTCTCTTAAATACATTAAGTTTTATTCCTCTCTTTTAGTTAAATTGCCACAGAACAGCAATATCAATGAACTATCCAAACTGGCAATCTAATTCTAGGCCAAAGCACATCCTGTCTCCTCTGCTGGGAACCCACTCCCCTCCCCTCCCGTCCCGTCCCCTGCACGCTCCTCTTTTGTATACCTCTTGATGCATTCCCTAGAATTTCTTTTTCCCTACCTAGGAGATTTTCTGCCCGCTGAAACCACGGGGCCCAGCCAAGTCGTTTTTTCTGACTGGCCCTGGGACACATCATGCATTACTTCTGTTCCTGCTGGTCCCACTCCTGGAATTTCCTCCTCCATCCCTTCTTTATCCCAAACTCACCCATTCTTGAAAGTTAAGTTTCATCTGCTCTGTGAAACCTTCCCTGTGAACACACTACTGATCCAGGAAGACTTGCAGCAGGAGAAAGTGATGTCTAAGAGATGACTGGAAGAAGCCTGTCCCGTTTCTCTCCCCGTGATGGCCCTGCAGTGCCTACAAGGGTGGGTGGATACTCCAAACCTGCTTGCTGAACATCAAGGAACCAGGGCAACCAGGGCAAAGGAGACAGCTGTGGTTCTGAGACCTCAGGTATGTTTAACATCCTGTATACGCCCACACCTTAAACTACAAACCCTAGCCCAATAATTGAATAAACCTTCTTGGTTAATAAAAAGAAATTAATTGACTACCTAGATTAACACAGCCACAGAACTTGAACAAAAACCAGAACTGAATTGGAGAATTAATTGCAAGTGGTAAGAGGCATCCAACTTCCCCAATCGTACTGTTAAAGCTGCCAGCAAGGATCGTCGGTGTAACTGATGAAAACCAATAACCTGACGAAACACTACGTTCAAGGCGAGAGCCATCACCAATGTACTCTCCGCCTGCCCGGATCTGAGGGCGACCCAGGCTATCCCAGGCCCCTCCCCATTAAGTTCTGTCCCAAGCACACGCAGAAAACGGTACTCATCCACTCAGCCTTGAAGAGCTGTGTTCCAGTGAGACAGGCTTGACACTGGGGAGAAAGCAAAGACGTAAAAACCCAAAAAGGATTAAGTGAATCAGAAGCCTAAGTCCCTCTTTCCTAGTCTTTTCAAGACATGTGTACCTGACACCTAAAAAAGCCAAAGTAAATCATGCCTCCATTAATTTCTGCATGTCAAGTTAGAGGACTCTCGGGAGAGTTAGCTCAGAACTTGGAATGGGCGAAGACATCACTTCCAGGGAGCGCATACTCAGAGGAAGGGCAAGCTTGTCCCCAAAGGACTCCGTGGCCATGTCCCAGGGCTCTGAAATGTGTGACTATGACGCCCTAGCCAGTCCCTAAATAGTTCGGGGGCTTCAAGTCCCACTAGTAGTAGGAATACAATTTGGAGCATGTATTCTGCCTATCAAACGAGACACACTGATGATGACATTTTTGAATGGTGTCATCCTCATATGCCCTTCCTCATCTTCTGAGCGTACAGAAGCGACACGGCAATGAGGGCAGACTTGGCATCTAAAATATAAGCTCTCCAGAGGCTAGTCACCTTTTCATTCCAGCATCATCATGTAGCAGCCCTCTGAGATCACTAAACCACGGGTTCTTTCTCTCCAATTAGATGCGAGAGGTTTCATTTCTCAGCATTACTCAATAAACAAGCAAAAATAAACTTCATACTGGGTGGGCAACTGCTCAGGCATCTGTGGCCCTGGATAAATAGGCAGATACCACCTTCACCACCCCAGCGCAGAGGACAGGAAGCCAGTCCCACCTGCCCTAATTCCATGTCCCGCTGGCCCAAAAGGCAGATCTAGCTGAGAAAGTCCCACAGGGCCTCCAGTTCCCCCCTACTTTCCCTAATCCAAGTCTTCCTTTTCCTTCTCTCTCCCACCCCACACGAGGCCACCTCTTTACCTATAAGAGGCTTAGGCTTTGCTCTTTTCTTCCATTTCAGAAAGGGTCCCTAAACTCTCACCAACCTATAATCTCTACACCGCATCCAAATCTGCAAGGGGACATGTGACTCATTCATGTGCCACGGTGTGTGCACACACATGTGCCTGCTCTCCGTGCACATCCACACGCTCTGCTGAGGGGTATTTCTGTGAGGGTGCAGAGCCTTGCTCGGCAAAGACGAGGTTTTCCTCCTGGCAAGAGAGGGTCAGAGGCCTGGCTCCGAGGAGACGCTCATTGTGTGGCCGCCGGGGCCGGCAGCGGCAGCGCTGGGAGGGGAAAGGTTCCCTTTGAAGCACATGGTGCTAAGAGCTTCCCAGTGACCATGGAAACAGGCACAGTGGGTTCCCAGCCTGAGAACCAGGGAGAGCAGCGGTGATTCAAACACAAAACACACACAGGGTCTGAAAAGCGGAGCCAGGAGGGGCCGGGGTGAGGGGCAGGCAGCCGGGTCTGGCAGGAACTGAGCGGCTCCCTGGTAGGAAAATCCGGCCAGTGAAGCTGAGCAGGTTCACGGGGTTTCCTTTTCATTCCTGAGGCTTTCTTCTCGCTCCCGTCATTGCCCCTCGGGTCCTATTCAGCACCTCATCAGATCAGTAGAGCCGGGCCTTTGGCTGGCCTGCTGGCAGCAGGGCCTGGAACCGGGCGGGAGGTGATCAAAGGAACCGCCAGTGCAGCCGCCACCCTCCTCCCCCCTCCCTGCCCCCTGCCTGCTCGCCCTCCTCGGATGAGGCCCTGCCAAGGTGATCCAGTGGAAGCCACTGGGGAGGGCAAGGAAGAGAGGCAGCTTTTTTGTTTGCTTTTCTGTTAGAAGAGACACAAAGCACAGCTTGCACGGAGCCACGCCACTAGCAGGCCAGAGTTCCCTCTTTCTGGGATGTCTCTGTTCTTATCGCAGGCAGCGGTGAAGCCACCTAGCCTGGCCTGCTTCGGGTGCACTTGGGTGACCAGATCCTGAGCCCCAAAGACGAGCAGACATGCAACATGTTGTTTCTGGGTCCTCTTTCATAGCTGTCCGCTGCCCACCCTCAAGATAGATGAAGTTACACTGAAAAAGTTGTCTGAGACACTGCCCGATTCTTCACGGCTCCCATTGAAAGAGGGAGAAGGAGCTATCCGGAATTTTTTCAGAAAGGAAGAGGAAGCGATGTGATTAAAGTCTGTTAAGAAGATCTTTTCTCTTGGGTTGGACTGAATCAAAGTCCAACAATGCCCTCTCGGGCACAGGGCCAGGACCACTGGGAAAAGCGAACCCACTTCTCAGGCGGGCCTTGCTGCCACTGAGGCTCTGACCTCGACCAGCCTCTCTTGAGGAAGGCAGTGTTTGGACAGGTCTGTAATTCGAGAAGCCCAGTAGGTGCGTTCTCCCTTTCTTACCTTTGTTGGGCTGCCAAAATATTTACTTGACTTCTTAACTCTAAATCTCTGAAACACACCTGCATTGCCTAAAACAAGCAATTTTCTTATTTTCTTGTATTCATAGAAGAGAGCACAACCTAATCAAACGTGACATTACCACAGAAGGTGGGGGCCTGGTACGAGATGCAGCTTTATAATAATACAACCGCTTCTTAAGAGATCGGTGTCCACTCCATTTGTCTCTTTTTTTTTTGGTGAGGGGGGGCAAATTTGCAGGGCAGTGTGGACAGTGGAAAGCAGTTCTTCAGGCAATCCTTTTGCAAAACAAACTGATTCTATTTTGGCCTTTAGGGAAGAGTCCATTTCCATGCCAAGTAGCCAACTGCATTTATTTATTTATTTATTTATTCATTTAAACACAATCATAATATAAAAGTCAACTGCACTGTCAGATCAGCAGACAGACTAAAGACTATATAATGGGAAAAATGGGGTGCTTAAACAACCAACTGTATTTGCAGGGTTTTATATGAATTTCAGACTATATAAATGACCCAACAACAATTGTGTGTTCTTTTTCTTTTCTGGATGTTTTTGGCATCATGAAAAAGAAATTGGAAAAAAAAAGTCTCAGGTCTAGTAAGCGTGAAGCCACTGCACAACCATCTCCCCTTGCCACATGTGCCTGTCTATCAGCTCCTGGCTCTGCCCAGCACTTTCTGAAGCACACACTTGCCAAGCCTGAGTGGCCTGAAGTCAGACCTTCCAGACAGCCTGTGGTTTGTGGGCAGAACTCAACGGAAGGTCCCTGCAATGCCTGTTGGTGTTGTTCTTAGGAGCACAGAATCCCGTTCAGTAACCCTCACCCCCAGACACCTAGACCCCCTGCTGAGAACAACAGTGGCCATCAATCGGGAATTATTTTCAGTCGGGTGGTCATTAGCAAACCTTCAAGAGAAAAATGATTTTGGAAACATTTTCCAGATCTTGAATATACTAAAATGGAACCTTTGAGCTGTTGCGTTTTCAAAGGCACTAAAAGTAGAGCAGAGCTTTTAGTGACAGCTGTCACTTAACTGACAGCTGGAGCCTTAACTGACAGCTGTCACTCGCCTGCATCCTTTGTGCAGCATTTCAGAAACGGCACCTCTCTTACCTTTATTTTGATTGACTGTGTGTCTTCCCTACTTAGACCTGTTAGAATATAACTTTTTCCCCATAAAGAAACGGGCCCCTCAACCTGGTCAGCAGAGGTATCCACATTCCCGGGCACTTGTTGGGATTCTAGGAAGTGGCAAACTAGCCTCTTCCAGAACCATCATTAGCTAAAAAAGGAGGAGTCTGGGCAGTAACTCTGCTGTCTTTCCATATTTTCAACCCAGCTATTCAGCTACTAAGCTGGAACTGAGGACGTCTGACCACTGGTCCACCTAGCAATCTACCATCTCTCCTGGCATGGGATATGTGGAAACTGTTTTGGCTCAGCTGTCCCAGGTGAAATTAAGGGATCTGGGAAGACAGGTCAGGCTAGGGGCCAGCAATGAAGAGAGACGAGTGCTTCCGGGCCCTCTGTTAACTTTAAGCTTCTTGAGGGTGAGAGAATAAATTCTTTATTATGAATCCAAGAAGGGTCTTTAAATATATGTGTATGACCATGTACAGTATCACAGGACAACTAGGACGTCTCAGTGACAGAATGAGCCTTCCAGTGGGTTTTTTTAGATATGACACCAAAAACACAAGCAACCACAGTAAAAATAGATCAACTGGACTTCGTCAAAATTTAAAACTTTTGTGCTGCAAAGGAAACCATCAAGAAAGTGAAAAGATAACCCCATAATATTTGAAAAGCATATATCTGATAAGAGACATGTATCGAGGATCTATAAAGAACCCTATTACGACTCAATAATAAAAACTAAATTACCGATTAAAAGACGGGCAAAGGATGTGAAAGATATTTCTCCAAAGAAAATATACAAACTTTCAATAAGCACATAAAAAGATGCCCAACACCAATAACCATCAGGGAAATGCAAATCAAAACCACAAGATACCACTTCATACCCACTCGGATGGCTGTCATAAAAAAGACAGATAATAACAAGTGTTGGCTAGGATGGGAAGAAATCATACATTGTTGGTGGTAATGCAGAATGTGTAGCCGCTTTGGAAAACAGTTTAACCTTCCTCCAAAGGTTATACTTAGAGTTACTGTATGACCCAGCAATTCCACAATCAGTTATTTACCCAAGAGAAATGAAAACCTGTATCTACATAAAATCTGCACACAAATGTTCACAGGATCGTTATTCTTAATAACCGGAAAGTGGAAACAATCTAAATGTCCATCAACGGATAAACAAGTGATGGACAATATACAACGCAATATTTGGCAATAAAAAAAATAACGAAATACTGATGTATGCTGAAACATGGAAGAACCTTGAAAACATTGTGTTAAGCAAAAGAAACCAGATACGAAAGACCACACATTGTTTGATTCCATCTATACGTAATGTCCAGAACGGAGGGCAGATGACTGCCAAAGGGTAAGGGGTTTCTTTTTGGGGTGATGAAAATGTTCATGTATCTGAAACTTGTATCTATAATATATAAAGACCTGTATCTATAATATAAAGAATATGTATCTATAATATATAAAGGACTTGTATCTATAATATATAAAGCATATGAAAACATCCTAACATTGGTTGTAGTGATGGTTGCACAATTCTATGAATACACTAAAAGTCACTATACACTTCTACAAAACGAATAAGCCTTTCACATGGGAACAATCTTATCAGTCATTTCTGTTCTGTTTCTGTATGTCCAAACATCTAAAAACATATTTCCAGGACAGAAACAAGTAGAAAAGTTTTGGTGGTGAAATGATCTTGGGCAACCTAAAGTTGACATAGGTTCATAGTCATATACATTTCCTGTATAATAAAAAGTATGTGTGCATGCTGGAATGAAACCTGAATATGGCAATTATGATAATGAATACAGATTCTGAAAGCAACTCCCATACTGACAGTTGGGGCAGGGATATGATATATTAACTCGGAGAGGATGAGAATTAATTAGGATTCCCTGGTCTAAAGAACTGCACAAATAGTCATTTGCTTTGTTGATTTATAGATGAATTCTTTTAAATGAATTCAAAAATTAAACCAGTGTGGGACTGGTCCAAAAAGGGACACAGAATTTATTTGACAGTAGATAATGCAGGATACGATCCTGTTGTAGAACACAGTAGAACAGAATATATATTATTTTTTGTAAAAGGAAAGGGATATATAAAACGAAGGAAATAAAAGTTGTTGGGAGAACTTTGGGAGAGAAAGACTCTACTTAGCCACTCCTGATAGCACATGTCAAAATAAATTGGGGGTGACTTAAAGATGTAACATGTTTTTTAAAAAAAACAGCGACCATGGAAAAAGTAGAAACGGCAAAAATGATTACTAGTGGCAGGGTAAACTGAGGGAACTTTCCTGAAAAGCAATTTGTAACTGTGTACATCAAGAATCATTAAAAAAAAATGTTCATAGCTTTGATCGTCTCCTGGAATATTACCACAGGGAATAATTCAAAAAGAAAAATAAACCCAAAAAGCCCACCCTACATAAAGAAAAGTGTCAGTTTGGTTTATTTTAAGGATTAAAAATAAAACAAAAGCAATCTAATTATTAAACCCTGGGGGAATAGTTAACTAAGTCATGGTATATTCTATTGTCATGTGATTGCAGCCATTATAATTACAGGTTATGATACAATGACTACTAGCATGCAGTATTAAGAAGACTGGAAGAGAATAAACCAAATCGATAGTACCTGGGTTAAAGAAGTAGAATTAAAGGTAGTTTTTTCCTTCTGTTTTCAAATTCTCCATAGTTAATTGTTTCATGCAACAAATATTTACTGAGGGCCTGCTATATGTGTTAGGCATTGTTCTTGGCACTAGATATATAAGAATAGTGGTAAAAAATTATTATATTGCTTATACACTTAAAAAAAAAAAGACAAGGGACCAGAACATTTCTGTTAGTTACAAAAATAGTAACATAAATTAATGCTATAAATTTTGAGTATACCTTTAAAATGAGAGGTTATAAAAAAATGTGCAGATTCTATCAACTGAAACTTACTCAAAAAATACTCATTTTAAAAAACCAATCTACTGTTTACAAATAGATGAAAAAGAATGCTTTTGAAGCTAAACACTTTAAAATTCTGTTTCTGAAAATCAAGCCAAGGTAACAAAAGTTCCTTGCATAGTCCGCATTCTTTCCTCTGAGGTTCATTTAGGAGTTGATACATTTGTGAAACTCTCTCAGCAATAGGTTAATGGGTAACCGTGAAGGCCAAGTGCCTTTGCACATCCCAAGGAATAGCCCCAGTTCTTCAGGCTGCCTAGAACTTTCTTTTATCCAGTAGGGCTGAGCACAACTAGAATGTGTTGAAATCCTTTTATTATTTTTATAACTAGCAAAAATGATGCAAAATTTAAAGTATTTCAGTATCCCAAAGGAATTGTTTAGACTGCCTCAAACCTAAAACAGCACAAAAAGCATTAGTCAGAACACAGTGCAATGTTTGATTTGGAAAACGAGATCACCAAAGCAGAAGGGTACCTTTTATCAAATAAAATATGGTGCCTTTTGGAAAGGAAACAAACACAAAAAACAGAACAAGGAAAAGAAATTGCATTTGTCTGCAGTCTGAGACGGTCTTATGACTAAGGATAGCAGACAGCATCTTGCCAATGTCCCCATTCCTCCTGCTTCTGCACCGAGTGGGAATCTCTGCCCAGGCTCGGGGTGTGACATTCTCCTGCACAAGTGTAACTCAAGTCCTCTAAAATGTGCCATGTTCAAACCTGGTGTGCAGGTTTTCCAGGGACTTGGTCGATAGCAAACCAATTACACACAGTCACTGTCAAGCCAGCCCCGTGAATCTTAAATGCCCACGGACATGGCCAGAAACGCACTCCAGTGACAGCCTACTGTTGCTCATTTGGGTTAATTCATGTACATGGCATGTGCAAGGCCCCTTTATCTGAGAACAGAGAGCAGATGGGCCTTTGGGGCTTGTCTCCGGGTATGAGAAATTCAGGTTACCTAACTCGGGACTGGTACTATACATATTACGATGACGTGGTATGTTAGGTTCTAACTTCTTTTGTACTTCAAAATGGCCTCTCAAAGGTAGGTAAGATCATTAGCTATTTTTGATGGGCTTTTCCACTGGCCTGTCACACTATTCCTAGTTTCCTAGGGCAGCCTTATTTTATGGCCCTTGCTCTGCCGACAGCCTGGTTTAATCGCAGGGGACAATCGCCAGAAGGAGTGTTGTGAGCCAGGCTTCCCCCAGTCCGGGGAGGTGGCCAGCAGCTGTGCTCCTTGGGTTGGCAGACACATTATTTGTTCTACTCACTCACTCGATCTTCAAAACTCCCTTAAGCCTCTCAGTGGATTTCAAATAATGGTTTTGGTTAGCCTTTTATAGCTGAAAATGTCTCGGATCTAGTAAAAAAAATATATTGTGCTTAATATAGACTTTTAACCAAGAGGTTGCTGGAAGATGTAGGTGTACAAGAAAGCAATCAAAGTTTTAGGACTTTTAAATCAGACACATGCCCTTAGAAGAAAAGTGGTATTCCCTGAGTTTCCCTTTTTCCATTTATATCATGTCAATCCTTTCCTCCCGATCTGATTTCTTCTATGAAGTTCTTTTCTTACTTTCCTTTTTAACCAAATATGGGAAGTATTCACAAAAGTGTTCCTTAAAATAAATCTGAAGAGCCTTCCAAACTTCTCTCCAAAAAAGAAACCCATTTCAGCTCACCTTAGAAAAGCGGTTTCCATCTGCTTGGTAGGAGTATGTTTAGAGAGGGGAGAAAATTGATTATTTATTGAGTATTCATATATTCCAAGAAGTTGGCATACATTATATTTTCACCATCACAACTATCTTTACAGAAGGGGATAGAGAAAAATGGAAGCAAAGAGAGAGGCTAACGGGCCCAAAGTTACCCAGCTGTTACCAGAGGAGAAGATTCATCATTTCCCTCTAGGCCACAGAGCTCCAAGATCGGGGCTCTCTCTACTCGTCACACGGAAACACGGATGTGTTCTAACACTGGTCATGCACCTTCAACAGAACATACCACAAAGGCTGCCATGAACCTGTCGTTATACTGGAGGGTAGGGGCAGAGAAGGGGAGGCAGTGGAATTCAAGGTCTCCTTAGGGAGATAAAACTTGTGTGTCATGATGCACCAGGGTCTCTCAACTGTGACACTACTGCCATGTGGGGCCAGATCATCCTTTGCTGGCGGGAGGGGCTGTCCTGCGCGCTGTAAGATGTTTAGCAGCATCCCTGGCCATTAGCACCCCCACCCCCTCCTGGATATTTTTGTCTGAAGACCAAAAATGTCTCCAGACATGACCAAATGTCCCCTGGGGCTAGGGGATGGGCAGCAAAACGCCCCCCGTTGAGAACCACTGCAATCAGAGGACCTGGGAAGGTTTGACACATGTAAGTGCCCCAAGCACAGGGCGCTCCCAGGGATGCCATGGCACTCAGGGCTGTGGCCAATACCACACTCACTGCCCGGACTGGAGGAGTCAACGCCTGTGACGTGGAGCAGCTGCTGCTCAGGCCCTGCTGCCGTCACCGCCTTGTCCCCTTTCCCACCACAAGTCAGACCCCAGTATTTCAGTCCCACCACCACTCTTGAGACGGGAATGTCACACTCAGTCAGGAGTGCTAAGCGGGGCTCTACCTCAGCACCAGGGCACTCAGGTATCCCAGGGAATTTTGGTCACGTCTGTGACCAAAACCCCAATGAGAATGGCATGCTAACGCTGGTAAGTCTGCCCCATCTCCAACCTAAAGGGCTCGTAAACAACTCGGCAGCTTTTACCCAAGTTCCCACAAATTTCTGCCTCAAATAAAGGCCTATCCCTCCCTGTGAGCCGTTCTAGAAGGTCAGGCTGAAGGTCACATCCCAATGCAAGCCTCAGAGATATTAAGATCTTTTTCACTTAAGTTCTTCAAATTCATTGTTTAGTTATTTGTTATCAGATGTGAAAAGCAGCAACCCACTGGTTTTATTCAAATTACGAACACTTCCAAACCAACACTCTTGTGGCTCCAATACTGCAGAACAGAAGAATTTCATGACAACTCATTCACCTTTATTCCCCGTATTGTCCCCTAGTTTCTTGCTCCCTTTCACTAACTTAATAACAGGGTCTCTCCCTCTGCCTCGCTGTGAGATGATCTTACAGTGGGGATATAACGGCAGCTCGGTGCATTCAAACCTCTGGTCAACTTTTATATTCTCAAAAGTTAAGAACCTAGAGCACTTCTGTTTTTGTGGGTTCTAGCTATCGAGATTTACCATATTAGGAATTAAAACTGAGAAATCTTTACAACGCAGAATATACAAGCACACAGTCCATTAACCATCAGAGCAATGAAGTCACCACCCAAAATGATGCCTCTGAAAAACTCCACCACACATTTGTGAGAGAATGAGAGTGAGAAAGGCAAAGGACAGGAGTGTTATTATGAAAATAGTTCTGGTCTTGTGGACACCCCCACCTCCCCCGAAAGGATAGTAAGGATGCCTAAGGGTCTCCTGACCACACTTGGAGAATTTCTAGGCTAGATTAACACATACACCATGATTTTAAGAGCTTTGACTTTTACCAGCCGAGAGACAACGAACCCAGAGAGACAAGGCCGAGAAAAGTCCCAGTTCAAAGAGATTTAGCCAAAACCCATTCATCATTATGGGGCAATAGTCATCTTCCTGGATTATGCCTGAGTCCTTTTCTTCCTTTCAGCCCCGACTACTGCCTATCCCTGTGTTACATCTCAGGTGCTAGTTAATAATTGGTGAAGAAATCCAAATGTCTTTGGATTATAATTAGAGTCATTTTTCTGTTTTCCACTATGTCATGAAAAGACAATACAAATAAAATTCTGTTTTTTCCTTTATTTTAGCAGTTGTTCTTTGAATGGTAAGACATTTCCCTGGGGGTAGGTAGCCTGAGTTGTAAAGCAGGATAAGGCCTCTGTTCTCACTGCTCCTGGATCGTCTGTAACATGTCTTATGGGACAAAGGGTTTGTTTTCCAGCAGGACTCAGCAGAAGCAGCATTCATTCATGATAAGACTATACTCCACCACCACAGAAATAAAATGCTTACTTTGTTTTAAAATACCCATTAGCCTTCTAACTTCATGTGCTTAATGTAAAACGATTTCTTTTCTTTTTCTTTATTACAGCAAAATATACATAAAATTTACCATTGTAACCATTTTAAGTGTACAGTTCAGTGGCATCGAGTACATTCACATTGTGATACAACCATCACCACCACCCATCTCCAAAATTTACTCATCTTCCTCAACTGAAACTCTACGCATTAAACAATAACTTGCCATCTCTCCCCCCTTCAGCCCCTGGCAACTACCATTCCATTTTTATCTTGGTGGATTTGACTCCTTAAAAAATAGCACTTTGAGTGCTGAAAGAAACTGAAGGATAACGAGGGAGGGAAAGAGAAAGGAAGAGAGAGGATGCTTAATAAGGGTTATTACTTTATTTAGGGCTTTTAGTTGTGTCAGGAGCAACCCACTCTTGACACTATTATCTCCTTTAAGTTCTGTTGCCATCTAAGGCGGCAGAAACATGCAGAGAGAGAGCTTAAGTGACTGACGGCACCAGGTCACACACAGCTTAAAGGGTTGGAACTAGTTTAAACTCAGCTTAGTCTGATGTCTAAACTCAAGTCGTTACCTTTGCGTCCTCTTGTCTCCCCACAACCAAAAAAATTCTTTGACTCTGTTTTCTTTCTTCCAGTCCTTTTGGCTAAGGGAGTCTATCCATTCTTTGGGAAGAAGTTACCAAGACACTCTGAGGGCTGGACATGGGTTGGCGGAGGGAACGTGGCCCAATTCTCCACCAACCCCTCATCCTTGGTTTCCTACTGCACGACAGAAGAGCTGGGATTACAGACCAGCGTTCCTGCCTCACAGCGAGCCGTTCCCCGCACTGCCACACTGTTGGCCATGCTGCCTCTACATTTTACATTTGCCTAAATGCGAAAACATAAAAAGGGCAGATGAAGAGACCAGGAGATCTAGAGGCAAACACAACGTGTCCTTGTCAATGTCACTGGCTTGAGCCTCACCAAGGCCTTTAAAGGAATTGATGTCTGGGCCCATTTAGTTCCCAGAAACATCAGCAGCGAAGAGTAACCTGATCCTCTCCTCTCAGGGCAGCCTAGCTGCCACTGCTAAATGAACATTCCCAAAGCCGGATTCTATCACACCCATCCTTTTGTCAGAAACCTTCAGTGGCTCCCAGCTACCTAGGGATGAAGACCAACGCCTTCACCTGAAAGTCTCTTCCTTCCCCAGCAACGTTCAGCGTCCCTTGAAGACCTTCTTCCTCTCTTTCTTTCTTCCCTGTTCCCGGAGATTATTCCCCCATTGCACCCTGTCTAACACAAGCCCCTCTGGTAAAACACACCCGACCCCTCCACCATGTGGACTCACTTCTCTCACGGCTATAACTGTCTGTGCCAGGGACTGGTCCTTAGTTCAGGACGAGAAAAGGATTTGACTCTACATAGTATCCATGATCCAACTAGAGCCTCTCTGAACAACTCAGGATAAATTGAGGACATCATCCGCAGACTTACGATCCCATACATAAACTTGGTGACTTCTAGGGGGCTGCTTAGGGGGTGGGAGCCCAGCACTGCCCCCATCAGCTTTCTTCCGCAGGGCACATGTTTCTCCCACTCCCCACACATGGCTGGGCAAGAAGCTAAATTCCAGTGTGTTCCCAGCCCCAGATCACAGCTGACCAAAGGTGAACACCTAATCCAAGATGGGCCAATGACTACCTCTTCTTGAGTCCTTTAGACTTGAAATCAAGAGTGTCAGGCCCAGGGCGGGCCAGTGGCTCAGGTGGTTGGAGCTTCGTGCTCCTAACTCCGAAGGCTGCCGGTTCGATTCCCACATGGGCCAGTGGGCTCTCAACCACAAGGTTCCCAGTTCGATTCCTCGAATCCCGCAAGGGATGGTGGGCAGTGCCCCCTGCAACTAAAGATTGAACACGGCACCTTGAGCTGAGCTCCCATATAGCTCAGTTGGTTGGAGTGCGTCCTCTCAACCACAAGGTTGCCAGTTTGACTCCTGCAAGGGATGGTGGGCTGCGCCTCCCTACAACTAGCAACGGCAACGACCTGGAGCTGAGCTGCGCCCTCCACAACTAAGACTGAAAGGACAACAACTTGAAGCTGAACCGCACCCTCCACAACTAAGATTGAAAGGACAACTTAACTTGGAAAAAAGTCCTGGAAGTACACACTGTTCCCCAATAAAGTCCTGTTCCCCTTCCCCAATAAAAAAATTAAAAAAAGTGTCAGGCCCTAACCAAGCAAGTGACTACTAAAAAGCATCTGATCTTTATCTAGAAAAACTGGTGAAGACAAAAGAAGGCAAGAGGAAGAGACTAACGTGAATAAGGCAGTAGAAGTCTTCATCTCAGATCTCAGCTCAGCTACTTGAGCCCTTTGCTCCTCGGTTACGTAGAGAACGTCTCTGGGATGCAATGTCCTCATCGTAAAATGGGAATCTGGACACAAGCTCAGAGTTAGTCTGACAATGAAAGGAGACACTGTCTATGATGCTCTCAGCACTCGGCGAGCACCCAAACCATGAGGATTTTACCCTGAGCCAGGCCCTGTGTGAAGTCCTCCACAAACCTCTCATAGAACCCCCACCACAATGACAAAGGCAGCATGAGCCCCCACGAGGAGAGGAAGTCCCCAAAAGCTGAGTGACCTTTCTAAGGTCACTCAGCCAAAGCTGGGTCTCCGGACTTGAAATTTCCTGCCTTTCTTTTCATTAACTTCTTCACTGTGCTCTTAAGTACTAGAAAGAGCTGAGTTCATGCCTATTGACCACCCTGTCTTTCAAAATCCTCTCCAAGATTTCACTCCAATGTGGGGTGTTGGGGTAGGGGGGTGTATTTATGAAATCTGGGCCAAGTGGTCTTGTTAGAAACTCCAGCATATCTTGTATATTCCCTGCCATGACTCTCCATGAGGTTGACGGGTCATAGAAACCGAAGCGATTAAGTCAACCTTCAAAATTCTTACCAGCCCTGTAAAATGCTTAATAAACCCAGTTTGAATCAAAGGGTTAAAATGGCCTGGGGTATAAATACAGGCTCCTATACTTTGGGAAAGGTTTAGACCCTTACTTTCAACAGTGAGCTGCTTAGACACGTCAGTTTTATTCTAATTTCCTAGGACTTAAACTGTCACAGGTAACCGAGTCTGTCTTTCAATGAAACAACTAGAATCTCCTCAAACTACGTATCAATAGAAGGTTTTCAATATGATACAGAAACTCAAAATATTAAAAAAAAAAAAAAAAAAAAGGAACCTAGGACAGCTTCTACACATTCAGTGAAAAGAGGCCCCAAAAGCTAAGATTTGCCCCAGGCCCGGTGTGAGGCAGCAGGCCTGGCCTGGCGCCCTGGCCTGCTGCCTCACTGTGGGGGCTCACCCTTACTCCAACTCTGCCTCCCTAGCTGATCCTACTGTCTGTCCCTCCTCCTGTAGAATCAAAAAGATTATGAGGAGGGGATCATAAATCATTTTTCTCTCATGAGTTTATAGTGTTCCTTTCTGAGGAGTTCAAAAGCGCTCAGTAATAAACCAAGGTGATGAGTTTATGTCTTCTGCATTTAAAATGAAACTTTATTTGAACTCGTGGAGAGGCATTTATTTTTTTATTTTTTTTAATTTAGGACATTCCTCTCTTCGACTTTTCGCCCCATGGCGTTTTCTGTGGGCTGGTGGGTAATGAGGGTGGATGATGGGGGAGGGAGGGGGTCTGTGTCTGGCACTCCCCTATTCTCCCACAGGCTTCCTCCCTTCTATGGTTTTTAACAAGTCCCAACATCCCTACAGAAGACTCCCAGCCCGTGCCCCACCTCCACACTGACTTGGCTGTGGTTTCTCCTGTGCCCCTCTCCACTGCCCACCTCCTGGCCTTAGTCACTAAGAGCAAAGACACTCTGGAAAACCATGATATGAGCAAAAGACTGGGCTTTCCAGAAGATCACTTTGCATTTCTTTACCTTAATCTCTTGTCACTGCCCTTGGGGACTCAGGGAAAAAGAAAACACAGTTAGCAAAGTTAATAAAAATGAAACTGTGAACAACTACACTTTAAGATGATGAAAAATGAAAAAGAGGGAGGGAAAGAGAAAAAGGAAGAGGAGGAGGGAGAGGAGAGAGAGAGAGAGAGAGAGAGAGAGAGAGAGAGAGAGAGAGAGAGAGAGAGAGAGAGAGATGCCTGACTCATCACACCCCTTCACCAACCCAGGTTTTAAATAAATGCGAATCTGTCTTGGCCAAGCATTTTTGCTAATGACTTTATTCAGGTGTTAAGCCAAATTTCAGTAACTAACCACAGGCCTGGCCACCATAGTCTTTCTAAACAGAAAAATGGAGGGGAGTCCCGGCTATTATCTGTAAGCAGGTAGAATCACATACTTAGCTTCTGAGCCCCTGCATTCAATAAATATTTGGTGAATGAATAAACCTAAGAGGTACCTGATGATTCAATATATGTCTTGGGTTTTCATTCCCCCTGGCTTGACGGGCCAGCAGGCCAAACCATACAAAACTCTCTAAGTAAAACCACTACAGGGCTGTTCCAGGTGGAGGAAGAAACAATTGGGTTCTCTGAATGACTTCAATGCCATAAAGCCATGGGAGAAACGGGATGTCCCTGGGAGCCCTGTTCCAACCCATTTATAGACACAACAGACACAAAGGTGGAGCCTCACTGAACTGGGGCAAAGCAAATTAAGACAGACGGCGGGGGCCCTGCATAGCATAAGAGCAAATATTATATTAGGAGCGTACTACCTACAAGGAAAGCACTGTTCCTACAGCCTTTGGATGTAGCTGGCATTTCTCCTAGGAAAACACTAAAATATTCTCAAGGGGGTCACTGCTCTCCCAGCATCATTAAGCCGCGCTGGCCAACTATTTAAATGATAAAGTGTCAGAGGGTGGGCCATCTAAAACACCATGATTCAACTGTGTGAACTGTAAACCGAACAGGTACTAATTCCTGTTGTTTATTTGTTTGTTTCTATAAAGGGGCAAAAGAACTTGACAAGTGCTCGGAAGCTACTCAGAAGACAAGTGGGACACAAAAACCACAGATTAGACCCATGAGGGTCTCCTTTCAGGAAACGGCTGGGATATCGTCAAGTCTGGGAAAGGCTTTCTCTGAAGTATCCTGCATCAAAATCACCTCTTCTCTTGCCTGGATTTCCCAAGAAATCCTCAAGAGCTCAGGAACCAGGACTGATTTTTTTCCCCCAGCTGTCTCCCCATGGTACCGAGAACAGCAGCTTCTGAGAATATAAAAGATATCCAGGCAATAATACTATCCTTAGGAGATACCACCCTTCCTGCAATCAAAATTCTAATAACTTTCTTCAAACCTTTCCCTTTAACAAAATGATTTGAGTTTAAAACAGGATGTTACCTGTCATATTTTAAGATTACTGATGGACAGTTTTCTAAAATAAATTTATTTCTATCTTATACTGCAATCAGAGGTAATGCTGACTCTCTTAGCTAAAAAAAAAAACGAATCTTTTTTTAGTACTTCTAAATGAGATGACGACGGTCCATGGTAGCAAACCTTTTTGGAGAGCTTATTGTGTGCTAGACGTTTGCATCTCATCTCACCTCCTAACCATCCTATGAGGTAAGTTCTAATACAGGACCATAATTGCTGTCTGCCATTCTGGAACCAAAAAAGCTCTAAGACCCAAAAGTTTTTCCATGGCTTACTCGGCAGCAAAACTTAATGGACCTGAACTCATTTTGGAGGCAAAGCTGCCCTGAACTAACATGAGGCTATTTAGATATTAGTTATCCCACTAATGTGAATATCCATATAATTTGCTACACAAATATAAATGTGCTTGAGTACTGCCCCAGATCTCTTAGGGGTTACCTATTATAAAATATGTATGCCTTAATACTTTTCTAAACCCTCAAAATCTCAGAATTCTGAAACATCTGGCCCTAAGGGTATAAGGTATTATGAATCTCTATTATCAACCCATTTCACAGACAAGAACCTGAAACTCCTTGAGGGTAAGTAACTTGCCCAAAGCCACACAGTGGACAAGAAGTAGAGACTCTGAGGCTGGCGGTCTCCCTCCGAGTCCAAGCTTGGTGGGCTGCCACAAGACACGTCTTAGTCCTCAACCCACTCGACTCCAGCTAGGAAAGAGTGCTGTGTCAGCAGGGCTTCTCTGTAACCAACTATGTGAGGAACTGAGAAAAACGGGAGAGTGGAAAACACCAATCGGAGTCAGAGTGATTTTGAAGGCCTGGTGCTTACCTTGCCCAGGACAGTGAGGCATGGTTTCGGGTCCAGTTCTGGCTGTTCCAGCTTCACCACTCCTACCCAGCCATATTCATACAAGTCCTCTTCGTCATTGTTATTACATAGGCCCAGTGGGTGCATCTAGGAAACAAAAGGGAGAGAAAACTTCAATACACAGGCTACAGATCTGTTTGACTCACACTGTGCATTTCTCAGACTCGACAGTCAAAAGTAACCTCAAAACTTAAAATTATATGGGGTGTGTGTGCGGGGGGGTGGGGTTCCAACCCATGGGAAGCTGAGCACTGGAGAGAAACACAATAGAGCCACTAGAAATATACTTTATGAATGCTTTCTCACTGCTTTGTAAGCAGTGGTCACCCAAGGCAGACACCACCTCATGGGATGCAGGGAAAGAAAAATAGCCGAGCTCCCGTGCAAACGCCCATCTGAACGGCTGTGAAATACCCTAACACTAAGCAGCAGTTACAGATGAGATTGCTAGGTCAGTACCCAAGACTATTTGGTTTCTAGACTTTAGGATACATCCACTTCGACTTATGCAAGAGGACCTGGAAACACAGTCGGAAATTTATGGAGAGACCACTAGATATGAGGCAGAATCACCAGGGTAATTAATTATCAGGCTGTTTAATGGCTATCCCTAGTTACTTGGAAACAGATAAAGTTCTCTGGGGGCTTTCTCAGAATTTGCAAAGCACAAAATTAAAGACAGGTAGAGGAGCATCGTCCAATTTTTGCTGATAAAAGTGCGGTCAGTGGAAACCTGAAAAGAGAACAATGCAAAGGTTTGCACTCATGGTTCTATCACTGGGTCGCATCAGACTCTAGCATCTGTAATAATCTGAGAAGAGGAAATCCTTTATAAATGTAACTTGTCAAGATGTTAAAGAGCCTAATACAGTGCTAAACTCTTTAAATACCTGGGAGAAGTGTGTCTGTAGATTCATGGCATGGTAGATATGAGAAACCTAAGAATCCACTGTGGTAGATAGAATAATGGTCCCCAAGACATGTATGCCCTAATGCCCAGAACCTGTAAATATGTTACCTTACACGACACAAGAGACTCTGCAGATGTGATTAAGTCTGAGGTGGGGAGATTATTATCCTGGATTAACTGGGTGGGTCCAGTGTAGTCAGTCACAAGAATCCTTATAAGGAAAAAAGGAATCATAGAAACAGGAGAGAAGCGATGTGTTTTGAAGATAATGGAGAGAACCATGAGCCACAGAATGCAGGCGGCTGGCCTCCAGAAACTGACAGGAAATGGATTCTCCCCTAGAGCCTCCAGAAAGAATGGTGCCCGGCCGACCCATTTTTGACTTCCCACCTCCTGAACATTAAGAGAATAAATGCGTTGCTTAAAGCCACTAAGTTTGCAGTAACTTGTTATAGCAGCAAATAGGAAACTAATACACCCTCCTTATCTACCCCCTCATTTTACAGATGAGAACTGTGGTTCAGGATAAGTAGTTTTTCCAAGACAACACAGTAGCAAGTGGCAGCACCCAGAAGTGACCTGGCCCTTGGATTCACAGTCCAGTAACTCCCCACTTCACCTGTTTACCTTTATTGTCCCTTCAGCCAAGAGCTGGTCATCTGACTGGGGAGAAAAGACTGATAAAATCTTTACTAAAAACAAAAAAAGGTTGCTCGCTAGCTCTAAATTCTGTGGTGGTCGAGTATAACATGAGTGACGTACAGGGAGCAAGAGTTGCTAGAATGTTTGGAGAAGTTTTGTGCAACTGCTGAGCCTTCAGCTGAGCTTCAAAGGAAGAGTTAGGGGAGGGGGAGGGGGACAGAGGGCAAGTTCCAGGCCCAGAGAAGAGGAGCTAAGGGCTTGAGGGGGAAGAGGAATGAGATCAGTCTGATCAGTATGGAGGGCCACAGTCTACACCAAGAAGGAAAGAAGAGATGTCCTGGCAAACTAGAAAGGAATTTGGACACCAAGACAACACCACAGGTTCTTCAGCAGAACGGCACATTGAAAATAGTTATTTTAGGCAGACGGGTGTCACACCTGCTGGCAGCACTGTGCCTGGACTCGAGAGGCATCAAGGAGTGGAGGGTGAAGGGTGCAGCCCCGAGATGAGAGATCATGGGCAATTCAATGGAACAAGGAACTGACTTGTCTCAAAAGATGGAATATTTTAGGCAAAGACATACAATGCAAAAGAATATGCCAAATCTGGGGAAAATGAAGGATTTGGCTTTCCTATTAATTGATCATCTACTATGTTTCTATGTTCATGTATTTTATTTAATCCTTATAGCAAACTCTGGCTAACAGTTGAGCTATCAGACGATACTGTGACTAGAAGTTGTACATAAGTTGCAGACGAGAACTGCAAATCAGCCACTGATGCAGAATATAATGGAGTCCATGAAACTCATATTAGTTAATGACAGGATTCCACTCAAAGGCTGTGGCAACCAATCCAGTGAAAGATTAAAAAAGAAATCCACATGGGAGCTTCCACAGAGAATGATCAAGGGATTAAGACAGAACTTTGGAAAAAGTGAGAATCCGCTAATATTTTTGGAAAAACAACTTTTTTTTTTTTAGGTAGTAATATATTCTTTTTTTTTAATTTATTAGTTTCAGGTATACAAGACAAGGTAATACTTAGACGTTCATCATTTATATCCCTCACACTGTGGACCTCCCTCCCCCCATCCCCCCATCCACTATCCCTCTGACCTCGCACCGAGCTATCACATTATATATAAAATTATAGTTGGCATTCATTAATTGGAAAAACAACTTTTGATGATCCTACTGGAAACCTAAGTAGGATGTCATATCCATACTCTCCTATAATTTTGCTGAAAATATCCCAACAATGCCCACATGGGATTCACTTTTTGTTTAGTCTCAGAAATCAGTACAAAGCTGCTATTACAACGTGACTTGTTAAATTCAAATACAAACTATTATTGTCAGTTTCATTTTTCCAGATAAAGCCCCAATCAAACCCTTCTTTCCACTACTTACTGAGAAATATTAGCTCCTATTTTAAAAAGATCCCAAAGTCCTTTTCTGAATAACAATCATCTACAGATACTCATAAATAATGAGGACTTCCTACGTATGAAATGCATATATTCTCTTAAACATTCAACTAGACAGTTTCCACACTATCCATCCCAACAGTCGGCACATAAAAACCAGCTTAATTCATACATGTTGATACCAGCCAGTGACATACAGGCAGTGACTCCATGTAAGACCTGTGTGCGCTTCTGAATGCCTAACCATTCAAAAAGTAATCGTAGGACACTTCAATGAATGATGTTCAAGCATGTTAACTTTGAACTTGATGTGGCACATAAGCATTTAAAAATTAAGAGGCATTTCTACAATGTTTGGCGGTGTGGGGTTTACCTGATCAGATGTTTGAAATTTGATAGGTTTTTGCCTTCATATTTTTAAGAAGGTTAAAAATGGTTGACTTGTGTGTAAGCACTCAGGGATGTCAGAATCACTAGTAAAAATATAAAGGAAAAAAATCAAACTCGGAAACTTAGAATGGAACTTGAGAAAGAGTCCACTGGACAGAGAACAGTGGAGAAAGGGAAGGAGGGCCTGAAATGAGAAGACAAGCAAAACTCCTGGGACACATCTGCAGAACAACACAAGTAATTAACAGGCTACAATGAAAGTGTAAGGATGTAACACAAACTATGTCCCGTGTTATACCTCTGGCCTTGTGCTACCTCAGAACAATAACTTGGGAATGGTCAACATCCTTGCTTAAGTCAGTTGAAGGGAAATGCCCAGTGAGTCCTTTATCGTCAGATTTGACATTATTATGAAGCTGTGGCTCTTGCTCTCCTCCTCTCGATTTTGTTCCAAGGAGTGTTTTGGGATGGAGAAAAATAAGAGCTTTGGAATCATGTAAGCTTGTGTTTAAATCTCACTCCTGCCTCTTATGTGGCACATCTCCTTGGGCAGATGACTCAATTTCTATAATCCTTGATTTTCTCATCTGTAAAAGGGGACAACAGCATCTGCCTCAACAAGGTGCTACTGTGCTGTAAGGATTAAATGATAAAATACATAACTATGTCCCCAAATGCTGTGTTCGGTGCATACCACAGTTCTGTCCGCCTTCCCTCTAGATGGGCACCTGCCTCTAAAAGGACAGTTTTACTCAGAAGTCCCTTTCACCCCATCCAGAGCCTTGTGCCCCATTGTTGCTCAGTAAATGGCTGGTGAGTGAACAGCCTTCGGCCCATGCCTTCATGCCTTATTTTTGGTAAGCCACTTGGGTCTCTGCTCAGCTAAGTAAGGGCTCAGGGCAAATAGGTTAGGATTTAATCCAATTGCTGCAAGAGCTTCAAAAGACCTGGCTCTTACAGGCATTGACGACCAGTCACCAAAGAGGTTCATGGGACAATAAGGACTTATTGGTAACGGCATAGAAGCTAAAGCTGTTCATTCTTGGTCCTGCTGTAGAACCACAGCGGCCCAGCATGCAGAGGCGGCTTACGCTTTCTCCATGCAGAGAACACCACACTGCTGCCCTTCACTCAGGCAGGCTTGTGACAGCGCTTGATAAGCGCAGTGGAGGGGAAAGAAGAACAGAGAATGTCCCCTGCTAAAAAGCAAAATCTCAAATTTTCCCTCCCATGTTTGATCTCAGAAGCGGCTGTCAACTCCAACAAAACAAAGGAATAAACCAAAGGAGAGGCAAGTGTGGCATCCAGGGAACAGGGAATCCACGGAGCAGAGACAGAGAGGGAATTCCTTGGATGATGGTGATGGGAAATCCCAGGGTGACAGCTAGGCAACCAGCCTGCCGGGTGACCAGTCCGGATGGGACCACAAGTATGAAGGCTGCAGGAGAGCCAAAAAAGTAAACAAACAAACAATAACCTGAGTCATTAACCAGTGGGTTTCACAGTTCTGAGAAGAATGTTATAGTTCTGGGCAAGAACAAGAAATGTGATAGTTACTATATAGTACACTAAAGGAATGGGGAGGGGAGATAATTATTAACTCCAGAAAAAACAAAGTTGCACCAGAACTGTAAACCATAATCAGGGTATGGCCTGCATGGCCCGGTTGAGAAGAGTGACAGCTGTAATAACGTAAACCCTAAGCTAAGCAATAATTGTGATATAACCATACTGAGAAAATGTAGAGCTGGGAAGCGGGAGAGGGGGAGTACAGGAACAAAATCTTCATCTTCCATTGTACGAAGTCAAAAAAAGAATTTTATGGACTGAAAATGTGAAGCAGCAGTATAAACATGTTATTTAGAAATCATTCACAGAAATTTAAAAATATGCACAGAGGTGCCTAGTAGAAGAAACTACTAAATAATTGAAAACCGTTGCCCCTGAGAGTAGCAAGCAGGGATGGGAAAGGGTGGAACAGGAGAATGCTCTTTTTAATGAGAAACTATGAAGTACTCGCTGCCTTTTTATAAACATAAACATGCATGGTTTTGATTAAAAACGTTCTATGTACCGCTGGACAGAAGTCCCTTCCTCAGGGTCTTCCAGCAGATTCTATGGGTCCTGTAGGAAAGCATTCTGTTGGGCCAAAGAGAGACCCCCCGGGCTCCCTGCATAGGACAGTGGACACTTGCAAGGAGTCTGTCTGGATGGCTGTTCTGGGAGCCATCCAGGACATGGGCTGGGGATGGCTGGTAATACAGCATAGGGATGACTCAGGGAGACATAGCATAGAAAGAACCAGCAGCCTTCACCATCTCCACAACCAAAAATAACTCTCAGGTGGCTCCAGGGTGTGACAGGGATTTGGTGCTAAAGAGATGGCAGACACAATAGCCAGGGTGAGTGTTCTGAGAAGGCCCAATTTCCTCCCAGACACAGATAGATCCTATAATTTCTAGAAGAGGCACTAAACATCATACTTGCATTTCCGACTAAGGCGTTGCTAGGGCAAAATGGTTAACAACAAGCAATGCATATACCCGCTCACCATCGGTGCCTGGTTTTATGTTGAAAAACGGAGATGGACGTCTTTGAATTTCTCTGAGCCCGAAGAAGTTGACTCTCAGGGTTTCACTGTTTTGTTAATGGACAAAGAATCTACGGGAACTTCAAAGCCAAGAGACTATGTCAGACAAGGTTAAATATCTGGAGAAACAGAACTATGTTCCCTTGAGTATGGGACATCAAGCCAAGCTTTGAAACCAAGACCAGCTCTTTAAGAAGCTTTCAGTACAAAATCCTTGAGATATGCTGGTGCACTTTCCACATGTCTGAAAGGGCAAAACTGAAACCTGGGTTGGTGGTGCTCTTATCCAAGGTTACAATGTCTCTACACTCCACTGAAAGTTTAAAATAACTTCAAAAAGGCCGCCTGCTTCTAAGTGGGTTACTGTTACACAAGGAGCCAAACACTGAACTAATAGGAGGAGAGACATTTCACTCTGTAATATTATCTCATCCAAAAATTCCTGGGGATTTAAAAGGGAAACTTCCTTCCTTTTGTCCTTTTGCCGCTGCCGGCCAGGATAGGGTGTCACTATCGTACAGAGTTTCACATGAAACAACAGTCCCAGACTTTTTCTTAAAAGGTGTGGTGGCTAGAATCAAGACTTATAATTTATGTGAAGGAATGAGTGGAAAAGGACAGCCCCACCCATTTTTCTCTTGAATCCTAAGGATTGTTTTTTTCTTTTCTGTGTACAAAGAAACAGACAACTCCTTTGCTCTTTGAACAAACAGCCTGAACCTTTTTCTGGATCCAGAATCCATAAGTACCCGAACACAGTTTTTCCCCCGTTGTCATGGCAAATAGGGATGGAAACTGCCCTGGACACAGAAAAGGAGCTGGCTGTTGCTGGAAACTTCCATATGGTAATTGCCTGAGGATTAAACCAAGACTTCTTTGCTGAAGGCTCTGGTTTTCAGAACACTAAGCTGCACTCTCCCACAGTGGGTGTCACTTTTTAGAGAAGAACCAAGAAAAGCCTCTCTCCTATTTGGTTTCTCTGTACCAAAAGAACAACCGAGAAGTTGCCTGTCAGAACCGGGGTATATTGGCAAGTATTTCAAACCCACCTTCTCACTTGAATATCTCCCATCCCAAGAACTTCATTTTGTCAGATAATTATGTGGAAACTTAGAGACAACCCTGCGTATATCTCATGTCTGATTTTACAAAGCTTCCATTTCCAATTTCAAATAAGTAAGGACAGGTTTCGTAAGTCCAATTTTTAAAAAAATGAATCCAATAGACTATAGAAAAGTGTCTGAAAACATTAAGCAAGAGTTGATTCTAAATCCATTCTTAAAGTGATTCATTGGCTACCAGATGACAAATATTGATCTGTACACAGAAATTCACTGACATAGATTTACTACAAATTTCAAGGCAACTTAATAAAGGACCCGTGATTGTTCTTGTTTTTAAAAGGTAAGGATTAGGTGCATATACATACCAAAGAGTTATTAAATTAAGAAAAAATATGTTGGAGGGAAAAGGGTAAAAGAGGAATTTTCATTCTTCCAGATTTAAAAAAGAATACTATAAAAGAACAAATCAGTAAAACTACATGATGCTGGTCTGAAACTCAAAAAAAATCAAACAACTGGAAGAGAAATCACAAACATACACTTACATTTGTATAAGATCTTAATGTGACACAAGTCATCCTAATATAAGGATGTAGAAAAGGAATCATTTAATCCATTCTGTTGGGACAAGTGGTTAGCAATGTGGAGAAAAGTTATTCTGAGAAATGATGAGGCATTTCCTTTAGGACAATTAACAAGATAGAGAGCAAGAAAGGGTGCAGAAAGAACAATGAATTTTTTTAAAACTTCTCCATATAATCAGTTACAGAAAGGAATGAAATATATATAAAACTAGTTTATAGTTAAAAAAAAAAACACCTGGAACTATCATCAACCTTGTTGCTGATTAATGGACAGAAAGATCACCAAAGTAAACCAACTTCTAAACCCCACTGAGGAAAATAAATAAATAAATAAATAAATAAACCCCACTGAGGGAGGGCTGCAGGGAAAGACATATAAGAACACACACGGGCCGACAGCAAACAGGCTCCATTTGGGGGGAACTGGTCTGGCAACATGCAACAAAGCCCAAGTTCCTCATGTTCTTCTTTCCCCAATAACTCCATTTTTAGAATAGATCCCAAGGAAGTAATCTAAAACAAAGAAGAAACTTTATATGATGAAATCTTAAAGCAGTCCTCCACCAAACCGTGAAAAATCAGAAAGGAAAATGCCCCCCAATTATATCATCAAGCAAAAAATGTACATGATTTATGGGATATCTTAAAATCACAAGAAGATAATGAAGATAACATGATATATACAAAGTACCATATGTGAAATCTGAAGAGTTTTTGTGCTAAATGACACCTATTTAAAAATAACATTTGTAGATGAGCGAAAACCGAAAGGAAACAGAATTTTAAAAGTTGACGGGTTAGAGAGTACGGACAGTGGGAGATTCTGCTTTGGTGGCTTCTTGTTTTCATGCAAGCCAACATCTGCTGAGCACTGATACTGTGCAGGTCACTGGTCAAGAAAAGGTAATTAAGACCTGGGTCCTCCCTGGCTGTATTGTTTGATGAGTAGTTTGAAAGGAATTTCTAAACCTGGATGTGCATATGCCGACTGAGACACGAAGCTCACCAGGGCTTTTTCCTGTAAATTGGCTCCTGTAAATCGTGTAACAGTTTTAAAGTAACACACGGCCATACCAGGTAGTAACGTGCATCCTCAAAAAGGAGATGTGCTCCTTTCCCACAACACGGCTCTCATGGGCTGGTCCAGCAGGGCTGGCGCACACCGTCTCTAGAGAGCGGTCGGTTTGAGCTAGAAAGCCAGGCACCGTGAGCTTGTATCGGCAGCCAGGGCAAGCACGTAAGAGAAAGGTATTTATTAGAAACCAGCGCAGGGTGGAATCAACAATCACTACAGTTCATAGAAATACTTGACGAAGTTACACCATAATTTTGTTTCATTTCTTCCACACACACAAAACGGACAGACAAAAACATCGAAAACAACAAAGCTAAAAAATCCTTTCATCACATCCCCAAATTACATATCCCTAAATATTATAATATAGTGCAAGTCAGGGGTTCTTTATAACATAAAGACAATTTCTCTTGAGAGTTGAGGAATTTCTTACATGGTTGTAATCTTGAGTAGTTTTCTGAACCAGAAGAAGGCAGGCCTTTTGATTGGGAGGTGTATTACCTCCCAATCAAGATTTTAAGTTTATTTTTATTCAGAAAGTCTCTTCAATTGGAAAAACCTGGAAAGGAAAATGGGTGGAATAATCTAGCATTTGTCCAGCAACCATTTTAAGAAGGGGATTCTTCATACAGGATTAAGAGCAGGCATTTTAGTAAATGTTCAGCCTAAGAACGGAGCCTGTCACTCTACGCTGACACCACCACGGAACTGTGGTAGTGCCACCCGACAGATGTCACACGTGGGCTTTGAGCCACCGGCCGGCGTGGATCCCAGCTCTGCCACCTAACTTCCGTGTGCTCTTGGAAGAGTCCCGGGAGCTTTGTTTCCATATCTGCCGGGTAGGGCTGGTCCTTGCCTGTATTGCACGTATTCCTGAGGATTTACAAACGGCGGGGGCCTGGCAAGTGGAAAGTGGGGCAATGGACAGGACACCGAAAGCACCATCAACCAAAGAAAAAATAGAGCAACTGGGCTTCCAAGAAAATTAAAAACTTTTGTGCTGTGAATGACACCATCCAGAAAGTGAAAAGACAACGTACAGAATGGAATATGTGCAAATCATATAACCGATAAGGGACTAGAATATAAAGAATTCTTACAACTCAATAATAAAAAAGACAAATTGTCCAATTAAAAAATGGGCCAAGGATCTGAATAGATATTTCTCCAAGATATGCAAATGCAAATAAGCACATGAAAAAGCTGCTGGACATCCTCAGCCATCAAGGAAATGCAAATCAAAACCACAGTGAGATACCACTTCACACCCACTAGGATGGCTATAATCAAAGAGAGAAAATGGCAAGTGCTGTCTAGGATGTGGAGAAATTAGAACCATCGCACATTGCTGATGGGAATGTAGAATGGTGCAGCTGCTGTGGAAACAGACTGGCAGTTCCTCAACCGATTCAACATAGTTACCATCTGAGCCAGCAATTCCACTCCTGGCTATATACCCAAGAGAAATGAAAACACACGTCCACACAAAAACTTGTACATGAATGTCTCTAGTAACATTATTCACAATTGCCAAAGGGTGGAAATAATACAAATATCCATCAATGGATGAATGGATAAATAAATAGGGGTCTGTCCATACAGAATATTATCAGCCACAAAAAGGAACAGAGTACTGACACACGCTACAACATTGATGAACCCTGAAAACATTATGCTCAGTGAAAGAAGCCAGTCACAAAAGTCCACGTCTTATATTCATGTGAAAGTCCAGAATAGGGAAATCTATAGACACAAAAAATAGATTAGCGATTGCTTAAGGCTGGAGGATGGAGAAATGGGAGGATGGGGGGGTGGGAGCTAAACGATGCGGGATTTCTTTTGAGATGATTTAATTGTTCTAAAGTTGATTGTGGTGATGGTGTACAACTCTGTGAATATACTAAAAATCACTGAATTGTACACTTTATATAGATGAATTGTATGGTATGTGAATTATATCTCAATAAGGTTATTAAAGAGTTATGCAAATAAAAAGCAAGGGAAAAAATAGTAGGACAGACTCTAATTATCACAGTGGCATGGTATATAATGAAAAGAACACAGCCTGACATTCAGTTTCCTCATCCATACAATAAGATGGCACAAGACAATGTACTTCACAAATTAGGGTTGGGGGATAAGAGGGATAGATTAGGGCAAACTGCCTAAGATGAGAAGGGCTCCAGCTGGGGTCCCAATGACACATGAACAACAGTAAAAACGGGAGGATCAGTGAAAGGGGAATGGGGTAAATACTGAACTACCCCCATTCAACATCCCCAAGACCATGAAATCAAGCAAGAAACCCATCACAAATACACGTGAAAGCAGGATACCAACGATAAACCCAGAGTGGGCAAGAACTGCCAGGGAAAGGAAGGGCGCCCTGGGTTCCCTGAGGACTCGCCAGCTACACCCAAAGGCTACAGATTCACCCCACTCCGTCCCTGCTTCTCTGTAACTGCCCCGGTGAGTTGCTAAACCAGAATTCTTCAGGAAGGGGGACTTGATGAAAATCACCTGATTAAAATATTCCCGTGTAGTCTGTTAATGGGGGGGAGGGGAGAAAACCAGACTCAAATATTAAAAGTAATAAATTATATACTGAGCTTTGCCACCCTGTATGACCCTGGGCAAGTCACATAAGGGCCCCATTCTCTCTGATCCTGAGAGCAAGAGGAATGCCTGCCACCTGCCTATCCCATGGGGGTTGGGGAAGGATTAATGAGATAATGTCTGAGCTCTGCTTCAGGCTCCTTGGAGACAGCACTATGTAGCAGGAATTATTAGCACAAGCCAGGACAGTTTCTTGCCCATTCCTCACCTCATTAAGCTACCTATGCTTTATGATGTCTGCTATAAAGTTCTTGCTCAAAGAAGAGTGAGCTGCAGAGGTCATAACCCAGGCTGGGTCTGCCCTGGCCGATCTTGTTAGAGCCACTCCTTAAACCCAGAGTTGTCAGCAAGAGGGCACCTTGAAAATGTAGCACCGTGCCTGACATTTGATACCCGAGATGAATGACTAAAAAGGCCCTCTGGACTTTTTGTTTTTGAGATCCTTTGCTTTGTGTTGCCATCCCCCACTGCACCCCACATTCTAGGGCACCAGGGTGGCTGGAGTACACAGGGGACAAACTCCTGGAGTCTTCAACTACTCGCTTCTTAAGTGTCAGACTGATGGATGGCTTTTTGCAGTGTCTAATTTCAGGGCTACCAACTAAAGAAACCAGGTGGCTCTTAGCTCACAAAGAAACCTGTATTTATAGTGTTTCTAAGTGAAGGCACGGCCATGGTAGGTGCGTGTGTATAACAGATACAAAAAACTGCACTCAGTGTGCGTCTCCATCTTCAAGGGTCTTTATCCAGTTGCGTGAACTTGACATTTATTCTTAGAAAGCTCACTAGCCTTGGTATATACCAGGAAAGAAGTCAGAAAAGAGGATCCAAGTGCTTCAGGTTCAGAGATGAGAGCGTGTGGGCCTCTGGACCAGAGGAGAGAGCACAACGGCTCAGCCATGTTACCCTCATGGGTATCCACGTGGGCCACACGGGCAAAGGCTTGGACGCCAGTGATCCTCAGGGAACAGGAGAGAACCTGGCGGAAGGCAGGACCCTGAGGTGCACTCGAGGCCTCTCCCTCTCACCTCCTCGTCTCCCCTGGGAGGCTGCCATGAGACAGTTTCTCATTACCTCCCAGGTTCTGATGAGGATGAGGCTTCCTGGCCCACGCCCCTCAGAGGAACTCAGCCATAGTCTAGAATCGACTCCAGCCATGGGGTATCCCACAATTCACACTGCAATCATTTGGCCCCTTCCGTTTCAGGGTCACACTTTCTCGGTGGGTGGGGACAAAGACCATGGCGAGCTGGCACCTTAGGCTACTCTTCCTTTTACTTCTATGCAAGGTATACATTGTCTGTATCTAGAAGTCATTGTACCTTTATCAACTTGAATTGGTCAGGCCCCGGCCTTAGCTTCAGCTGGCCTTGTCACGTGTGCCTGACGAAATGGCACACCCACTTCTCAGATTGATTACATCAAAGCTTTATTTAGGTCAAGAGGACTTCCCGAGGCCTGTCCAAAGAGAAGGCAGCAGAATCCAGGGCAACGAGCAAAGCCGTAGGCCACAGACCAATGCCTTCTACCACGGATGAATTCTTTCCATCTCCGTTTCATCACCCGCACATAATAATACCGATGCTGACACCGCAAGGCTGTTGTGAAGATTAGAGACAACGTACGTTGAACTTTCAGAGCAACGCCTGGCACTACATCAGTGCTAACCCAGAGCCGCCTTTCATAGGTATTATCTCGTTTGATCCGAACAACTTTTGAAGGCAGGTACTCTTAGTCTTCTTCTTTTGTAGATGAGGAACCCAAGACGGAGAGGTTCAGATTTGTTCAAGGTCACAAAGAAGGAAGTGGCAGAGCTGGGATTTAAACCCAAGCAGGCTGTGAGCTCTACCACAGTAGACAACAAACATATTCCCATTACTTTCTGCTGCTGAAAAAAAAGTAACACGGTGTATCCAACAAAATGCTAAGAATAGTTCCTGTCCTAATATCTTCTTAGTTATTTGGAAGGAAAAAAAAAAAAGACAGAGAAGAGCTGCAGGGATGTAGAGAACAAGGGACTCTAGAAGTGATGGGTGACCCAGTCTGGGGAGCAGCAGTGTATACACACCAGGGTCAGTTAAGGAGAAGCACAAACTAAAGCTTCAAGACGCCCTTTTCTCCAGATAAAAGGCCCAAATTTAAGAATATGCAAGCATCCAGAATACAATCAGCCAAATGCTGGACCAATGAAGATAGATATTGCAATGGAAATGAAAATACCGAATTCAGGATGGTGGTCCCATTTTGCAACAAAGGAGAGGGAAATACTATTTCATAGGCTAATTCATGAATGCCCAAGGATCTGACATATTGTTTTATACCTCAATCCCCTGACTTCTTGGGAGAGCATACACTGATGACTTGATTACATAATGAATCCACCAGTAGCATCCCTCATCTCGAGCACACTTGATGCGCTCCATAAACCAGCCATCTTCCTAATGTCTCCTGTCTACTCTCAGGCATTTTCCCCCAAAGCCCCATCTGGCGAAAGCCGAGTTCCTACCCTGTAAAGCTCTTAGGTCCTTATCTAACTGAAGGGAAAAGATGTAAAAAATGAAGTGTTCGAAATTCAACAGGGGACCAAAAGGTACCTTGGAAGAAAAACTGCCAAATTTCAATTTTCCTAACCTGAAGAGTAATATATAATAACAAACTGTAAGTGCACTAACTTGGTCTAGTAACACATTAATAAAGAAAATAGGCCTTTTCTTTTTTTTTAAAGCTGGGAGGTAGCCAAAGAAGTAGGGAATGAACCAGGTATTTAGTTCGTCTGTCTGTATGGGAGGATAACCAGCCAATCGTTCCATCTCCTTCATCAGGAATCAGCGGACCCACACCCAGAAGGTCATCCGCCCCAGCAAGAGGTCTGATTTACACCTTGGCTTTGAGAACTAACTCCAGATCACCCAAACACATATTTAGATGATGTACCATCCTGGGGAGAGATGGATAGAGCACAGGCTCTGCATCAGGGCCTGAACTTGGTCTCTTATAGTCATGGCCTTGAGACCATCATTTAGCCCCGCTGAGCCTTGAGGTTTTTCATCTAGAAAACACAGGAAGATACACCCCAAGTTAATACAGAGTGTAACAGAGGGTGACCTCTCCAACGGAGGTCTCTTCCCCACTCAATGGGACTAACTTTGTGGCTGCCTAAGAGCAAGCCAAAACTCGGGGCATAAGCAATCAACTACTGCCTTAGGATTTAGGATTCAAGTACGTGATAAGGAGAACTGTGCACAGAAAAGACTACCTTAAAACTGTGACTCCTTCATAGGACATCTGTCTTCTTTCTTTTGGTAGTTTTGGAGATTTTTTGCTTTATCCCTATGTTGGGCCATTTCACTGCAACATGTCTGGGGGTGGACTTGTGGGTTTATTTTAATTCATCTTGTTAAGCAAAGCACTCAAAGAACAAATTGGTGGTTGCCAGAGGCACGGGGGTGGAGGTGAGAGAAATGGGTGAAGGGGGTCAAAAGGTAAAAAGAAAAAGAAAAAATACGGTACAGGGCGGCCGGTTGGTTCAGTTGGTTAGAGCACGGTGCCCTTAACAAGGTTGCCAGTTCGATCCCCACATGGGCCACTGTGAGCTGCGCCCTCCACAACTAGATTGAAACTACTACTTGACTTGGAGCTGATGGGTGCTGGAAAAACACATTTAAAATAAATAAAAGTTAAAAAATAAACAACTAACCAACCAAATAAATAAATAAATAAATAGGTACATTACTGAGCAACACCAGAAAGAAAAAAAAAGCCCAAACCACTTCAAACATTCAGAAACGGCTTTTTATCATTTCATCTCACTGAAATTTGATTTGATTTAGTCAATTCTGAAAAAAGGGACACATTATAAATTATACAGGGTATGATGATATATGTAGCAAAATCCTTTAAAATGTTCCAACTTCAAAAAATTTAATTCATAAATGTCATGATCTCTTGTCCCCGTTTCCCTCCCCCCACCAAAAAAATGCCATTACCTGAGATAAGGAAGAATGACAGGTTTGTTCTGGAATGAGTTCAGTTTTAAACATTAAAATGAAGAGTAGGCCTTCTTACCTGACTACAAACACACAAAAATTACCATAAGATTCAAAAGAAGACTGAAGGCTATTATCCAGAATTTAAAAACAACTCTTAAAGTTCAACAACAGAAACACAAACAATCCAATTAAAAATGACTAAAAGAGCTGAACAGAGACTTCACAAAGAAGAGATAGGGGTGGCAAATAAGCACATGAAAAGATGCTCAACATCATTAGTCATCAGAGAAATGAAAAATAAAACCACAACATGATACTGCTACATACCCACAAGAATGGCTGAATTTAAAAAACTGATAATACGAAGTGTTGGTGAGACTGTGGAGCAATGGGAACCCTTATACACTGCTTTTGGGAATGCCAAGTGGCGTACAGTCACTATGGAAACAGTTTGGCAGTTTCTTATAAAGTAAAACACACACCTTCCGGGTGACCCAGCCATTCCACTCCTGGGTGACATGAAAACATTTATCCGCACAAGAGAAATGGAAACATTTGTCCACACCAGTAGCCCTAGCAGCTTTATTTGTAAAAGCCAAAAAGTAGAAATAATCCAACGTCCATCAAAACGTAAATGAATAAATAAAATGTGGTTCCATCATACAATGGAATACTACTCAGCAATAAAAAGCAACAAAACACTGATTATGTCCTACGACATGAACCTCAGAAACACCAAAAGGGTACATAATGCATGTTCGCATTTATACAGAATTCTAGAAAACGATAGCTTATCTATAGTGACAGAAAGCAGAGCAGTGACTGTTTGGGCCTGGGTGCAGGAAGGGAAGGACCACACAGGACAAGAAACTCTCGGGGTGATGAAGTTCCGTATCGTGATTGTGGTGTTGGTTTCACAGATGTATACATCTGTCAAAACTCCCTACAGTGTATCTTTACATGGCTAGTTTATTGTATGGAAATATCTCCATTAAGTGCTTTTGTAAAAAAAAAAGAAAAAAAAAAGAAAGAAAAAGAAAAAGCTAAATTCAGGACAAGAACAAAGATAGAATTTTAAAAAGAGAGTCCACAACTCTACGAAGGAGCTCTACAACCCACCCAAAGCCACAAACATGGCTGGCGAAGCACTAGATCATTACCAATAGTCTCAGTTATGCAGATGTGCTTTTAATTCATAAAGACATGATGACCTGGTGGAGAAAAAGGGAGCTTTTCTTTTCTGATTCAGATCTAGGTCAAAACTGGGCCACGGAAAACTCGATACGAGATAACAGACCAATAAAGACCACAGAAAACTCAATAAAAGACATTGCCTTTTCCAAACAGCTAGTACGAATGTGGTTCTTCTCCATGTTTCGCAAACCCAATTTTGGTAGAATAAAGACCGAAATCTAGAGGAGAGCCCTGGGGATGCCTCATCATCCAGCCAGAGGCAATGGACATGCTGAGGCATACCAGAGCCCTCTGCCTCGCCCTTCCAGAATGATCCTCACAGAATAAGCCACTGGTTTCAAGTGACTTACTCGATGCACCTGAACTTCACATCGATGCCCTACTGGTAACTCTGCATTCAGGGTTTTATCCTTACAAACCCAAAGACTTCACAAACCAAATTTCAGTCAGAGACCAGCAGCCACAACAGAGAACGTTCTTAAGGGCAGAGACCGCAACGTGGCAGCTCATTCCTTGTACAGGAGCTTTTCTGGCTGCAGCTGTCCTCCTACTGGGCCTCCCCCAATACAGGCATGTACCTTCACACTTACACGTTAGCCACGCACACATGACCATGTAAATATGCACCACTGATGGCATACGTAGCACGCCACATACAAATACGGAACAAATGATAACACCCTGGCTCTAGATTCTCTCATGGCGTGCTGCTGTCCAACCACAGTGGCACCTGTACAGCAAGAATCAGCACAACAGCTAACGTCAGAGGTTTTCCCTCTCTGTGAAAAACAAGTGACTGCTCGTGTCTTTTAGGAAGACAAACCAGAAAATGTACGAACGTGGCCTGGGATATGTCCGTCCCACACACCCCTCCGCACTAAGCTGACCTTGTAAGGTCAGAGGTTCCGGAGAAGTTCCTCGGTTAAGACTGCAGCTTTAGACCGCGCTGTCCAATAGAACCTTCTGCAACGACAGCAGCAGTCTATTTCTGCACTGACAATAGAGAAGCCAGGAGGCATGTGTGGCTATTGACACTGAGAGGCTGACTTTAATGTTTTACTTAATTATAATTCATTTAAATTTAAGTCGCCACAGCTGCTAGTGACCTTGCTAACTTTAGACTCTGAAACCTAATACTTCCCTACAATCTCAAGGAAGAAAAAAAGTCAAAACATACTTTTACCCTGTCCTCCTCAAGTTAGCTTAAAAGTCTCAAATTAAAGTCAGGACCGGTTCAAATCTGGGAGATAAAAAAATGTGTTTGATGCTACAGGTTACAGGGGAAATGTCATTTTTAAAAGATTTTGTTTTAATAGCCCCATGCAATGCAGAACAAAACAAAACACCACAGGAAACCAGAAATGAAGGTGCTCTGAGGTCAGAGACCAGTGGGTGGTCAGGTGACAAAAGAAAGTCCACATAGCAAGAGTCAGAAGCTCAGGCTATCACTAATCTTGCTGGGTAGTCTGGAGCAAATCACTTATTCTCTCTGGCCCTCAATTTCTCAACAATACACAGATTTAACCACCTATCCCATCAATGCACAGAGAAAGTAAAGAACGCTAAAGAGTATCAAACGCTACTTAAAAGCAAGATGTCATCATAATTTCACCTAAGTCACTTGGAGTTCCTTATGTCCCATTCCCAGGCCCTGCCTATTGTTTGTTGGCCCACTTTTAGCCCCATCTCCCAAGAGTTATCTTTCACTATCACTGTTCCCACCTCTGAACACCTACCGTGTTTCCCGGAAAATAAGCCCTAGCATGATTTTTCAGGAGGACATCCCCGGAACACAAGCCCTAATGTGTCTTTTGGAGCAAAACTTAACGTATGACCCGGTCTTAGTTTCGGGGAAACACGGCACCATGTTTGGACTCTTCTTAGCTTAGCTATTTCATGTGTATTCTTGCCCCAGCTGGGGGGTGGGGGGAGGGTTGTCAATCACTGGCTCTGGGTCAAATGACATAATGCCTGTCAAATGGCAAACCCTTATATTATGAAAAATAAATGGCAACATCGTAACACGAAGGGAGACAATGTACTCAAGTGAGTCACCAAGCAGAAGCCAAGGATGGCACTGTCTTCTACACTTAGAATGACTGGGAATAGCCACAGAAGAGGGAGCAGATGGGAAACCCTAACCATGGAATTGCAGGGGACCCCTTCCAAGACGGGAGTCGGAGCAAGTAGGAGCCTGGCAAGTGATGAGCTCTGCTATGACCCGAATGTTTGTGCCCACCCCCCCAAATTCCTATGTTGAAATCCTAACCCCCAAAGATGATGGTATTACTGTGTTTCCCTAAAAACAAGACGTAGCTGGACAATCAGCTCTAATGCGTCTTTTGGAGCAAGAATTAATATAAGACCTGGTCTTATTTTACTGTAAGACTGGGTCTCATGATCACGGTACTAGGTGGGGCTTCTGGGAAGCGCTTACGTCATGAGTGGACCCTTCATGAATGGGATTAGTGCCTCATAAAAGAGGTTCCACAGAGCTAGCTCCCCAGCCTCTTCTGCCACGTGACAATACAACCAGAAAGAAGTCTGCAACCTGGAAGAGAGCCCTCACCCAACCCTGCTGGCACCCTGGTCTCAGACTTCCAGGCTCCAGAACTGTGAAAAATGAATTTCTGTTGCTTATAAGCCGCCCCATCTGTGGTATTAGTATAGCCGTCCAAACGAGCTGATACTCTAAACAACAAAGCAAGCTCCATCCAGAACTGAAAACACCCTGATTTCAGAAGAGGGCAGCAAGGCAGGCCCAACGGTGAACACTCTACGATGTCTTTCTAGCCAAGAAGCCAAAATATCTTTTTAAAATTTATCAATATGATTCTATCAATAGGATCCAAGACTTACAGCATTCAGAACGGCAATCTCAGTCCCCACCCCCCCACCCCCACTAGATCAAACTTGTAAGCTGTGCTGCTGTTCATTAATGAACAGGGATTCTCTAGCTTCAGACACTATTAATAAGAAGCCCTGAGGTGCCATTAAAACGCGGGGATTGACTGTGAAGGGGCACGAGGGAACTTTCTGGACTAATGGTCATGTTGTTCTTTATCTTGACTGAAAAGATAAAGCTTGGCTTACACGAGGGAACACATTTGTCAAAACCCATGGGATAGTGTATTTAAGATTTATACTCCATGTAAATTTTACCTCAAAGGAAAAAATGCAAACAAAGAAAAAATGCACAGTCAAGCCACATACACAACCCCAGTCAGAATTTCTGGGGCTGGGACACAGACGTCGGATTTTTAACCTGTTTTCCAGGTGATTCTGATGCAGGTGAACTCTGAGAAAACTGAAAACGACTTGCCTATAGACCAAAGGAAAACAGGTCAAAGACAGACAAGGAATGTACTACAATTAGGCTTCCTACTCTCTGTCCAAAACTGACTGTATGACAGAAATCATAACGCGACACGCTCAACAAGTGGTGGGAAGAACGACATGAAATGGTCACCATTTGCCAATTGTTTATTAGCACAAGTGGCACGTGCATATGGTTCTAATACCATTCTGGTAATGAGATGTGATCCCTTCTAGGTGCAAGCATGCGCCTTGGTGAAGGGGTAACATCTTAGCCAAAGAGCATGATCTTAATTGAGAGAGGTCTACTCAGGCCAGACATTCATCTCCATCCTGAACAGTCCTGCCGCTCCAGGAGAGGGCAAGGAGGCAGCAGATAAGGAGTGTGGCAGAGCATTCGTCCACCTGGCTCCACAGCTAGGGGTCACTCCCCATCTGGGGAGCCTTGGAGCTGCTGGGCAGAGGCTTAGGTGAGAAGGCATTCCTCTTCCTCCAAAAAGATCACCTAGTATTTTCTTGTTTCTGAGCTCTAGCTTTTCAACAAAACCAGAGTTCTCACCCTAGTGGCTGCAAGACATATCTGTGAAGCAACTCAGCTCTCTTGGAAAGGACAGGACAGTGAGTATGCAAAAGGGAATTTTCACAAGCACTTGTGATCAGTGAGAAATTCCAGGGTGAGAAGGGGTGCTCCCTCCTCCAGGGCTTGGCCTTTCCACGTGACTCCTTCTCTGGAAATGAAGCCGGTGCTAGCTTCCCCAAGCTCCTAGTGCACCATTTAGTCCTTGCTGTAAGACACAAGGACAAAACGTACTGGATGCAATTCATTCAGTTTTGAACAGACAGTAACTAGTTGACCTTAAGCTAAGAGAGAAGCCAAACTGGGCAATATGCCAAATGAAGGAAACGGGGTGATTCGGTCCCCAAGGAGGATCGGAGCACTAAAGGCAGCCAGTCCCCATCCTGAAGCTCCTGGCGTTCTCTGCGCCCTCCAAGGGCCACTCTTATTTCCCCTCCCCTTGTGAGTGCAACCACTTCAGGTGGACAGTGTTTACAACTCTTAATGCAGGTTATATTGCTCCTTCTCTGTGAGGTGTGCAAAAACAGACATTACTGCCCCTCTGTGATAAGGAGGATCCTGGGTCCAAGAGGTGACATACCCAAAGTCCCCTGGACCCATGTCACCTGGCCACTCTCTGCCCCCTCCTGCTCCCACTATGCTCCTGAGTCACTGTGTCATATACCTCTCCCCATAGGAAAAATAAATGACTTTTTAACCATTCTCTAGATTGGAGGGAGACAAAAATAAAACCAACCGTTTTACCCATCTCCAAATCTACCAATCACTGACTTATTGCCTGCCTAGTAGGCACTCAAATGGTTGCTGACAGATGAACTGGTTACTCCGTACATTTCAGCAAAGACAAAATTTATTCTAATGAATGCTAACCTCAGCTCTTAGCAACAACTGGACGGAAGAGTCATTTGTTTTTCAAAGCATCCTTCTTGACTCCCCCATCCCCAGTTCTCCGCACTTCCGCACTGAGCCCGACAAACACTTGTTCCCACCTCTGAACATGGTGCAATCGCAGGGGACGCAGTGTACAGTCTCACTAGAAACAGTACAACGAACAAGGTCTTAGAAAGAATGAGCATGAGTATCGAATCAGAAAGCACTTTGTAAGTTTATAAACTTATTGAATAACTGAGCACCCTCTGGGTGACAGGCGCTGTGACAGAGGCTGAGAGGACACCGTGAAGACTCAGACCAAGGAGCCCACTCTGGAGTGGCTCCAGATAATCATGGTCCGCCTGGAATTCTGTAACTCTGAGTCTTATCTTGTAACCAGTAACCAGTGCCACCAAAGTGAAATCTCTGAACTGCAAAGCCCCTCAACAAAGACAGAATTTGGAAAGCACTGTCCTGGCTCCAAACCATAAAACCCAGGATTGTAATAAACCCAAAGATGTTCCATGTAAACCTACACTGCTCTATAATTCTCCTTCCAAATGCAGGCAGCCTTCAACAAAAAGCCCTGTGTTCTGCGCAATATGCACATTACCTTCCAGACCTAGTTCAAATCCACCTTCTGAACAAATCAAGGATGTGCTGGGAGGGGGAAGTGCCAGGCGAGACTCCCGGTGCCCCTGGACCCCACGTGGCTGCTAAGACCTTTGGGCTAAAGTCATGTGGAGATGGAAAGAAGTTGTGACTGTTAGGCTCCCTTTTTCCTCCAGAACTGACCTGGCCTGATTCCAAAGCCTTCTGGGACTATTTATATCGCAGGCCTGCGGGGATGGAGCCCTCCTCCTCTACAGGATGTTTGCGATGCTCAGAGAGGTCTCAAGAAGCAGGAATGCCTCGCGCAGTTCTCAGCTCTCTCGCAAATCAAGTTAAAGCAGGAATGTATGAAGTCTTCTGCACATACTGCTTTGGGCAATGAAGTGATTTTTTGCTCAGCTCAAGGTTCAAGAAGCTAGCAAGGAAACTCTCAGACCAGGTGATTTCAAAGGACAGAAAGATAGTCCGCTTGCTCCGTAGACAAGCCTCCCTTCCTATACGAGAAAAGGCAAAACTGGTTTCCCCAAATTCTCCACACTGCAGTCTCGGTCACGGAAAACACCAGCCCCAGCAAAGGGAAAGGAAGAAGAATCAGGAGGTCCCTTTGTTTCTAGGAAGCTCAGGGTTTCACCCAATGTAAGAAGCTGCTACTTAAAAAATAATACTTAAAAAAAAAATCAAGGAAAAAGAAATTACAAGGCTGTTCAGAAAATCTCAAAAATGGCATCAGACATTTCCATCTAACAGGAAGATCCACAGGTATTATTAGCAGGAACTATCCATCGCCCCTCCCTACCTTATCTATACTGCAGACCCATCCAATCCCTTCTATTTTGGGACAAGCCTCACACATCCCTTTATCGGCTCACTTCCATCCCAGAAAGAAGCCTGAAAAGAACACACTCCCTCCGCGACGGCACCATTTGCCAACCAGCCACCCCCGTCTCCAGCCCTCCTTGTGCTACTCAACAGCCCTACAGAGGACAGAGCCTCCGGACATCAGCCAGGTGTGCCAACGTGGGATGGAGAGACTCTGCACCCTCATCCTGCCCACCCTGTGGGACCTCAGCAGATGGTCAGTGGGGCAAACAGAAGGATGGCTGATGGTTTTCAAGCCATGCGTAGTATTAAAAGTCCTTTCTATAAACCAAGCCTGAAGTAAAACTCTAATACACAGAGGGACAAAAAGCAGGACTGCGCTGGGTGAAGAGGACCCGAAGCTACTCCTTGAGCCTCCTTGTTCCTGGGAGGGGCCCGGAAGCCGCTCCACAAAACGTGATCTGAAAACCATCCATAGCGCTTAGTGCTTCCCAAAATACGGGCCATGAATCACTGCCAATCCACAGAGAATTCTACGTGGTACGCTGGTGGGCTTCTAAAACAACAGACATTTATTTTTTTTTACTGAATTAGAAAAGATACCCAGCACAAATTCTTGATATGATAAAATTTCCTTCAAAAAATACCATTTTTCACCAATTCTAAGACACCATCAACCATAACATCTTTGAGTGGACAAGGAAAAACATTATTCTAGGATATGCTCTGGATTTTAAGACACTGCAATTTCAGAGATGATAAGATACCAAAAAAAAAGAAAAGGATCCAAAAATCAACAGAATAAGTTCTTCCATTTTGAGAACTGTAGTTACTTTAAAGAAAAATATTAAATAAACAATTAAATACGTGGCACACAGATATAGCAGAAATTGGGATGGTGTCGTGAGAATGACTAAACAATACAACAGCAGCAGAGAGTACTGTGTGCCAGGCCCTTCTCTAGGTACTTTATATACCTGTACAGATTTAATCTTTAAAACAACCCTACAATGTGGCACCACAATCACCCTCATTTTCAGAGCAGTAAACTGCAGTACAGTGAGGGTGGGTGACCTGCCCAATGTCACACACAAGTGCCGAGGCAAGAATCCCAACCCAGTACACCGGTGGGTCCCAGCTTCCCAGCTTCCCAGCTTCCCACTGTTCGGAAGCCTCTGCAGAGAACTCCAGGTAAGCCCATGGGAAACTGCCAGTATCAACCATTTCAAACTTACAAAAATGGCAAGTTCAGAGGATCCAACCTAACAGGTTTTAAGTGTCATTTGTTATATGTCTGATTAACGACTGACACCTGACTGGCTGAAGAGAAATATCCTTTCAGGATAGAGTGGAACCTCGGTCACTAGTGGCACCCCACTAACCCCAATCCAAAGCCCTGAAAGTTTTGAAATATTCTAGAATATTTATCCAAAGCCCCGTCCATCTTTTTCACTCACGTTCCAGCCTCCAGAATCAATTGAAGGTCAGGAATACTGGTAAGAAAAAGGTATAAAATGAAGAAATACAAGCACACTCTTTTCCTAAACTTCAGGGTTGGCCCTCAAGTAATTTTAAAGCAACCTTAAGAGACAACTAATAATTCTCCAGATTGCTCTTTCACGGGCTGTGGCCTCACCCCTGTCAAGCTGTGGCTGAGCTCGCGGCTGGAGGGCAAAGCCATAACCCAGAGTTGGCCAAACACTCCTCGAGATGAGTGATTTGGGTTAAGGACGCAGAATAGCAGGGGTGATGGCTAGGGTGGGTTTCTAGAAATAATTATGTATTAATCAACCTGGGAAGAAGGGACCTCCACTCACCATGCCTTGCTGGCCTGTTAGCACCTGCACGCAGGCCTACAGCCCTCACACCCTGGGCTAATCCACGCACTCTAAGATGAATGGGGCCCCGGAGTTGTGCAACCTGCTGGCCCTTCTTGCACGTATGTAGAGAAGTATCTCAGGTTTCTAATAACACTGGGCAAATGCCCAAAGAAGATCTGAGGTTAAGCAGAAACCTAATACACAATACTGTGATCATCAGAGAGGAAGGCAAGGAAAACCCTGGATCTTATTTTAGGAAAATGCTACCTTATTCTGACATTTGACTCAAAATACCTAAGAGTCAAGGACTTTTGAGTGGGTTAATACTCCTGGTTCTAAGACCAGCAGACCCTGATGTAGGAACCTTTTATTTTTACGTCTTTGTAACTTCCAAAGCTCATTCTCATTACTAATACAATTCTATTAACTCTTAATTCCAAAGAAGTTTTAAACACATACATTCTCAAACATGTTCTTTTTTCTTTTTAATCATCAAAGCTGGGCACGAGAAAAAATTAACTCAAGCCAGAGAAGATTATCTTCCTAAACATTATGTTCCAATAGAAGTCAACTGCTCTTTTCCCTTAAGCAAAATAGAACACAACTATGCAGCGTCTTTTGTACTAGGTTTCCAAAATGTAAATGGGGACACTTTCCTGAAGTCACGAATATACAAAAGAACCAAACAAAATCTCAAAAAAACATGAAAATGAAAAACTTCTCTTTGCTGAAAGGAACTGTTCTTTGTTGATAAAGGGAGGTTCAAACATATTTTAAATATTTTTAAACAAAGGCCTAGCTGATGTCCCTTAATCCATCCATCCAGCTCAACTTTCTGCCCAGGCAGCTGCTACAGTGGAGTGCCCATCCAGAAGGGAGGGCCAGAGGCATTTCCTTAGCATCCCACATTCCTGGGGGACACGGGACTTAGCAAAGTTAACAGCAATTTTCAACCTCCAATGCAAGTACAACAACATCTTCATAAAAGTTTTACAAGGACATCCTGGCAAGAACCAAACTACCACGAAGGGTAATGTTTCGGGGCCCTGAGCATTCCAGCAGCTCGCTTTTCTTGGCCACTTCTCCTAGCTGTGTGGTGCAAATAGGCGGTCAGCTGGGAACCCGCAGGAGGGTCCCATGGAGAAAGCACTTGGAGAAAATAAAGCCAAATATATCTACATTCTGGCTCGATGCTCCTTGCCCCGCAGGAAAGGGGAGCAAGTGGAGGCCAGTCAGATTTCAACATCTCCAATCGATGGAGGGAAGAGAAATGGCAGAAGGAATGGAAGCAGGTACACGGAGACGCCTGCCTCTGGGTCTGATACCATCTCTCCATCCTTCCAGAAGACACTGCTCTCAATCTTGCATTTCTCGTTCTGTGAGCATTAAGGAACACTGCAGGACTCTCATACGGTGGGGGCCCATGTCACCCTGAGAGACATCCGATGCACATACAGAATCAGGATTCAAGCTCAATAATAGGAAGCACTGGGCCGTAAGAGATCGCAGTCAGCCTTGAGGCCATTGTTAGTTTCCCAGGGCTTAACAAAGTTTCCTTAACAAAGTGCCACAAACTGGATGGCTTAAACAACAGAAATTTATCACCTCATGGTTCAGGCTAGAAGTCAGAGATCAAGGTACCTGAGGGCTACGGGAGAAGGAGAATCTGTTCTATGCCTCTCCCCCAGCTTCCGGTGGGTTGCTGGCAATCCTTGGAATCCTCGGTTTATAGAATCATGACCCTTATCACTGCCTCCCATCTCCACATGGTATTCTCCGTGTGTGTGTGTCCACATTTTCCCATTTTATAAGGACACCAGTCATATTTGACCAGGACCCACCCTAATGATCTCATTTTAACTTCACTACCTCTGTCAAGACCCTATCTCCAAATGAGGTCACATCCCACCCCCTGTGGGGTAGGACTTCAACAGGAATTTGGGGAGGACACAATTCAACCGGTAAGAGGGCCCTTAGGAGAGCCACTGGTTGTTGAGAACCCTGTAAGAAGATATTAGCATTTTCAATCTTCAGCATCTCTTTTGCAATAAACTACAGAAGCCAAAAGTCTACATCACGATGCAGAAATAAAAATGAATAATTTTTTTTAAGTGGGTGGAAAGATGTAGGAGAGAAACACAGTCCAAGGTGCCATCACCGGGGGAAACAAGGAAAACTGAGGTGTAAAATGATACATTCACAGACTGTTTTTGGCAGAGGCCTGTTGCCAGGAGCTAGACAGTAGACTCTCAGAGTTTGGCAAGATATAAAAGAGGACAAGGCCCAAAAATACATTAATGGCCCAGCTATGGCTTTAGATGGAATCATAATTGGCTGGGAAACAGGGCTCACCTTACAAGTCCAGGGACTGCTATGTTTGAGTCACCTGCCATTCAGTGAGGATTTACATGGCAAAGATCAGGTCACTGCCAGCCACTGGCCCTGGGCTTGAACTAGAAACAAGTCTAGGGTTTTCAGCGTAAGGAGTGCCCTGAGAAACAGATATATGGGCCACTGGTTTTTCAAACTCAAACCATGAAATAAGGAAAACAACACATTTGGCAAAAGTGGGTGAAGAGGGTCCTTTTCTTGGAAGAAAAAAAAAGGAAGAAGAAAATGGGAAAGCATTTTATTTTCAAAAGAGCCTCAGTGGAGATAGTTTTGTGATTTTGAAGACTGGGAAGAATGACGCAGCTAGAAGGCACATTGTACTATATTCTGTATCGTCTCTATCATCACGCAAGTTTATGCTGACATTCTCAAATAACAGACAGGCAAAGGCCTTCAAAACTTTATTCCAATTTCCATGAAATGTCATCTAACCCAGCGGTTCTCAAAGTCCACCTGGAAGCCCCCTGGAGGGGAGAGAGGGGGAGGATACTTAAAACATTTTCAGGGAAATTGTGACGACCGAACTGTTTTTGTAATAATACAAAGACATTATCTTCCTTTTACAATGTGCTGACGTGTACACGGGTGGCGTGACAGCAATGGTGAGAAAACTGTTGCATGAACCAAGGCAGTGGCATCAAACTACACACTCTTGATGATTGTATACTTGCAATTAAAAAAAAAACATGGAAGTTTCCTCAAGAACGTCGAGGAAGCAATATTGCTGAATACTGATGAAGTAATAACTGCTAATTGTATTAGCTCTCAACACCTGATTACATGCTTTTTAATATTCTATGTGACAAAATGGGAAGCATGCAAAGAGCACGTCCATTGCATACCAAAGTGAGATGTTGCTTCAAGATAAAGTACTCATGTAATTGTGAGTTGCAAGCTGAACAAGCCATTTTTAATGGAATACCATTTTTACTTAAAAAAAAAAAACCTGACCAAGTATGGTTACACAGATGGGTATCGGGCAGACATTTTTTTCAAAACTGAATGAAGTGAGCATGTCACTTCAAAGAAAACAATTGACAATATTTGCTGCTAATGATAAAAATTGAGCTTTTGAGCAAAATTAGAATTTGGGGAAATTTATATCTATCACAAGGAGCTTGACAGAATCCTAATATTTAAAAACTTTTCTATTGACATAGATGAGGGTATTAGGAAAAGTGATTTATTGATTTTTTAAAAAAGATTTTATTGGGGAAGGGGAACAGGACTTTATCGGGGAACGGTGTGTACTTCCAGGCCTTTTTTCCAAGTCAAGTTGTTGTCCTTTCAATCTTAGTTGTGGAGGGTGCCATTCAACTTCAAGTTGTTGTCCTTTCAGTCTTAGTTGTGGAGGGCGCAGCTCAGCACCAGGTCCAGTTGCCGTTGCTAGTTGCAGGGGATGCAGCCCACCATTCCTTGTGGGACTCAAGGAATTGAACTGGCAACCTTGTGGTTGAGAGGACGTGCTCCAACCAACTGAGCCATCCGGGAGCTCAGTGGCAGCTCAGCTCAACTCAAGGTGCTGTGTTCAATCTTAGTTGCAGGGGGCGGAGCCCACCATCCCTTGTGGGAGTCGAGGAATTGAACCAGCAACCTTGTTGTTGAGAGCCCATCGGCCCATGTGGGAATCGAACCAGCAGCCTTCGGAGTTAGGAACATGGAGCTCTAACAGCCTGAGCCACCGGGCCGGCCCGAAAAGTGATTTTTTAATAGTATATAATGAAATGTGTCAGCATTTAGAAGAGCTGCCTGACTCAGTGGATCAGTATTTTCTAAATGACAAAGGCATGATAATACAAAATCATTTATTAATAAAAGATCCATTCAAAGTGCAAGAGAGACCAATGGATTTCAATGTAAAATAAAATGAAGAGTTCATCCATATGGTTACAGATTCCACACTACAACTAACCTTTAAGAAACTACCTCTTGTTGAGTTTTTATACGGTATCAAAGAGTGTCCACAATGATCTTAAGAAGCTAATAAAATAGTTCTCCCTTTTCCAACTGCATATTTGTAAGGCCAGATTTTTTTCACATACTTCAATCAAAGCATATCTCAACAGACTAGGCACAGAAGTAGATATGAGAATCCAACTGTCTTCTATTAAGCTAGATATTAAAGAGATTTAAACAAAATATAAGGGGTGGCCGGTTAGCTCAGTTGGTTAGAGCATGGTGCTCTTAACAACAAGGTTGCCGGTTCGAACCCCACATGGACCACTGTGAGCTGCACCCTCCACAACTAGATTGAAACAACTACGTACTTGACTTGGAGCTGATAGGTCCTGGAAAAACACACTTAAAAAAGAAAAAATATATAAAACAAGGCTACTCTTCGCACTGTATTTTCCAAAATAAAATATTGTTTCATAAAAAGTGTTATTTTAACATGTAATGGGTTTGCTATTGTTTTTAAATGTATTTAAAAACTAAATATTTTAAAAGTTTGTTTTAATTTCTCACATGGCAATTATGGGTAGATATAACCCACATAAAGAAAATCTCGTTGTGGTATTTAACACTTTAAGAGTGTTAAGAACTCTTACAATTCAATAATACAAAGAATAACCCAATTTAAATGGACAAAAGATCTGAGTAGACATTTCTCCAAAGAAAATATACAGATGGCCAATAAGCACATGGAAAGATGTTCAACATCGTTAGCCAGGAGGGAAATGCAAATCAAAAACCCCATGAGATACCGCTTCATACCTACTAGGATTACCATAATCAAAGACAGACAACAAGTGTCGATAAGGCTGTGGAGAAATAAAAGTTCCAATGTCAAATGGTGTAATCACTTTGGAAAACAATCTGGTAGTTCCTCAAAACATGAAACATAGTTACCTTATGACCTAGCAATTCCACTCACAGGTTTATACCCAAGAGAAATGAAAACATGTCCACACACAGACTTGTCTATGAATGTTCATAGCAGCATAACCAGAGAGGAAAAAACTCAAATGATTATCAATGAATGAACGAGTAAAATGTGGTATCCATACAATGTACTATTACTCAATAATATATGGTTGATAATAGGATACCAGTTGAAATAAGATTACATCTCGACACCTGTGGATTCCCACATGCATCTGTGTATTCAAAATAGAAGAGTGTCAAAAACACTGAACTGAACCATCTCAAGAGAGCCAACTTTACTAGTCCCTCCCACTGTGGTGAATCCAACAGAAACTAGTTGTACCCACATTTCAGCATTCTGGATGGACCTCTCAATGCCTTCCTAGGAAATGACTGCTATATTTGTCTTCCTCCCAGCCTTATGCATTCCCCAAGTAATGGGTGACAGTGAGGGCTGAAGAAACAGAAGGTTTGTCAGCTCATGATTTCACAGCTACTGATCCCTCTAACTCAACCAACCTCACAGTCAAGTTTACCTCAACAGACGGTACAGACCTTTCTACCCTCAGCAGCCATCACCTGCTACTGACAAACACAAATGAAACCTACCCTCCAGTCCCCAAAATCCTCTCCCACCACTTGGATGCCCCTAGACAACCTGCTCATAGAACTATCATCTACTAACACGTGTCATTCTTCCCAAATCACAAATATTTCCAAATAAAGACGGGGTCCATAACAAGTGACTTAACTACCAACAAGCAGCAAGGCTCCCAAAGCCTAGTCCATCCATCCAGCTTTAGCAAATGGACAGTCCACTTGGGCTGTGCCAAAACCAACAGATCCAAACACCAGTACCCATCCTCTAGTAAGTCATTTGGAAGTCAAGCATGACTGCCTGATTACAAAAGACAGTATATGACTTTATTGAGTCCCTGCTAAGAGATAGAACTTCCTTTTGGATAAAACTACAACTTGCTAAAGCTGCAAGGCCATTTCTCTCATACAAAGATGATGGTGGTATTAATTAAATTTAAAAAAACCTACAAGGACATTCTAATGACAAAAAAAAAAAACAAAGAACAGAAGCATTTTTTTTTAAGTTCTCTTACTTAAAAATACTAAGCTTTAAATAAAAATATCCTCAATGTACTTTTTTTGGGATAAGGAATAAAAAAAAATCTTTCTCAGCAATACCTACCTGTTCATTGAAGAACTTAGAATATGAAGAAAATTAATGTACGCACCCCAAAATCTCATTGCCAGAGAAAAAACTGGGAGGTAGAATTTCATTATAGTCTCTTTTTTTCTATGCATGCCACACATTTTTTTTCTCATTTTTTAAAATTCAACAAAATTAGTATCATATGACATATTGCATTATATACTGCCTTGTTCACTTAGAGCATTTTTCCCTGATATTAAATACTCTCAAATAATTTTAATGTCCTCATAGTACCGTACTATATGAAAAAAAGTCCTACCGCTTAACCAGCCCTGGACTGTTAGATATTCTCACTGTTGTCAATTTTCTATCATTAATAACGTTAGTGAACATCCTCACACAAAAACCTTGATATGCATCCCTGAAGGTTTTTTAAGGCTAAATTCCCAGAAGAGAAACTGACAAAGGTACTGCTACAAGCAACCTCCCACCAGAAGTGCCTAAAAAGCATCTATTTTCTTTACCTTTTTACTGAAATGGGTACTGATATTATTTTAGCCTTTGCCACCTGGGTCGGGGGGAAAATGACTCGTTTTTGTCTTAATCCAGGGTTCTTTCGGAAACTTTGCCGTCCCATCCTCATCCCCACCTTGTCCCAGGCAAGTTCACTGAGCTAAACAGAAATCCACACACTAGCTGTGCACCGCACACCAGGAGCCATCCACGCAGGATGGGGGCCACACATCAGGGATCCTGCTGCTTTCAAAAGAGAGAAAAAATCCTCATGCTTTGGGGGAACATAGGGGTGTTCAAATGTGTGGAGATTTAGGTAATTTGGCAAATCCCAGAGCTCAGATTACATCAGGAAGCGAGTTTAGTGCTAAAAAACACTTGGGGAGCAGAGAAAAGAGCAAATGGTGCCCCCTCCCCCACTCCTATGTGGGTTAATCACATTATAATAAAAATAAGCAGTAAATCAAATAGCTTCAATAACAAATCACTATAGCATCTAGTTCCAGACTGTCTCACAACTTGGGCAGTTCTATACACTTCAAACTGTGTTTGCTTCAGCACAAATATCCCCTCTCCAAACCTCATATTCTCCAAACTTCATATTCTGGAAAAAGAAAACACAGGCTGTGGGACACTGGGAACCCTAAAAGAAATGTGCTAACAACAGGCCCCTACCCCCAGCCTGGTAAATCTCTCATCTATAATCCAACATGAGAGACAACAGGCAAACAGCAAGAGGTCATCTTCAAAGAACCGGTTGCTACGGGAAGCAAGTGTAGAGGCAGCAAGCATGCCCCCATCAAAGTCCGGCAGCTGCAGAAGAACCACAAAGGTACAGCTCCCCTCAGAGCAGAGCAAGAATGGGGGGAAAGGGGCCTCTGGGGGAGGCAGACAGGAGGAGGAGAAGGGGAGAGAAAAACATCAGACTGGCAGCAGCTGCCCAGGGGGACATAAAACCTGGTAGTTTTGTGTTGTTCAATCTGGGGGAAAGCAGGGGAAAGAAGAAAATATAAGATAGGATTTGATGAAGTTGCCTTTTTGAGTGCTAGTCAGATCTTTTGGAATACCTGATAGATGTCCAGGTAACACCCAGAGCTAAGAAAATAGAAACACAGCCATTTGTGATAAAATGGCAGGTACCAGCTTTACGTACCATCTCAGTACAAATATCATCGCTTGGGAGAAAAATCTCTAAATCCTTATCTAAAATGACTGCTTCCCCACAGGGCAACATCAGCCATATAGAAGAGGGGACCTACCACTTGTCCATAGAATCTAAATAGCGGAATCCGAAGGTCCCCTTAATTTGGATAAAAGCTGCCGTCATTTTTCCAGGTGAATGACACAACAGGCAATGGACTTCACTGCCCCCAGTGGGTATCTCAAATAGTCCCTTTCACATTTAAGACCTCTAACCCCAAATGCAGCACTGGGCCCGGGGATTCCTACAAGACTCAGGGGGAAGAGACTGCTAGAGAATCAAGTTCCACTCCTTCATTCTGAAGACCTTGGGACGTTAAGAGACTTGCGCCAGGTCACCCAGCTCATCACCTAGAAGCCAGGTCTTCCAGCTCCCAGGTTGAAGTTCTTTATCCACTAATGGGCAAAAACGATGAAGGTCTAGGAACAAAAAGGCGAGGGGCTAAAAGCTTGGTCTTCGTTCTTCACTCAGTTTCTGGCCGCTACTAAATGGCTTGATGTACTTGTATAAAAGTGCTGGGTCTCTCTCCTCTTCCAAAATAGAACTGTCCATCTGTTGTTTTTTTAACGGGTTTTCACAGAAGTCAGGCCCAGGCAGGTGGACACATCTGTATGTCTTTGCTCCAGCTCTCTGTTGAGAAAACGCTCAACCCCTCAAAGAAGGTATCATTTTGCTCAAAATGATTTCCTGCAACAGGTGAGAGGTTCGCAGGGCTAGATGTACACACACAAAGGGTTCAGGCCTGAAACTGGATCACAGAACTATATCCCATGTGGAAGGCAAAGCTAACATGGCACGGCGATTTCTTCCAGCGTAAATACTCACGAATCAAAGACTTATGCAATCTGTTTTTATCAATGGATCTGTCTTCACCACATTTTGCAGATAGAAAATGTGCCGTGTTAAAAACAAAAATCAAACAAAATTTCAATGGCTTTCAGTTGGCCAAGACTTTATCTGTATTTGTCCTCCGCCAAGCAGAAAAGCGTAAACATGAAATTTTTTTTATAAACTGAATATACCCCTGAATTAAAATCAATAAATATAAATGTGCACTTACTTCAGACACCTTACTGCCACACAGCTAAGGAACAAGAGAGCACACCAGAGCCTCGTAATTTTCTTCCTTAGCTGCCACTGCTCCCATCACCTCGAGCTAATCCTTTATGCAGTGACAGGATTTCTAACAATCCTATTTCTACTCTTGTTTTTTTTAGTGTCAGAGGAAAACAGAAGTGAGGAGAGACGCAGATATTTATTTACATGAAGGAAAGACTTCCTAAGGCCCTTCACTTCTGTCACTAAAGAAGTTAGAGAATTGAAGACAGAAAAGGAGAAATTAAAAAGAATTTCATGACCGTGATTTAAGGGCCTGAAAAGACACAATTGTCCATCAAATGAACAACCTCAGTGAAATAAATTTGTCATATTTGGTCATTTTTATATGGGGGAAAAGGGGCTGAAAGCATTAGAAGCTTCTGGTTGCAATGGTAAATTATGGAGGAGAGGGAATCCCTGCTGGTTGCTCTCCTTTACAGTTCACAACTGGAGATTAAGAGACTCAACCCAACCCCCTCGCCCAAAGAATCAAACTTGCTCCTGCCCTCTGGGCCTTCGAAGAAGACAGAAGAAGATGAAGAAAGAGGAAGACCTCTGTGGCCCCAGGTCAGGCGCTGGCAACCTCTGAAGGGGAGGGCAAGGGCCTCTGAAAGGCCAGATTAAGTCTGAATGGAAGAAGAACCTGTGATTAAGTTTTCTGAATAGTTGGCTCTCTTAGGGCGAGCAAACGCCTTAAAAAAAAAAAAAAAAAAAGGGCAGAAACCTAGTGTGGCTCTGTAACTGCCCCTCAGAAAGAGGCATCCTGCTCCTTGAAACTAGGAGAGTGGATTTTCACATACTCCACAAGTCAAGCCTACTTTCCAAGTTGTGTGGAGTTCAGCTGATTTTCCAGAAGGAGGAAAAAATAACACTGCCATACTTCTCAAGATTACTATTTAGACAGTTCAGGTTGACATGAAACATGTTTTAACCACCAATCCCCCAGGACAAACTTCAAAATGTCTCCAAGCCATTACACAGCACAGAAATTACTCTTTCCTTTAACTCTCATAGCCTCATCTTCTACCTAAACTTCTTTATGGTATTAGTCCAGCCTCGCAGCCCCAGAATCCTTGCCAGAATGGTCTCTATGCCAAACATGAGTAGGGAAGGAAAAGAGCAAATGGCATGTTATCTAACCTGTGGCAGTCTGGTCACAATGGTCCTGGCTACACAAGGCGTAGGCCTGCTGAGGTTTTGTTCTGCTTCTCTAACGGGAGGGAGGTGGGGGGGGATGTCAACATAAATCTTTCCTCCCAGTGAGAGACGAGGATTAGGTTAATTCATAACACAGGCCACTCATATATCAAGATATAAGTCATTAACAATCTTGTTGAACAAAATGTTCAATGACCCTTCTATGTTAAAAACTCAAGTTTGGGTGTAAAAGGCTAATGTCTAAAAAACGGGGGGGGGGGGGGGCGTAGGATGATTGGGAGAGGCGAAAAAAACTGTCCAAAACCATAATGTTTAAACTCGACCCATCTCGGCACGTAGGATGTAAGCCCCTTCTATGGCATGTGGCTCTGCAACTAGTACTTAATGTGTTTCCATTAAACTGCAGGGGACACAAGAATGAAAAGCACAGATTCTGCCCTCCAAAGAGACTAGTTATACAGCGAAGGCAAATAAAATGTATATGGGAGTGAGGGTTAGGTGCCAAGAACCAGGCCCATTAAGAGAACAATCATAGGGGCAGCCGGATGGCTCAGATGGTTAGAGAGCGAGCTCTGAACAACAGGGTTGCTGGTTCGATTCCCACATGGGCCAGTGAGCTGCGCCCTCCACAACTAGATTGAAGGACAATGACTTGGAGCTGATGGGCCCTGGAGAAACACACTGTTCCCCAATATTCCCCAATGAAATTTATAAAAAAAAAAGAAAGAGAGAGAGAGAGAGAATGCTCTGAGAATGCAAAGGGGTTCTGGAAGGGCGTCAGGATTTGACCTTGAGAGATAAAAGAAGACTGGGCGATTCGGTTCCTTCTTTATTTCTATCTGGAACTTTCCAAGGGTTTTTAAAGGCAAGTTTCCACTCAGCAACTGATCTGGCAGAAATTATACATTTATATTTATTAAGCCCATTAAACATATGAAATCCTTAGTATATACTTATGTATTTATTAAGCATAACAATAGCTAGTGCTTAACAGTGCTTAATCTTAACAACAACCATAAGAAGTATTTTTTAAGATACTCGTAACAAAAACTCAGAAAGGTTAAATGCCTTGCTCAGGATCACTCAGCTAAAAAGTAACTCTCAGAATTAGAACTCAGGTCTGATGCTATCCTTCCATCTGCACGGCATCCCCTCCTCCAGTGGATGTTGTTTAAAGCATCGAAAACCCACCAGTAACTTAGTCGCCAGTGTAGCACTCACCACACAATTATGTGTTTATATGCATGTCTCCTCAACTAGAATGAGTTCCTTTGAGGACATTCTTCACCTTCCCATTCCAGCACTGGGCGTGGCACATAAGAAAGCTGAACAAATGAACAATGTTCACAGTAAGCTGAGTGGCCTGTGGCACCCAAAACACCGAGAGCCTGCTTCAGCTAGAAAGTCATCAAAGGCTTTTCCTCACTTAACCTCCCTCTCAGTTTCCTCATCTGTTAATAGGGATAATTATGATACCTGTCTCATAAGGTTGTTTTGATAACTGTGTTAGATAATATATGCTAAATGCTTGGCAGTGCCTGGAACAGGCTAAGTACCCCCACAGAAGAGGGCAAATAATCTCTAACCTCCAATGCAAGATAAGAGAAAGGTGTGCCAGACCTCACCTTTCATCTACTAGATTTAAAATCCGGAAGCTGATATTATTAAATTTTAAAAGGGACAAAGCAATGTGTGCTACCCATTAAAACACAATGGGGTAGATTTAGATATACTGATACAGAAAAACTTTCGACATATTTAAATGAAAAAAGCATGTCTTCAAATAAAGTGTGTGTGTGTGTGTGTGTGTACATGTATATACAAGTATATAGGAAAATACTCTGAAATATATAAGGAATGGGATGGGAAGAGTAGAGATGGCTTTCACTTCTGTCTCCATGCAGTTCTGACGTTTGAATCTTATTATGAAAATACATTCAGGTATTTTTATTAAAAGTATTAATAGCGTGGAGTTTAGTTAACAGTAATGTACCAGTGTTGGCTCCTTAGTTGTGACAAATGTACCATAATACATGATAATATATTCACAATAAGAGAAACTGGGTGCAGAGTTTACAGGAACTCTCTGTTCTTTCAACCTATCTGTAACTCTAAAACTATTCTAAAGTGAAAAGTTTGTTTCTTTAAAACGCAATAATATGTATAGCATCAAACTATCTTTGCTTTTAAGAGTATGTCCGTACTGTAAGTATATTTCATTACACGCTAAAACGTGCACGGTGTTCTGAGTAGCAAGACTGACGACGGTGCTCATTCTGTGTGCCTTCCCACATCAGCGGTTCTCAAGGGTTGCCACGTCAGCGGTAACAGCAGCATCTGGGAACTTACTAGAAACGCAAATTCTCAGGCTCCAAGGGCCACTAAATCAGACACTCTCGAGGTAGGGCTGGAGGATTCTGAGGCACACATGAGTTCTAGATCACAGAAACTGGTTTTGTAACAAGTGTCCCTTTTATAGTCAACACAACAGAACAATGAAACGTGAAAAGGGGTCAGTATGTTGCTAGATGGATAGCATTTTAAACCAGACACATGCCCTGACACGGGACATGCACCGGAAGGCAGGCACAGGCCAGTCCCAACCGGAACTGACCCGTTCTGTCCATCCCTCTCTCCCCACCACTCCAAGCCCGCTTCCGTAGGGGACTCGGGGAGACCTACAGAGACAAATCTCAGATAAGTAAGTCTGGCGTGGGGGTTTTTATTTTTTAAAAGTTATTTTAAGAGAAAAGTTTGTTGGCAGCAACTTATCATCTTCATCTTCAAATTGATGGTCTCCAGTCTCAGTTTTATATTAACGGCACCGGCCAGGGCACAACAACTAACAATATAAGAGGTAGAGACTCATCTTCATAATTTAAAAAAAAAAAAAAAAAGTCCTGAACCTGTATGGAGTAGCATAGCAGCTCAGATGAACAGGGTACCACATTAGATCCTAAGTCCTGGCTTTGGAAGGGCTACTCAAGTCTTTCTTCAATCCTATTCTGAGGTCCAGGAGTACAAAAGACTGGTGAAGTTTATGTTTCAGCTCCATTCTAAGAGGTATTCAGGGGCTACTATTATCCGCTGGCTAAGCTCTTCGAAAGCCATGGTAAAGAAAAGCACAGAAATCCAACCTTAAAAAGTTACTTTAAAAATTACTACCTCCTAGAGCCAAGGGGGGTTGGAGTGGGAGAGGAGCAAGGAGACTGACTGGAAGTAAGCCACAAGCGAGCTGCTACTCAGGACACCTTCATGGGCCCAGGGAGCGAGGGTCACATTCCCAGGTGCTGAGCCTGCTGCGGTGCCAGGGCAGCTGGTGAGCGGGTCTCTGAATTCCAAGTGCCAAGGCACTGGGACCTGAAAGGCGTTGGGCCTGCCACAGATGTCCTCCTGGGCTAGGGGACAGCCCATTACCAAGGTGGTGACTGCACAGGTGGGGCACATTGTGCAGGCATGACAGCCACAAGCCTCCGGCTATACAGATAGAGAGAAGAGATGGACCAAGGTAGAAAGACCCCCTCGGGCCCAGGTCCAGGTCATGGCTGAGTCAGGTCAGGACTTTCGGCCAGAGGATAAAGAGAATAAAACTGGAATGATGGGAGACCGACCACCCTCCTTGATCAGGGACCTAAGGCTGAAAGACCTTGGTGTGAGTTTGAGAGCAGCAGTGGGCGGAGACTAACGATAAAGGTGCCATGGTGAACGAAAATGGTGGCACTTGGGACTGACTGACTAATGCAGAGAAACCTATGCCACAGAGAACAGGGAGTCTAGCTTCCTAAAGTACCTTGGCTTTGCCTCGGACTGAACTCCCTGAACTCCCTTCACACTGCAGAGAGCACAGCACAGGCCGTCCAGCGGGGTTCAGTGCACATGAGTGGTGAATGACAAAAAGTACAAGCAGTGCTTCTTGAGGCAAAAAGATCACCTCCCTATCTACCTCTTGGATTAGTGAAGTAGTTCGGACTCCAGGTGGGGGAGCCTCTTTGAAGACCCTAAGAGACAGACCCCAGTGGTAGTAGCCACTAGTGGAAGTATGTGGTTTAGGAAAATGGATTCTATCATAAACCATAGTGATGAAATTGTAGAAAATCATTTCTGCAGCCACCGGACGCTGGAACCCTACAAACCTTGGAGGAGAGGGGAGGAGGCGTTGAGCTGGGGCAGCTGGCCAGATGTGTTGGTGTGGGCAGGCCAGCCTCCAAGGTTACAAAGACAGTCGTCTTGACCTCAGGGAGTGGAGTCTGGTGAGTCTACTTCAAGCAAAGAGCCCAGAATAAAGAGAGATGAACCGAGGACATGGGCAGAGCACCCCAAAACCAAAGCCACAGAAGAGCAATACTAAGATCGGGACAGAGTGATGGGAAACATGAAAATGATGGAGTTTTACCACATGGGACACGGAGGTGGGTTGCCTGCAGGGACAGAGCAGATCACATGACGAGGACTGTCACAGTGGTGCCTCTAGAGACAAAGGACTGTGTGCTGGAATCTGAGGTTGAAGAGAGTGAGATATTCAGAAATTTCATTCTAGAAGAGCCCCATTAGGACAACAACACAGGAAGAAACAAGAATCATGACGGCCATATTCAAAAACACAGGGCAATGCCTAAAGCTTAAAGAGAAGTGAAACCAGGGAGCTTAAGACATGTGCCATTCCCCTACCAATGCCTGGAAGTGTCCTGCTTCACCCAATCTGAATTGGACGCCATGATGGGGTATGGTTTGGGTGCCCTGGTGTACCCTGCTATAATCAGAGAAGCCCTGGGTAAGCAAGTCAAGGAACGGGGTGCATGGATAAATGCACAGAAAGGAAACACCAGGGGTGACCGGATGGCTCAGTTGGTTGGAGCGCGAGCTCTCAACAAGGTTGCCGGTTCAATTCCCACAAGGGATGGTGGGCTGTGCCCCTGCAACTAAGATTGAAAACGGCGACTAGACTTGGAGCTGAGCTGTGCCCTCCACAACTAGATTGAAGGACAACTACTTGGAGCCCTGGAGAAAGACACTGTCCCCAATAAAAATTTTAAAAAATTAAACAGACATCCAGCTGGTCACAGTGGTATCTACAGGAAGAGTAGTAGGGTGGGAGGGCTTCTTTTTCATCTATATACTTCTTCACATATCACATTTTAATGTGTACGTCTTCTTGCATTATAGGAGTAATAACTTAAAACAAAACAGAAAAAAATTTTAAACAAAATTTAAGGCCAAAAGTACAGGGGAACCCGCGTGATGGCTGTCAATGAAGGGCTTTTGACGCCAAGTCTCAATGCACCTCATCAGCTCTTTTTCCAAAGGGTATTTAAGAGTAAATAAGAGGCAGAGAGAAACGGCCACTCCAAAGCACTCTATATAGAAACAGGCTAAAATTTTATGGGGCCCGCTAGGCTGAGAAGCTATTAGACACCACAGCGCCAAAGCAGCTAGGTAGCAGAGAAAGCACTCCAGAGGAGCTATTCAAGAGCCGCCAAGGTCTTCCCATTTGTAAGTTTGAAAGTACTTTTGTTCTTCTCCGGGTTTCAGTTTCTGGGTCACTCAGCCTTTTGTTAATAACCAAATGAACACATCTGCAGTACAGCAGTTCCCCCTACATTTGTCCCCCCACATATGAGTGACCTGGAGGGCATTAATACCTTCGGTTCTTAAACAAAAGCATTTGACTGTGTTTAACTGCTTACCATCATTCCATCTCCACGAAGCAACTTTGATGACTGTCCCAAATAGGAAATGAGGTATCATTTATCATTACACAGTAAAATAATTACTCTAGCCCTCTCCCTGATCCAGGTGAGAGACAGAGAGAGAGAGAGAGGGGAGAGAAGAGGGAGGGAGGGAGGGAGGGAGGGAGGGAGGGAGGGAGGGAGGGAAAGAGAAAAAGAGAGAAGAGAGAGAAGAAAGCGAGATTGAAGAGGGGAGAAGGGAGAGGGAGGGAGGGAGGAAGAGAAAGAGAGGAGAGGAGAGAGAGAGGGAGGGAGAGATGGGGAGGGGGGAGGGGAAGGGGGAGAGAGAGAGAGAGAGAGACAGAAAGACAGAGAGAGAGAGAGAGAGAGAGAGAGAGAGAGAGAGAGAGAGAGAAAGAGAGAGAGTTGGAGGAGGGGTGTTGATGGGAGGTTACAAAATGTCAAGAAGGCAAACTCTATGTAGCCACAAGGCCAGTGTTTCTAGGACATAATCAAGAATCTTCCCTGGTTGAGGCCTAATGTCTATTCTCATCCTGTTCTAGCATCTCCTCAGAGGAAAAACAAAGCTTGACTGCCAGAAAACGTTCCAAGTAATTGTTGATAACAGATAACAGCAGAGGAAGCCCTCTGGTTAATGTTTAAACATGGCAGAAGTAATGTTAACTCCTTAATAGTTAAGATGCCCACCAGAAGACTCAAACATTTGCTCAATGGGCCTGTGGCTCACCAGGAACACTGAGTGCTTCATTCAGGTTCAGGAATGTTCTCTGCTTTCAGGGTTGCAGTTGCAGAGGCCTACTCCTCTGCTCAGTCTTGCCTCTCAGCTGGAGTTACTGCAGGGCACAGCAGCAGGTGACAGAGTACGAGTACTCACAGAGCGACCCAGTGTTGCTGGGTGGCTCCTACATGTTCACACTGCCTGAGATTCTGTACATGCTGATAGGGACCCGGTCAGCTGCAAAACAGACATTCTGCCTTCACTCCAAAGGCAGCAGAAACCAGGAAAAGCCAGGACTCATGCCCATCACTGGTCAAAGATCAAAGAGGCAACTGGTTACATTCTTAAAAATGTTAAGTGGTGTTTTTTTTAATTCAAACCAGGAGAGACTTTTGAGATGCAGGTCTCATTTTACTACAGGTGAGGAAACCAAACCCAGGAGAAGTGACAAGGCTCTCCCTGGCTAAGGTAAGCATCAGCTCTTCCACCTCCCTCTGCCCCATGCTGACCTCCCTGCTTCTCTGCCTTCCTCCTCGATTTCAAATGGGCCTTCAGTGATGAGCAGGTGTGCGGCTGAATGGGTCCTCTCCGCGCCTGAGCAGATAAGGTTATCAGCTGAGTCTCAGCTACAAGTCCCACACCAACCAGTCCCTCCCACAGCCTTTGCTCTGAATTGGCCCCACGCTTAGCTTAACTGCCGGCCTGCACTGTCCTTCCTGGAGGCCTCCCAGGCTGTCTCCAGTGATGTCGCCAAACTCATGTCTCCCCGTCACGCATTCTACCTTCTCTGACCACAGGCATCTATCTCACCTGTCTTTTGCCATTTGACAGAAGCTTAGCTGCGCCTCGATCACACATGCTCTTTCCATGTCTCACCCAGCGGAAACGGACAGGAAGAATCCCTGACTCCAGAATGACAATGTGCTGGGACCTCGGTTCCCACAGGACAATGTCGGCTCTGTGAGGGTAGAGGCTTTTGTCTTTTCCACTGCAGTATCCCTAGTGCCTAATACATAGTGCCTGGACGGACGGACAGATGGGCGGGTGGATGGGTAGATGGGGTCCCCTAACAAAGTAGTAGCCTCCTTGATTATCTTTCCCCTTTTGTCAATTCCCATGTCAATACAGTAATGTTGGCTTAGGGTAGAATTTGTGCTATACTAACAATTTACACTAATAATCCCAGGGTTTCCCTGATGCTAACTGCTACACAATTTCAGTCTTCTTCAGGTTACCCAGGTATTCACAAAGTAACTTATTTACCTACTAGGCCAAGTCTAGCTTCCCTTGGGGGCCGGGGAGGAAGGTTACAAAGAGCCTATTTTATGCAGGCTCAGGATCAGTACAAAACTCCTCTAATCATTCAACCGGTCCCAGACTGGCAGACAGCTCCAACACTGGTCAACCTGCTGATGAAAAATGAAAGCAGCATCCTGGCAAAAAATAAATAAAATTTCTTACTTTCCAAAAGACCCTAAAGTGTTATACTGAAACAATTACTTCTTTTCCTCCAGGATGGTGCAGTCCTCACCAATTACTAACTTTGTATTCGAGTCAAAACATGGGTAAAGGAGCTGTGATGAGCACCCTGGCTGCCTCTTACCCTCCAGCCAAGCCACTGGTCCTCCCACCTCCTGCCCTTTCATCCCTGCCTGCTCTCTGGGTTCACCACTGAGAAGCTAGAAATCTCCATTCAAGCAAGACCTATGACAAAGACCCAGTCTTGCCACGTGGCTTCACCATCAGCGTGATAGGAGCCCAGAGCTATTTCTTCAGGAGTGGGTATGAACGGGCACAGGGCAAAGCCTCCTCCACTTCCTACCTGGCCGAAAGCTCTTACTGTGAGGGTTCAAGTGTTCTGTGGTCAAAGAGCAAGAAGCAGCCAACACATCCTCAGAAGAGCAAATCCATTCTTGGGCTCAGCCATGGCTGGGTTTTTTATAACATACCAGTGTCCCATGGAACATTTACAAAGGCATATCTTGTCAAGTGACCTGTGAGTAACCTGTAGGATAACCTGCTCAGTAGTTAAGACAAGCATTACTATTATTCCCACTTGACAGATGAGCAAGCAGAAGCCTGAGGCCACTCAGGTGCTTGTCCCAAATCCAATGAGAACGTGACAGAACTGGGGCTTGCACCTAGATCTTCCAACTCCTAAGATGGCACACACTTAGAAAGGGTACCACCTTCCGCCAGAGCTCTGCACGCACTTCAGAATATAGCAGGAGCTATAAACAGACCTGCCCAGTTAACCACTAACTGGTACCTGCTCTCACCACAGACATCTGGCCAGGAACTGCTCTCTAGGACCTCTCTACACACCAGTGCACCCACCAGCTAGGATGTACATATTTCTATATCAGTCTATGTCAACTCTACCTGCTGTATGTAACTAAACTAAATCTTAATGCAAAAACATAGAGTTTTATCCTAGGAAAACTAAGTCAAATACTTCAGGAAATGATGGTAAATAACTGGGGCGAGGGGAGGCTGAGAACTAAGTACAACTTTTAAACTAGAAGGGGAGGAAAAAAGGCAAAATTCTAGAAGGCTCCTGATAGCTTTACAAGTGTCTATGAGTTTTTGCTTCACTTAAAAACAAAACACAACAAACCCAGAACTGTAATTTTAAGTGATAGATCACGGGTAAGAAAGATTAAGGAGCACAAACCAGAGGTCCCGTTCAGAAAGGCCGGAGCTTGAATGTCCACTTACAGGCCTTAATTAAAACATAACTTTGAACTATTGTTCCTTTTTAATCATTCCCTGCTTCAACTTAACTGGCCTTTTCCAATTGCCCAACCATCTACAGGTCCCAGCAGTATCAGATAACAAGGCTCCCGCTAAAGTGTGAAAATCACGGAAGGCGTGGGCACGCGCGCGCGCGCACACACACGCACACACTCAGTTGTCATCTGCCAACGGGTTTCAATCCCTTGGCCAGTGACATGTTGAAATTTCTGAGTTCTCAGAGACAAGGCTTAAAATAATTTAATTCTCATGATAACAGGAAATGTACCTCCACAGAAATTCATCAGTAACACAGTCAACCTCCACTCAGTAATTAACCCTAAAGGGCTTCTACAGCGATGGTTCTTGACTGCTGCCACCCCTTCCTCCATTCACCCAGGGGACATGTGGCAATGTCTGGTGACAAGCTTAACTGTCATAACTGAGAGGGAAGTTTGCTACTGGCATCTAGTGGGTAGTACGGCTCGACACCCCCCAACGCACAGGACAGGCCCCCACAACGAAGAATTAGCCGGTTACAGATGTCAACAGTGCCAAGGTAGAGGAGCCTCCTTGGAAAAGGGAGGCACAAGACCTACAGACGCTGATACATTATCGACAAAGGCAGTCTTTGGACAAATAAAAGGAAGAGTTGATTTCTTCCCTCTTGATTCAAACATTACTCAAAGGCCACTCACTAGCTTCCTGGCATGCTTAATAAGACTCCAAATATCTCAGCAAGAATTTTCAAAGACCACAATTTTTGGTTATGTGGTGAAGCAGCAGAACAGTCATGGTCAGTTTTCTTTTTTTGTTTGTTTTTATTTTACATTCCACGATACCTCCAATTATTTCACGTATGGTTATAAAAATGAACTTAAAAACAAACAAAAAGCCTGTCCAAAGCTTCATTTTAAAAGAACGTAAGAAGACAGCCAGCGAACGGAGGCTCCTACTGGTAAATCACCTGCTTAAGATTATACCACCAGAACATCACAGAGCCCCAATACAACCCCAAGGTGTTCTTGTTCTAGAATTCAAGTTTCAACCATTATGTTATACAGCCTCTTTGGACCACGTTCCCACCCTCTGCAAACACCAAAACCCCTCAAGTAAAGACAAGCACAAATAAGGTGTGAGAGCATCACTCAGTTCCTGGTTTCTCCTCTGCAAACCTGTCCAGCCTCCACACGCTGGTGTCAAGGCATCGTCCTCACTCTCATTCTGAGCAGAGAAAGGTATCAGGATATTTTTAAAGCTGGAAATATTTTCACACATTATCCAAATGTGCAAAAAATAAAAAACTCAATGCCTAATGCCTCTATTTAGCTATTTGGCTAAGTGTGCTTTTCATAACCTCCTTACAGAGCCTGTTCTTAAAAAAAATATATCTGGGAAGCACCAATTTGAACTTTCATATATACTTGTTAGTGTGCTATTTAGGGTCAGAAGGTGTTAATAATTGGTCCCCTGCTACTTAGTTTTGTATTTTCTTGAAAATAAAACCTCATGAAATCTGAAAAAAAAAAAAAATAAAAAAATAAAAAAAAATAAAAGAACGTAAGAAGAGATGAAAAAGAGCAATTGGTTTGGCGCATTGTGCCGGCAGGATCGTGGAAGAAGCCTTCCTTTTATTTTGCTTTCCCTTAGTATCACAGTTTCTGAGCATTTATGCAATATAACGACTTTAAAAGGGAAATACTATAGGAGGAACTTGAATGGCTCTTGCATTTTTTTAAAGCCAGCTATATGAAAGACATTTCTGAGACAATTAGAGAAATTTAAATATGTCAAATTCATGGGTATGATGATGGCACAGTGGTTGGGAGCATGTCCTTAATCTTCGCAGACGTATTTTGGAGTGCTGGGGGATAAAATATCAAAATATTGGCAACTTTCAAATGGCCTAGCCAAAACAGAAACACACACATGCGCGCCCCTAAAACTGAAATCTATCGAAGCCCAAGGTCCTTAAGCAGGGAAGCCACAGGCTGAAACTAAAATAGGATTGTCATTCAAGAGAGGAAGAACTTATCCATTCTGTGAAGAAAAAGAATCAGGTAAGCGTATAGACATTGTCCATTTCCTGCTTAGAACTGTGAAAGAAACTGCTTCTTCTCTAAAACACACACACACACCAAATCACATCAGCTTGTTTTGGAGGGGATACAAATCAAAGTAAAGCAAAGAAACAGAAGGGTATTGGGAAGCCAATCTAAGTGCAACAGGTTCTGGTTCGTCTTAACTTTGCAAAGCTTACTCATTTTTACATATACGTCAAAAGAGTGTAAGCTTCTAGGATCCTTTGAGCAGATTTACAAGTCAGAGCTAAAACCTTTCTATGAATAGAATAAGCTAAGTTTGCCAATTCCAATGAAATTTCCCCCAAAGGACAAGTTCACACTGATATTTCAAGAAATGTGACTTGTTTTACTCATTTTAAAAAAAACAATAATAGTTTAAACTAGAGATTTTTCAAACCAGTTGGTGTGAAATCTCCCAGAAGTCCCACCAGCTAACCAACTTCACACTCTACACCAGACCCTGTGGTACAAAAACCTCTGGACAAAATGGGCCCATGCTCCTGTAGTCACAAGGCCATACCACCAGACCGCAAAGGGGGGGACAGAAGAAGGAAGGGCTCTGGGCTCTGCTCCCAGAAATGTGAGGGGGCAAGTCATTCAAACGCAACAGTTGCCAAAGCAAACTCCAGGCCCCAGGTGGTCCTCTAGCCCTAGAACCTCCTGGATTTTCCCATGAGTGTCTGAATCACCATCAAGATCCCTAGGGCTGTTCCCAACTTGAGAGACAGAGATGGAGATAGAGATAATGAGGGAGACAGAGAGATACAGAAATAGCACACACAAGAGCTGAATCCATCAAAAGTGGTAATAACAATGAACAGGGAACCTCAAAAAAACTGTCACATCCACTTACACATCTGAGCACCTACCATGTGCTGGATATACATGTGCTCAGGTTTCAAATATTAAAGACATCACATGCACAGATGGACAAATATGTGATATAGCAAGTATAGTGAAATATTCGTGGTAGCACACAGGTGGTGGGGGTGGGGGTGTCCACAAAATTCTTTCACATTTCCTGTATGTCTGAAATTTTTCATAACAAAATATGGAGGAGGAGCACTTTTGTAAAAGGTGGGGAAAATCTGACTTACAATTTTAAAAAGGAAAGAAAAAGAAAACAACCTCTCCTAGTCTTGCCCTTAAGCAGCTTACAATTTCATGTTCATGGACAGAGGCATCATGGGGCCAGAGGAGGAAAGACAGTTCTAGAGAGATACCAGGTGTGTAGCTTGAGTAACAGACAAGAACCCAAGAGAAACAGACTCCGGGAGAGAAGAGAAATCTGGTTTTATGCTAGGTTTGGCTGGGATGTCGTGAGATGCCAAGGAGGGCTTGAGTCACCATGAAGTAGACCGGCGAGCACCTCTAATCCCACTGATCCTGAACTCTGATGTGGGGAAGGTCTTCGGAAGGAATTCAACATCCAAGAAGCTGACTCAACAGCTGAAGGGCTGCTTTGTCTGTGCAGGTATTTTTCTGTAAGACTTATTGAGAAAATGGAATATGGCTGATTTTCCTCATAAACGTACATGGCCAATGTGTATACTGAATAACCACTAGCGGCAGGGACAGCAGACCAGGCACGTCTGGGATCTTGGTAAGGACTGGGAGAACATTCAGGCTGCGTGGTGAGGAGCCTGGCGTTCAGCTTCGCCGTCCCGGATGGGATGGCCCTACTTGCCAGCCTCAGTCAAGCCTCTCACTCCCACTGGGGAACAGGCAGAGACCTTCCTTTCTAGAGCCAGGGGCAGAAATGAGCAAAAGCAGCCCCGAGACAGAGCCCTCGCTTCCTTTCTGGTTTGTCTCCCCACCTCGTTCACCAGGTGTGTTCCAAAGGCTGACACCCACCAGAGGCCGCTGCTTTCCAAATCTTGGGAGACTCCCTAGGAAACAAACCGACCCCCCTAAGGAACAAAGATCAGCTGCTCTTAACAGAAGCAGTTTGTGTTTTTCGGAACCATCTGCAAGTCCGTCTAAGACAACTCCAGCCACTTGCAACATTCCTGTGCTGCCTCGGACCCCGCAGCCCGGAGTGGAGCGCTCCAGATGCCGCATGCCCTCCGTGGCACACGCTTCACCTCTCTAAACAAACAAGGGGTGTCTTTGTTTAAATTTAAAAAAAAATGAGAGAGAGAGAACCTGTCTCACAGGCTGCGATTACATCAGCAGAGCGCTCTCATTCTCCGCAGCAATCCGGCTGCTCCGGCGGCTTTGAAGCGCGGCGCCCTTTGATCTTGCAGTTCCCGCCCCGGGCAAAACCGATACCATCCGCTGCGCCCACGCCGGGATCCACCATCCGCAATCCCCTCTCCGGCCAGCACCCGCTCGGTTCCCAGCAGCTCGGGCTCCAGCAGGACTCGACCCCGGACCCAGCTGCCCGCGCCGGGGCACCCACGCGCACACTCCTTTGCTTACAGAGTGTGGACAGGGGCTGGCCCGTGGGAGGGGATATCACTGACTTTACATTAACCTCTTCTGGGAAGAGCATTGGGGTTGTTTAAAAAAAAATCTTTATCGTTTAGAGATACTAAAATATGTACAGGGGAAAAAATGATATCGTTGGCTTTGCTTCAAAATCACATGGGGGTGGGGGTGCAGATGAAACAAGGGGGGCCAGCCAGGAGTTGACAATTTTTAAAGCGGGTCATGGTGACTGTGGAGATACATTGTGTACATAACACAGTTCTGTCTACTTGTGAATACATGCAACGTTTTCTATAAAAAGAACTTGAAAAGGAAACTAACCTCTAACTCTTTGCTATTTTTAAAGGTTATTCCACACAGGCTTTTAATTTAAGAAGGAATCTGACACTGGATGGGGTGAGGGTAGATCACATCCTACTTTCCTCCTGTGCCCCCAGAGCAGTCACTGGAGCTGCGGGGATGGCAAGTGGCCCACAGGGCCACCTTCTCCAGTGCAATCACAGCAAGGCGAGGGGCATCAAGTGTCACCCCTATTGGGGGCTCTTCACCCATTTGGGGATCTTAGGCTTCTCTAAGAGATGGATGACTAGTAAAGAGTCCATCTCTAGAAAAATGTCCACAAACACAGCAGAACCTAGACATACCAAACCCACCCTCAAAATCCATTACTTTCAGAAATCAGGTTAGAAATGGCCCCTGGAGGCTGCTTCATTTGGACAACTCCTTTCCTCAAACTTGGCCAGTCTCTGGATTCCCATGGCCACAATGTGGGGCCACCCTTGGGACACGGCTCATCCCTGGGCTGCCTCACAAGGCCAATTATGCTCCGTACTGGCCCTGAGGCCTTGGGTAAGTCACCTAAGCTCTCCAAGCCTGTCTCCACATTTTATAAACGGAGAGTTGTTTATGGCCACCTTGTGTTGTCACCACCTCTTCTGCTACACACTTAACTGGGAAGAAAAGAGAAAAAATGCCAAGAAGGAACAGGTATGTGGGGAGGCAAACGTGATTCTACCCGCAGCTCCAGCTGAACAAGCCACACAGATCAGGCGCAAAAGAGTTAACTGGGAAAGAGACAGGGTGCAGGGCAGTTAGGTGTGTTCAAGGCCAGAAGGCAGAGGAAAGATCGGGAGGGGGCGGGGACAGGAACAGAAATCCTTCTCTTGCAGGTGGATCCACCTTTGGGAGGTCACACTAAAAATTCCAGTGAAGACCATCAACCTACCTGAATCTCTCAGTTGCGGACACAACCACAAACCACGAAAAGGGTCAAGGAAACAAAATATATTATCATAATAGCTTAAAAAATTAGAGCTATTTTTAAGAGAAGAACCCAATTGTATCAATGTGAGTAGAGACCCAACAAATGAGTTAGGGGGAGAAGTTGTACGAACACTGAAATAAAAGCCTAAATATAAAAGGGCAGCTAACTGGGGAGTGAAATAACAATAACAGATTAAAATAGCATGTATGTTAGCTTTCAACTTGAAGGGTAATATAGGTCAAAAATCCCCACTATAAACCGTTTCCCAGTAAAATCACACATACAAAAATGTACACCAACTCCCTGATTCATTCAATCCCGATTTAAAAGTATATTAATTCTGGCATAGCACAGACCCTGTATAAAAATCTATTATCCATTTTTAAAAAATTTATGTTAGAACTCACTGATCAATTAACAAGTCTTTCATTTATCAAGTCTTCCATTCGTATTAACAGAAAAATGATGGGATTTCAGTCCCAGATCCTTCTACAGCCAACCTAGGCCCTATGGAGTACTGGTGGGTACAAAACAGTTCAGAACACATGCCTCTGGCCTCAGTCGGTTTACAAGCTAGTGAGGAGACAGATACAAATAAAACAACAAAAAAATAGCATATTATGAAGTACCCAAACAAGTGACCAGACCAGGCTGTTTCCAGTTCAGAGGCAGCTAAGACAACTGGGTGCTGCAATGGTCCAGGAGAACTTCCTGGAGGCGGCAGCCTCAAACAATTAGCAGAACGTAGGCAAGGATGCAGGTAAAGGCCAAAGACTGTTTGAAGCAGCCATCTGACTGCAGGCAAGGGGGTTCTGCAGTGGGATACCAGATTGCAAAGACAGACTGGAAGCAAAAGCCCAGGGCTTTAGAATATTAGGGTAAGACAGGGTTTAGACTCCATCCTGTGAAGAGTAAAAAAGCTCTTAAAGATTCATCAAGAGGAGCATGACATCTGGCAGCCGAGTAGCAGAATGGGAGAGGGGGTGTGGGGCCCTAAGTAAAACAGACCATGGGATGGAGGGGGGGCTTCCTGCCAAAAGAGAAATAACTGCCCCTCAATAAATTAGAGGGAACCATGTGCTCAGGCTACCAGTTGTGGGTTTGTTTTTTTCAACAAAGGGGTAAAGATCAAAAGAAACTTTGCAAATGAGAGCCCTCCTACTCCTCTGACTTGTCATTTCTAGTCCTTTCATCTGCGCTCCTGTTTGAAACCCAGGTGTAAAGGAGAGGAATGTGGCCTGTAGACTGCAGGCCTGGCCCTTGGTCTGGCCCCATGTACAACTGGGGGCAAATCACTCAAGCTCTCTTGGTGCCCTCCCTCTCCCGCAGCTGAGGAAAGGTCAAGGATGGGATCTCAAGTCCCTTGAAGTAAGTGCCAAGCCTGGATCTAGGCTGGGGAAAAACCAAAGCCTACGGATTCCTAGAGGTGCGGGCTACCCATCGAAGACGAAGACCTTCAACTATAAGAAAGCTAGTTACAAAAAGCCCTGCAACCATCTCCTCCCCTCCTTTCCAAGGAGAGAGAAAAAAGCATTTATGTTATAATGACAATATAGAGAATTAGAAATGAGAAAACTTCTTTTTCAGAAACCACAGGCAAAAAACATTTATGCTTATTCAAATATAACTGGTCAACAAGAGTCATCTGAGGAATATAACGTGGGTCAAAACTGCCAGAATAAACAGGATTCACTCAATGTTTCATGTCTTTCCCTAAAAACAGTTTCTGACCAGGTCTGGGGCACAGAATTAAATTTAATCCTCCATCACTTACTGTTACTTGTAGCTATCAAGAGTCTAAAATCAGCTTGACGGTGTCTGTATTTCCATAGTGGTAGCAGAGGGTAGTAAGACCTTGGGAAAATCATTTCACTTCTTTAAGCTTCAATTTCTTCATCTATAAAATGGAGATGAGCACTGAACAGCACAGGACTGTTAGGAGGAACAAATGAGATCATTTGTGTTGGGTGCTTAGCGTAAGGCCTGGCACAAGTCAGCAATAAAATGTTAACCGTGTGATATTTTAAACCCTTGGTCCTCACCCTTTGTGTAAGAGAGAAAGGAAATAGTGCAATAAGATGTACAAAATCCATATGATAAGAGCATTTCCCGGGGAAGAAGGGGCTGCAAACTTGTGTGGCCCCATTTGTGGGGAGAAACAGGTTGGCATTCTTCTCTAGACTTTAACAGCTGCCTCTCCTCCCATCTCACCCCAACCCCTCCTCGGCTGCAAATACTCAAGGATTAAGAAGACATTCAAGCTTTGTTCCGTCTCATTTCTGCTCTGGCATTCTTCTCTTTGGCCCCTTTATCCTAAATGCCATTTCTGATCAACAGCAGGCCCTTCGTTAGAGCAACATCTTGCACTTTCTCAAGGTGCTCCCAACCCTTTAATTCCACTGGTGCTTGCTTGACCGAAGAGGAACCAGAGGATAAGAAAAGTCAGAGCACCGTGCTGGGACTCAGCAAGTCCCAAGTGTTAGAACCCGGAACTCCTGACTCCAGTGGTCTTTTGGGCTGCTATGCTCTGACCTGAATCAGAGATGGGATGAGTGGCAGCTTTCCTACTCCCAGGGCTGGCCGCTTTAGGACCAAGTAGAAAATACTTCAGCTTCACACATACCCAGGGATACCACCCCCACTGGAGCAGCCCCAGGGAGCAGTGTGGTCAAAGGGATTTCGGCCGCCAAGTTTGGCGGCTGCCTTCTAACTATCTCTCTTGTTGAGAAATACTCCTTTCGTGGCGACTTTAAACACAAACACACATACACTCAGAGAAAGCCAGCTGCAACCAGGCTGGAAGCTGTGAAATATGTAACGAGAACCAACCAGCCCAGTGGGTTACAATGAAGGCTGGGGGCTTCAGTCTCACAGCAAACTCCCTGGAAAAGAAACGCATTCAAGCCCCACTCCAGGTTTTATTCTTCACCAGGTTTTACCCTTCACCGCTTCTCCCAACACTTCAAAGGAAGTATTTTTGTACAGCCCAGGGAGGAGTGTAAACTGGCCAGCTGCTTCCAAAGCGAGATGTTAACCCTGAAAGGGCCGCTGGCCTCACAGGGGGGCGGGGGAGAACAAGGTCGTGGGGAGCTGAGTGTAAGTCCCCACACTGGGCCAGGCCTGCCCTTTCAGCCCACACCAAGGGCACAGCTCTTAAACCACTACAGAAAGGCAGGGCCTCAGTTCCTCTAAGCACGCAAACAGCTAGTTATAAATACCCTCCCAGGCTGGAGGTTCAAAGGATCCAGCAGTTAGCACTTCAATGGAAACTCCAGCTAACAGAACAGGCCTCTTTCTGGATGTCCCTCCCTGAACCATGGAAGGAACTGAAGGGCCCGAAAGCGAGCACAACAAAACCTGCCCCCAAAAGTCCAACTACTTCAGGCCTGGCAGCCAGCGGGGAGCACTCTAGCAACTGAGCCCTTTCTAACCAGTGCAGTGAAGAGGGGGCTCCCCCTTCCCATGTACTCCAAATGGCAGGCCAAGAAATCTTTCCAAGGGGCAGCTGAGAGAAGGGTAGGGCCCTAGACCCTCTCAATCCTTTTTTAAGAGCTTTTACAGACTCTTAAAATCCTTCACCTTACAGAGATTGTATCGTACCCAAATTTAGATTCAACATTCTTCAGTTACCTTGCTGAAATTCTAGGGATCCTGCCAAGTCAGATTAAATTGGACACTGTTCACCAGTGATTTCACTTGACAAACAGACCACCAAAAACACAGCCACCTGGGGAGCTGGCAGTTAGTTCAGCATGGGCTTCTCTCAAGAGTACACCTTGGCATCTTTGGTGTTTTTGTTTGCTGATTGGTTTTTATCCCCAACCACTCCATCTCAAAGACGTGGACTCCGCTAGGAACCCCAGGGGAACATCCCAGCAGGCCGTGGCCAGGTGAGGCCCTGCAAGCACTCAGGTGGGGCTCAGCTCCTGTCACCTGGCTGCAAGCTTCTGGGCAATCCGAGAGTGGCAGGCAGGTGGGTGTTAGCCCCGTCCCACTGGCAAGAACATCCTATAATTTACTGACACTGAAAAGTATGCTATAAATAGTTGGTGTTTGTAATGTTGTCGGGCCTCCAGAACAGAAGGGGCCTCACAGCTGTGTGGGGCCAGGGCCATGGGCATCTTAGGGCTACAATTTGTAAATCTTGGGTGGTGCAGTCAAAGCATCTTCAAAGAAAGGAACTCCAAGAGTGTCACACTCCATCTGAAGAGACTACAGTAGAGGGGGAAAGTCTGTCAAAACTATCAATCAGGGCTGACAAACCATAATTTTGCAGAAAAGTGAACAGGACTTAGGGTCTTTTCATGGGCAGCTCTGCAACTCAACAGCAAAAGGGGAAGCAGTCAGAACAGGCCCCTAAACCCCAAGGTGCCATTTCTGACACACTTACCTCGGAGATACAATGGGACACTCCTGATTAAATAAGCACAAGATGATTAAGAAGATTCATTTAGTAATTTAATAAACATTTTATTTTTTTGAACACCACTCTGCTAAGTACTGAAAGTACAAAGAACAGATGAGCCTTTTCAACACAATTTCTAGTGGAGGAGACGAGCAATAAAAAGCAAAACAATCTCCGAAAGTGAAGAGGATACCTTATAATTTTAAACCTAATTACACTACAGTTTGGCATAAGAGTATGTACCTAAAAGAAGTTATATTCAAGTAACTGAGCTACTTCTAGGTTCTCCAGAGAGCAACTACACTTCAAAAGAATAAATACATCTCTACATTCATTTGTTCTTTTGAAATAACTATCCCCACTGGCTTTCCTAAAACTGAAGAAATATGAGGAAGGACAAAGAGTGGCGAATAAACTTAGACCCCAAGCACTTGACTCTAAACATAAATGCCAGGAAAGACTTATGGTTAGCACTGATCTCGTGAGTGTATGAGTGTGTGTGTGTGTGTGTGTGTGTGTACACACACAGGCATGTGTCAATGGTCACAATTAAAGGGCAAAACTTAAAGATGAATTTACTAGAGTTGTCAGTAAAACTTTACAGGTCTATTTTTTTAATTTTCAGAAAATCATCAAAACCATTTGCTGGTGCAGATATTACAATGAATTCTATCTGGAACGTTGCAAGCAGTCCAGGGTACTCTACTTTGTCTCTCCTTAACTGAAGCAAATCCAGAAGACTCCAAGATGGTAAGGGAACTCAAAACCATCTCATATGATAAACAGAAAGAAGCCGGGGTGCTTAGCAAGGAGAAAACAAATTTTGGTAGTTTGGTAGTTTTACTGGTGGTGGTCATGGGTGTGTGGGGGGGTGACAGAAGACAACCCCCTTCAAAGCACGGAAGAGCCATCACACCTTAGTGGCTCTCTGTTATGGGCCAAGTTGTGTTCTCCCAAAAACACCTATGTTGAGGTCCTAACCCCCAGGACTTCTGAGTGTGGCTATCTGGAGACACAGTCTTTAAAGAGGACATCAAGTTAAAACAAGGGCATTAGGAAGGGCCGGAATCCAATACGGTACTGTCCTTATGAGAAAAGGAAATGTGAATAGTTATAGCGGGAGACCACATGAAGACACAGGGAGAAGACGGGCATCTACAAGCCAAAGAGGGGCCTCAAAAGAAACCAACCCTGCCATCACCTTCATCTCGGACTTCCAGCCTCCAGAACCGTGAGGAAATCAATTTCTCTTGTTTAAGCCACCGAGTCTGTGGTATTTTGTTCAGGCAGCCCTAGGACACTAATACCGTACTAATAACTCTAGAAGACAGAACCAAAATCAAGCAGCAGAAGTTCGGTTCAGTGTGAGGAAAAACTTTGTTATAATCAGCACCTGGCAAAGAGGCTGTCTCCTTAAGAGGGGTGAGTGTGAAGGGGGCGGGGGGTTGAGAAAAGGCTGAGCCCCACCCTTAATGCAGAGCCTGGGGCCTCAACAAAAGCCAATGAGGCAAAAGGCTGGATGCCCGAGGCTAGGGAGAGCTTAGCTGCTGACGACATCCATCAGGTAGGTCAACCCCAATTTAAAAAGTTAGAAAAAAGACAAGTCCTAATCCAACACTATGAAACATGACACACAGTTGAAGAATTTCAACTCCTCATCTCAGCGTCTCCTTTTAGCACATTCGCAGGGGGACTCTCCGCTCTGCTCACCTCACATTCTTCCTACAGGCAACGAGAGCCACAAGAGCATATTTAATCTTTTGTGTATTAACCAAGGCTGACAAACCTGAAAAATGCATGTCCATTCAGCTCAGCCCAATACCTCCAGGACAGCAGGCCCCCCAAATCTGGCTGCCAACTCACAGCCTAAGAGTCAGAGATGGGGAGGGGAGCCATCCCCAAATCCAGGACATCAACTCAGTGGACGGTGGCCAGCAGATAAGCCAGAGAGAGTTCTCCTTCCAGTGTCTTAACACACATTTCATCCAATTCCAACACGCCAGCTTTGGGGGGAGTCTAAGAGATTGTCACTCGTGTACCTGTGTGAAATACAGGCGTGAGCCTAACAAAGTGGACTAGGACTTCCCACCAGCCAAACACTCCTCTATCTTCTCTCCCCACGGCCCCCACAGATCACTAGATCCCCACACGCTCCTTCCTGCCCTCCTCCCTGACGAACTCCTACAGGACAGGCAGTTTGAGGCTGGGGCTGACCTTGCTTTGGTGTCTTTCATACCCACTTGGACAGTATTTCTCTTTTAACTCTTTCATGAATCTTCCCGTCCCTGTAGAAATTAAATTCCTCAAAGAGAGGCACTGTTTCTTGGTTTTTTAATACTCCCTACCCCACTACCCAAGTACAGAGAAGACCACAAGCCTGCTAAGCTGACATGGAAGAAACGGTTCTGTCCCAGCGTAAAGGTGTTCGGGCCATTCTGACTGGTGATGACGCTATCCCAGGGCCCTGGGGGAAATTGTAAGTGAACGCAATCTTGGTCTTCCACGCTCATAATCCGCTGGGACACCAACTGGACAGAGACCCTGAACCAACCTAATACCCACTAGCTGAAGCGGAATTTTCCCGGATACCTTAGGACCTTTGAGAATGGAATTCTGTGATCAAGCATCATTGGGAAATGCCAAATTATACAGAGTTCATTTAGATTTCTTTTCAGCAGGATTTCTCAGAACCATAAATTCACTACTGTGCAGCATAAATCTCCGAGAGGAAACGAAGATAAACAGCACTCTCCAAGTTAGTTCACCATGGACCCTTTCCAGAGCATTGTGTATGACTAGTGTTCTTCAGAAGATGCCGTGAAAAAAGCTCATCTGGAGGCCTAATCCAGAGAAATCTGCACTTGGCTTTAGAATGTGTACCTCCGTTTTAACACGGCTGTGCCTGAGGCCCTAAAAATTTCCCAAGTCAAAATAAATCAAGCCACTCGGTAAAGACCCAGATCAGCAAGAGCTTGAAAACCATGTCCTCAGCCTGCCTTTGTCAGTCCCCAAAAGAACTGTCTTATGGGGACAACACCAAAGCAAGGCGGCCTCAGCCTCCCTCCCCTGGAGTGTTTGCTCTGCACCTGACATCTTTCCTAGGGACAGAGAAGCAATAATTGAGTGTTTTGGTTAAAAGGAAGGCTCCTTGATCCCCAGATGTAATCCAGTAGAGCTAAAAGATAAGAGATAAGGATCAAGCTTTAAAAAAAGAAAAGAAAGTTACTTAAGCAGAAAGGAATAAAGGTCACGAGGAGATGAAAAGTATGAGAAGCAGGGGAAGATGAAAACAGAAAATTAAACATCCTAGAGAAAATTCCACCTGGACTGGCCCGGTTCATTCTGCACCTCTTGCCTTAAATAAAAAAGCTGACACACGCTTTGGTCCCGGCTGGAGCAAGCACCATTTCTGGAACGTCCCCTTGGTTACATATTTCTACTTGAAACATTCCAAAGTTGCTAAAGGCCTCCCAGGAGCTTCTGCTCCTGTTTCTCCGGAGGGAGTTAGTTCCTGTGGCAAGTGTTTGTTTAGTTTGATTACAACTTTGAAGAGGGGTAGGAATTCTGGCCCAGAAGAATTTAATGGCCAGGCCCTTCTCTTACATAATTTGTAAACAAACAGTTTATCCCAGTGTGGCTCATTTGGCTCAATGTCTGGATTTAGAAAAATATATTCCTCATTCATTTGGGAGAAGCCACAGCGAGGCCTGTCAATAACCCGAAAATGTCCAAACCAGCCTGCCACTCTATTGCCTAATCCTAACGGACCTCGAAGTCTCTCTCTTCTGAAACCCAGAACTGTCAACAGACGGAGCCCAAACTGAAGGGTTATGGGCAGAACTTGAAAGGCAGCTGATGAATTGCTCCCCAAAAGCTTCTACGCATGAGGGGTATATAAAAAACCCTCGGGGGAAAGAGGCCCCAACAGCAAATTTCCCCAAGGTGTCATGAACGGTCGAGTGTATGGGTGGAGAGCAATTTGTTACTAATAACAGTAAAGGCCAAAGTTGGTGTGTGATTTATTTATCTTTAATAAAGTGAATTCAAGGTTGTCACTAGAAAGTCACTTCCTCCCTAACATTCCAGGCTGCTCTCCGGAGAGGAGTGACTACAGGACCAACGACAGACAGGCCTCTGGCTGCTGTGGTTTCGCTGGAGAACATGGGGGCGGGGGAGGTCATAGTATCAAAAACCCGGCCATGGCCACGGACATCTCCTCTCTCTCTCTCTCTCTCTCTCTCTCTCTCTCTCTCTCTCTCTCTCTCTCTCTCTCTCTCTCTCTCTCTCTCGCATGGTTACGGGGGGGGGGGGGAGGCATTCAAAGACACACCCCCCCATAGTCCATCCACTGCTTGATCTCTGAAGGTAGGCTCCTCCCTGATTCTACAGCTTGAGTGATTCTCCCCCTTCCTGTTCCTGCATGGCCCAGGCATGCAGATCTTTCCTGCTCCCCTCCAGGAGTCTCACCTGCCCCGACACCCAGGTTACAGATCTGGGGGCTGAGGCTCAGGGCAGCTGGCTCCCCTAGGGTCCCACTTAAGTGACAGATCAAAGAGCAGATAAGGTCTCCTGTCTCCCAGGCACAGCCCCACTCTGCCACCAGCACATTCCACACCAGGCAGGCAGTCTCCAGATATAGTCCTTATACCCTAAAAGCTAGGAAAACTCCGTCAGATGCCAACCCAGCTTGGGTCTCAGCAAAGAATGCCTTACCCCCAGCAAGGGCCGGCAGAAGCACCAGCCTGGAGGCCGGTCCCACCCAGTGAGGCTTCTCAACATTTCTAGATCCTTCCTCTCAGCCCCAGGCATGGGGTGCTCAGCGCAGGCATGTTACAATGTCACCATCTCAGGGACACATTCTCTCTCCCACTGGCCCATAAGCCCACCCCTCCGGACACTCGGAAGGAGGCCAGCAGCGATTCTGTGAACACTAACTACCCCAAATGTCAAGCCCCACGTCCATGAACCGGCTCCAGAGAAGAGGGCATTAAGCACGGCCAGACACACGTTTGAACATGCAAAGCCTCCTGCAGACTCCTTCCCGTCCATGCCCAAGAGCACAGTCACAAGGCAGGCCCCCAGGAAGAGGTCCGGCTGCTCACATCCAAAGAAGAAAGCACTGAGTTACTTCACTCGTTCCTTACTACCTTTCCACTCCAAAGTCTAATGCAGGAACTGAAGCTCCCAGCTACAAACCAGATTTCATCCAATTCACCATGTACATGAGGAAAGTACTTGGGCTAAAAGAAGGTACTTTCTTCTTTTCGTTGAACTACATTTCTAGGAACATAAGTATTCTAAAGCAGCAAGAATAGATGTTGGTTTGACTATTTTCTGAGAACATCAGACGCAGTAAAAAGTGAACATCATCCTGGGCTAAAGGTAGCATCTACGGAAGGGTTAGGAACAAGTCCAACAGGAAGGCTGCAGGACAGATCAGTGCTTAAAGGTACTGGCTTCCTAGCTGCTGTCCACCCCTGAAAGGCACATTTCCCATAGGGGGCAACAAAAAGCGGAGACCTGGAAGGGCTTCAAAGCTTTAGCAAGTAGTTCAAATCCAAAACAACTTCTTCAGACAAGCGTGCCTAAGAAGCCCAGCTGAGACACGAGGCCCCTGCCTGGGAACGGTCTCCTCTAGACCATTAACTTCATCTTTGCTCCCCTCCCACACAGCTCTAACCACCAATTTTAAAAACGCACATTGCAAGCACAGGTCCTATCAGCATATTATCAATGGAGGCTTTCCCTTTCTCGAGCAAAAACAAATTGCATCCAAGTGACCGCACACTCGGCAATCCAGCTAAGCCTGAAGGAGGAGTGCCCATGCGGAATGGATTTTGCTTCTAGTTTTGACAGCGGGGGCAGGAGGGTGGGGCAGTTGGGACAGACACACACATATGAAATGGGGCAAACTGATGCTCCACAAGTATCCTAAGAATATACAAACATCACCATGAAAAGGCCCCAGTGGCACTAATTCAACCCTCTTGGATTTCTTTCTGTCCAAATTTTGCTAGTTAGTGACACCCACTGGTCCCCTCCAAAACAGACTTGTACACTACCCAACACTACTTCAAGATATGCTCCCAGACACCACTGCCTTAGCCATAGCCTGGCCAACGTGCACCGGGCACGGACCAAAGACAAAAGAATGCCACCACGATGCCCAAAGAAGGTAAACAAATGTAGACAGTGGTCAGGGGTTCTCTGGAAAGAAATCTGGGCTTTGCTTAATTCTCAGTTAACTCTGTGGAGCTGACCTGCAGTCAATTTCATGCTTCCTTTTCTCTGTCATTTACCCCATCCTTTCAATCATTTGTTGTTTTAACTGAACATAAGCTAATTTTCATGTGAAGTTAAACGTGCTATTTAAAGAGAGCATGGGTACTAAAGCTGAATATAAATGACCTCCGCTAGCAGTACCTTCAAACAGAGCCAATCAAAAATTAACGTGATTGGCATGGTCCAAAAGCAGTCGTTAGAACATCTTCTTGGCTTCAAATCAACAAATTTAGAAAACACCCACTTCCCACTGAAAGCTCCCTAACGCAACAAGAAAGACACAGAAATGACCTTGAATCTATTTTAGCAGAAAGGTTTATTGGGGATGTTAAGTATATAAAGACAACAGACACTGCCTTTCAATTGTATCTTTTGTTCTAGATTAAATGTTATCAATCAATTAATTCAACAAGTGAAAGTCTGCTGACATCTACTCTGAATCATGCTCTGTGGGCAGTTCAAAACTTCTACTGCACAACCAGTCTCGCTAATGGCAAAAGGGTGGGCGAGGCGGATAACGGGACTTATGTTTCAAGGGAGCCAATGACAGAGACAATGAAACCAAGCAGAAGAAAAAGCTACAGTGCAGGTAATCAAATCTGAATATGGCACTGGGTTGGAAAACCAAATCAAAGCAAAATCTTATCAACAAATCCCCACGGAACGAGACCACAAGAAGGCACGGACACCATCTGGGCACCGTGGGGAACAAAAGGATCACCACCTGCTCCCTCCGCGAGGCGTCTGTCCATGCTCAAGGACTACAAAGTTCTCATGTAGAAGAGACCAGAAAAATTAGGGGAAAATTAGGTAAGATTAAAATACCAGTGGAAGGAGAACACACAACCATACAAGAGAAATTGTCAAATGGAGTGCCATTTGGCATCTTGGGGGTTTATGCAAAAATGACTTCAGAAAATCTTCCTCCAGGTGGCAATTAACATTTTAGCTCACATTCCCCCAAGGAAAAGGGAAATTTCAGGAGAGGGGAAGGGAGGCTCTGCCTAGCACAGAGTTAAGCACTCAGTACATACCTGCTGAATGGAAGGATATAAAAACTCAAGCCACTGACTCTGTCCTGTGCCCTGCTACACACAACACACCTCTCTGCTAAAGCTGCCACCAAGTTTACTGGGTTTACCCATCTAATACCTGGTTTACCTGTCTTCCCCAGGGCTGTGAACTCCTTGAAGGTGACAATTCTATGCAGCAACAGCCTCAGGTGCTCACATGTACTAAGCACTCACTGTATGCCTTACATTTATCATCTCACTTAATCCTCACAATCTTTCGGAGGTACAAGCTATCCTGTCCTATGCTAGAGATGAGGAAATACGGGTTCGGGGCGGTGGGTCACCTGGCCAAGGTCACAGAGGCTGGCAGTAACAGAGCCCGGACGCAAACAGAGGCCCGTCTGGCTCCGGGGCCTTGCTCTCCACCACTGTGACCCTTGCATGTCAAGACCCTGGTCAGCTCTGAACTCTCAGAACGCGACACTCAGTAGATTTAGCCTCATGAGGTTTTTAGCGGTAAGAGGCAAGCATCAGACCATCAGATTTACCTGCCGCAAAATACCTTATGGTGAAGCTATAAATACAGGCGTGAGCTTCAGGCCCACTTCTCCATTCACTAACTGTGTTAAACCTCTCTATTTATTGGTGTCCTCATCCAAAAACCCATGGACAGAAATTTTACCACTCAGAATCCACTTGAGGATCTAATGGGACAAAAAGTGTAAAGCCCCAAGGACAGTGTCTAACACAGTATTCATTCATTCAAACATCTCACCAACCACCTATGTGACCTTCAGCCCTAACAGGCTTCCATTCCCTGCAGGAGGAGGCAGAGCCAGCAGTGATGGAGGAAGCCAGGAAAGGTTCTGGGCCCAGTCAGCTACAGCTGCCTAGAGTTCAATAACTTGGATTGTTTCACAAGCAGAATGTTTGTCCAGGCTGGAGAAACCACTGTCCTGTGTTCTGTCATTTGTTTTGATTGGTACAAAGTTTCCTTTTTCTTTTTCTTAATGGTTTAACAAATCACAACTCTGTTTTTCCCATCCCTGAGACTGAAATCTATGATTCTCTACTACTTTCAGTCAAGAAGTGCAGAAAAGACAAAGAGAACAAGCTTGTAAAAATCAGGAGAGAGTTCTATCGACCTGTATTTCCTGCCCCTGCTACGACAGTATCTACTGAGGTTGCGTTATACATCATAAATAGCTGAGGTCTAGTCAACACGTGAGGGCAGGGTGGGTCACCACAGCCTGGTCATGCATAAAGGAACACCTCACACACATTGCCCACATCCCACACTAATCTGAAAGCTTTCAGGTCAGCCAGAAAGCAGATTCCTGAGACAAACCAGAAAAAAAACTCATCCTCTAGATAAAGTCAAGGGACAACAGAAGTGCCTTAAGCAATCTCAAGCAGGCAGGATGATAGAAAGGTGGCCTTTCCTAAAGAAGCTAAAAGAAGGGTCAATCTCACGCGTGCGCGTGCGCGAGCGAAGCCAAAGAGTCTTCGCCAAAGCTGCAAAGGAAACAAAAATAAACTAACAGGATAAAAGGAAGGCTGTTGCATGAGGAAGAACTTTTGCTCCAGTTTAAAAAAAATAATAATAATAAGAGAGAGAAGAAAAGAAAAAGAAAGCACACACTGAAATGATCTAAAGCTGCCTATAAATATTTGGGAACATCAAAGGCGGTCCTGTGAAATTAAAAATGCTGTCACACAGATAGGAACTAGCCTCTAGCACTGCCAGCTTCAACATGTGAGCCTGTGATCTGAGGAGCAAGGCTCAGCTCCTCAAGAAATCTGATTCACTGAAGAAAAAAGTGAACGAGCAGTTGAGTTTTAATAAGGGCATTAAATACCTTAGGAATGAGCTAATTAGAGTTTAACTCTTTCAAGATTGTCCGAGCTCTTAAGAATGCTGTAAACTAAGCTCCTTCCAGAATCTAGTTAAATCGGTCTCGAAACCTGCAATGTAGAAGAAAAGTATTAAAATAGCACCTTAGGACTTCAAAGCTGGTAAATCCTACCAGGTCCCCTCAGACTTCAAGGCAGAGGCCAAGTGAAGAGAAGAGAGAAGGCTCGCCTAGAATTGTTTTTCATGGTAACGTTAGGGCACTTGCTTATTTAGAGACATTTTTTTTTTCTAGTTTGGACTAGAAAAGCTCACTTTCCAATATCAGATTCATTCTACCCAACGATAGATATGTCCTTTACCCAAGATGCTGTGAGGTTGTCAAGTGGGAAGCGTTTCCTCTACTGACCTCATTCATTCACTCATGTGCCACAAGAGAAATTATGGCGGAGCCTCCCAAGACCCAATCAAGGTCAACAGGAAGTCACCCAACAGTTTCCCTACATGCATTCTAGATCAGAATCCTAAGGAAACCAGGCAGCGTCCCCGGTCAGAGAAGCTCCATCAGGACGGCAGATCCTTTCAGGAGCAAGACTCTTTGGCCTTGAAGTAGAAAGTAGTGGAACTTCTGAGAAAGCAAGGAGAAAAGCACACCTGCACAAAAGGAGAAGGGGTATCTTTCTATCACCCCATCTCAGGAATGTGCGAGAAGAGGGTAGACAGAGATGGAAACTACCTTTTCCATTCAAGGAGAGGAATGCACAGCCCAGTCTTGGCAGAAGGGGGTTAGGGGAGTTAGGAAAAAAAACACAAAAAAAAACCCACACACAATGCACTCCTATCATTCCCATTTTTAGAAAAAGTCAATGTGTCTAATTTGGGGGGGGGGGTTAAGATTAATAAAGTATTTGCTTTGGCAAAATCGCACACTGGATCAAACCAAGTGCTGAAGTCTCCTGTGCTTGCCGCAGGTCCCACATAATTAGGCCCCCAGAGCACAGCCTTGGCATAGCACAACATTCCACGTGTCCTGGCCGGGTCCAGAGAAGCAATCCACCGCCCAACTTTCCTTCGGAGCACTCATGCCGTATGCAGGCCATGTGGCCTCAGAACAGGCAGGCTGGCCTAGAAATCCAGCCTCCAGTACACTGGACATACAGTTCACGTGTGTGTGTGTCTGTGTGAGCACACGTGCCCAACTTGCCACACTCAGGGCTTGGACAATGCTATAGCTATAGAGCGTAGAAATGAGCAGATAAAGCTGCGGCCAAGCATCCCTCCCAGGAAACAGAGGTTAAAAGAGAACTGGGGATCAGGGAGGAATGAACCCGGAGCCTCTCACAGAGGGCTTAAGAATCACGCTGGGGGGCAGTCGGATGGCTCAGTTGGTTAGAGCGCGAGCTCTCAACAACAAGGCTGTTGGTTCGATTCCCACACGGGATGGTGGGCTGTGCCCCCTGCAAGTGAAGATTGAAAACAGCGACTGGACCTGGAGCTGAGCTGCGCCCTCCGCAAGGAGACTGAAGGACAACGACTTGGAGCTGATGGGCCCTGGAGAAACACACTGTCCCCCAATATTCCCCAATAAAATTTAAAAAAAAAAAGAATCACTCTGGGGAGTTCATGGGCCCCCCCACTAGGGAAGAAGGGACTAGGTGCAAGTAGTCAGGCACTGAGCACATTAAAAAACTACGATACCGTCACTTCTCAATGAGTAACAACTGAATTCTTTAAACCCTGATAAACACCCACTTCAGAATAAAAAGCTTTTTATTTTTTTAACCATTTGGGAACTACAACATAACAAATGTTAAGTTTATGTGAGAGACATCATGGAAGTTATGTATGTTACTTTCTTCATCCTCATCCTCACTAAACATAACTTACAATGCTGCAACTCATTTAACCCTCGCAACAACGCTAGGAAAGATTTATCTCCATTTTACAGAGGCAGAGAGGCAAAGTCACCTTTCCACAGCAGATAACTGGCAGAGTCAGGGTCCAATCCTAGGCAGTCTGGCTCCAGACTTGGCACTCGGCTGCGTCTCCCATCAGCAAGGGAAATCCAGAAACACTTCGTTCTACAAAATTTACAACATGCTTTAAGGAACCTGACAAACCTTGGGTATCTGCATAGCAAAGTTGAAAACTACTGCTTCTAAAGTCTTGTCAACATCCAATGACAAGGAAGCGTCCTCCCAACTCCTCTTAGATACAGTTGGCTCAAGGTTGTAGTTATAACATAGAACTAAAGAGAACTTCTACCCAAATCAGGATATAGCCCAAAATTTAACTTATAAGTCGGTTGTTAGGAATACATGTGTATAGTCTCCCATAAAATAATGGTGGTGCCATTTCTGTCCCATAAAGGGCCTACCTTTTAATTGTAATGTACCCAAAGTTGGAGGACCCCGCTCCAGTCAGCACAAAGCAGAAAAGCAGCCAAAGCAGCTGTTAAGAATCCGTGTCCTAAACTCCTTCCTCTCCCTCATCTTGTTTCCTAACTTTATATTCAATTCCAATACACATGGCTTCCTGGTTTTCTAGGAATGAACTACAGAAATCAGAAGCAGCAAATCAGAACTGGAGAAGAGGGAACAACTTCCAGACAGGTGCCACATCAGTCCACAAGGAGCCGGCCTGTGCACTGCACAACTCTAGGGGGTGCCATTCACATCTGTGGCCATTCTAGATCCACATTATGACCCATTTATGGCAAAAAGAAGTGAGGTATCTTGAGGAAGGGACAGCCTTTCCTAATTTGCACCATGCGGTCCTTTGTGTTGGAGTGGGAAAAATGTCAAAAGATTGCGATACCAGCCCTGCCCTGAAGAAGGATACAATCTAATGGAGAGTCACAGAGGAAGCTCCAAGTCATCAAGAAAATATTAAATCTGTGGTAAAATATTAAATCCTTCTGAAATAGTCTATTGCCGTTCAAAGGGGTGGGGGTGGGTTGCTTTTTTTTTTTGATGAGCCTTGAGGGCAGGCCCCCCACCACACATGACTGTCTGAGCTGCTGAAGCTGCACAAGTCACCATCTCCGGTAGCTCAGGTCTCCTTTCTGTAAAGGGGCACCAGGACAGCGGCTTGTGCTGGAGAGTCCCATCTATCCCCTTCCAGACATTTCACTGCACAAACCCAGCACCACCGCATTCATCACGCATGGACACCATTTGCAAAGGGGCGAACAGAGTTCCAGGGTGGGATGCCAGGGACACATCCCAAGAGTCCCAGCTCTGAATGCCCAAATTTGAGAGCTGGGCACTCTAAGACCCCACTTATGGGTGATGGCACCTGCGACCACAGTCTTTGCTGAATATATAATAAGGAGGGGATAGAATAGGCCTTCTTGGGATGGGAAGTAGGGAGAAAAGAAAATAACAAGCTGAGGGAGGGGGAGCCCCCCCATTCACCTCTCTCCTGTTCTTCTTTTCCTCCCTGCCCCGCAATCAGCCATCACTAGGTTAGAGTTACTAGAGGGCAAGGGATTTGGTAGGGGGTGGGAGGAAGGGGCTTGTAACAGTAAGAGACAGAAGATTCCCTGTTTACCCTGCAGCAAGTAGGGAAGACATTCATACATGAAAGGCCCACTATATAACTTCTACAAGTTTGCAAGAGTGCAATTGAAACAGCCTTGCATAAGCAAATTAAGAAAATTAATTATGAAGAAAATCAATTAATGTTATCTGAGCATATAGTAAGAATTCTAAAGTTTTCTACATCTTCTTACAGGGACGCATATAGGCAATAATTTTACTTGGAATATTCAAAACCGTCCTACCCCATCCCATGGTTGTTTTAGAGCCTCCCCCTTCAAAAAACAAGGTTGCTATGGCAACCAGAGCACCAGTCACCGTGGTCCCTAACCACATCCGCCAGGGCTTGGCATGCTGAGACGTGTGCCAATTCTGTTGTCTGTGCGGCACTCCTCGCCACAGTGCACAGCAAGCTATAATCAAGTCAGAAACCACCGCATTCGTATAGAACTCAGCTCAACATAAATATTCATTAAATGTGAAAACCTATGGTGATGCAATGTTGAGACTGCACATTTAAACACAAGAGTCAGGAAATGCAAAAATTACCGCTGCCACTGGAACTTGAAATCACCCGCACGGCACATTTAATGCCACAAGTGAGTTTATGTGTTCTAAAGATTTAAACGTAGTAACACCAAAACTTCAAAACTATACATAAGCAGTTCATTCAACTTCCTAGATGAGGGGAACATTTGCTGATAGACACTGGAACATTTCCAGAGTGGACATGCCATGAAAAGGCACGAAAACCCGTTAGTACAAGTGAAGTATAACACATCATCGATAGCCCATATAATAGCCACTGTTCCACAAAAACAATAACCAAAAAATCTCAACATGCCAACATACACATAACTAGGCAATACAGTAGTCCCCCCTTATCCGCAGTTCCACTTTCCATGGTTTCGCTTTCCGCAGTTTCAGTTACCACAGTCAATAACAGTTCGAAAATATTAAATGAAAAATTCCAGAAATAAACAATTTAAAACTTTTAAATTGCACACCACTCTGAGTAGTGTGATGAACTCTTGCGCCTTCCCACTCCATCCCACCCAGGATGAGGATCGTCCCTTTGTCCACCCCGCCCCCGCTGTATATGCTACCCACACGTTAGTTCGTAGCCATCTTGCTTATCAGACCAACTATCGCAGTATCGTGGTGCTTGTGTTCCAGTCACCCTTATTTTACTTAATAATGGCCCCAAAGCACAAGCGTCGTGACGCTGGCAATTCAGATATGCCAAAGAGATGCCATAAAGTGCTTCCTTTAAGTGAAAAAGTACGTATGTATAGGAAAAACATAGTTTATATAAGGTTTGGTAGTATCCACAATTTCAAGCATCCACTGAGGGTCTTGGAATGGACTGGGGGACGACTGTAATTTAATAATTCCTAAATATTTATAATGGGCCCCATAAAGAGTAGAAAATCAAATGTTTATTAACTTGAAATCTCAATTTCTTCTCCACATAGTCTGCTTGCCTCTTTAGCAATACTACTGTAGTCCTTTAAAACTGCTTCCCACCCAGCACTTAAATACAGGATCCATGCCCAGGCCAGAACTTCCAAAGGGGCATCAAGGAAACACTATGGTACAAATTTAAGTAAGGACCCACATACAGTTGCTTCTGATGGGTCATTCTGGAACTACAGATAACCTTTGCTATGCCCCAAAAGGACCAGTTTTCTAAATGACACCAAAATATGATTCAAATTTAAATAAAACACACTCTCTAAAAGTCTACAGCCAGGCTGAGATGGTCTCTTCTCCAGCAGACTTTGAAAACTTCACCCAGGCAGTCACAAGCCAGGCTGGGAGGAGTCAGATGGTGTCATTTCCTTGTCCCACCTCATTTTCCCAGACCTCCTGGAGAACGGAGGCAAGGTGAGATTATTTTGAGAGTCTGATCCATTCCAACTATTTGGGGTAGCCCTAGGAAACACCCATGTCTGAAAACTGCTTGTGAATTATTTCTACAATCACAGAAAGTTCTCTCTCAAAAAGCCAAGTCTTCTGGCCACATCACATCCCCCTCACTATCCTGTCCCAAAGTGTTTTGATCTCGAAGAATTTCAATCTGGTAAATATGTAAGAGTTTTACTGCAAAGCAATAGAGGGATGAGTAAGACAATCCCTATCTACGGGGAGCTGTGATCTTGTGGGGAAAAGAAAACATTAATAAAAGATAGCTACAATAAGGAATTTAAGACCAGCTGAGACGTGGAAAAAGGAATGATTTGATTTAAAGGAATGCACCGGTAGCACTTGGGAATGCTTGATGGGAAGGAATGGAAGTGTTACAGCTGGAAGAGGGGAAAGGAAGATTAGAGGGCAAAGATGGGGGTCGGCAACGTGGAGGAGTCGAAAGGTATCCCCACAGAAGGGCAATCCAAAATGACGTGCACAGAGGGCAGAGAGTCTACGACCCATTCAGGGCATCAGGGCAAAAACACACAGGGCCCAGGCCCGCATCCCACAGACAGCAGACAGAGGCTGGAGAGACAGCCCAGGCCACCTCCGTACTCGGCTCGGTACTAGTAACCCACAGCACGGTCCTGAAGGATTTTGATCAAGGGAGTGACAAGATCAGAGGGTACTTCAGAAAGATGAATGGTGGAGGGGGAGGAACTGATTGATAGGAGGAAAGAGAACGTGAGGCAGCATCTGGCTTGAAGAAGTAAGGTCAACAAGGAAAAGCAAATCAAGCATCGTCTTGAGACCACCATTTCCCTTTGACTTCGCCACAAGCTACCTTGACTTAAATTCTGAAATGGCTTTGCAAGTCAAGCTTGCAACATTCTTTACATGCCATTAGCTGCCTGCTTACCACCCACACCAAGACTGAGGCCTTGCTGAAAAGAGGCCAAGTCTCCAGGTACCCAGGGATATTTCCAAAAATCGCATAAAGGTGCTGAACACACAATGTCAACTGCATTTAAGTAGGAGTGTACAATTAGGTACAAAGAAAAGCCTTCTGTGTCACGTGTGGGACAAGCCTTGGCAGCCAGGACAACCTGAACAGCAGCCTGCCTCCCGGGGCAGAAGCCGGGGAAGGCACTCGCAGCTGGGAGCATAAAACGAGATGGTGAAAGAACTCTAGGGACCCTAAAGCTCCAGGCACCTGGAAGATTTCCTGGGACTCAACCATCAATGTGGGATGCCATTCTAGAAAGACAAGCACATGAAAGCACCAAGACCCAAGTTCTAATCCCAGCTCCTCTTGTGATCACAGACCCGAGGCCCTAGCCAACAGTCCCCTCACTGTAAAAGGAGAGCTGAGCCAAAGCAGTTTCAGGGTGTCCTTCAGCTCAAACAGTAACTCTAGTAATCAAAAGAAACCAAGGAGCCACAAGAGAGCAGGGACAAAGATCTTCATGCAGGCACAGGCCAAATGGCTCTGCGACTTCAGCCTTCAAGAAGAACAAGAGAAAATCGAAGAACCCTTATTGAAGTAAAAAGAGCACTCAGTCCCATCAGGGCCAGTTTGGCTTTCCCCAGTTGCATGGGGTCCACTGAAGTGTCACAATGCCACTCCTGGACATCAGACACACTGGATGGTGGAAAAAGAAAGGAGACTCACCAAAGTGCAACTTAAAAGCTTTCAGCGGCAGATCTTTCCGAGATAGAAAAGACGGCAAGGCCCAATGCCTACAGGGGCCAGGCACTGGCAGAATTACCAGCGAGGGAAGTAAGCTGAAGCCATGCAAGGAGGACGCCTGTCAACTGGAAGGCCCGTGTCCCATTTAAAGAGAACTGCGACGCCACTGGGGCAGGCCCAGGGTGTTGCCACGCGAGAATGTGGGTGGACCCAACACTGCCAGATCTTTTAATTTTTCAAGAAGAGTCAAAGCCCCAGATTTTTATGTCAGATTTTTTTAAGGGATCAAACAAAATATGAAGCCATTTCTAGCGCAGGGACATGCTGTTTGAATGCATCCCTGATATCTGGTGCATGGCTCTACTTGCATCTCTGCCCATCACAGACTGCAGCGTCACTGTGAGTGAGAGGACAGATTTATATGGTCTTTCCAAACCCAGCCTGTTCATAAGCAGAGAGCCTGTGCCAAGGGAAAGGCAGGGCAGAAAACAGGGAGTGCAGCAGCCCCCTCCCGGGCCACGATCTGCTGCCACGGGGTGTGCCGACAGCACAGCCCTCCCTTCAGTGAAGTCTGGTCTAGGCCTCCGAGCACGGCCATCTAGCTGCCTGGACAGCCACCAGGTCCCTGCCCAAAACACAAGGGCAGCATGCTGATTTGAATCGTGCTCAAACACACCTACAAGGGAGGGACCCAGATACCACGCCAGGTACCTTCCCTTCAGTGTGGACATTAGTCATAACTCAGATCCTCATGGCGGGAGGAAGCCAGTGCTTAGTATTCACTAAACGATCAGGATATATAGACTTTTACAAAGTTTTTTTGGTTTGGCTTTTGTTGTTGTTTTTTTAAGAAACAAATACTACCCACTGTGAGCAGGTGTACGTGGAAACGTATGTCCCAACCTGGCAGGGGAGTATAATCTAGAGCCACTCTTCTGCAGACCAAGCTGACAACACGTAGCAGGAACATTAAAAATGTTTATACCCATTGACCCAGGGGTCCTGATTCTAGAACTTTACCCTACGAAAACAATCAAGAGATAGAAAAAGGATGTTCTTCACGGCATTACTTATAATCTTAACGGGGAAAAATTATATTGCACAGACACTAAAAGTGTTTCAGAGCATTTAGTAAAAAGAAAATACTCAAGGTGTATGAAGGGTTATAAACACCAGGTAATGTATTTCCCAATTTCCTTTAAAATCCCTCCATGCTCACGAGAAAAAAAGAAAATTATACCAAAACACAAAAGGTTAACAGAGGTTATCTGTAAGTAATGGGATGGATTTTTTCTTCATACTCTTCTGTATTTTATAATAAACGTGTTATTTGTATAATTAAAAAATAAGTTATAGATAATTTTTTAAAAGGAAGATCTTGGACCCGACTAGAGGTAATATCAAATGAATCTATTCTGACTTTTTGCCTAATCTTACCAAGATACACCCAAGTCTCAGGTCAGTAAGCTTTGGCTTCAGGTGACCCAAGTTCATTCCTAGCTCTGTGACCTCGAGAAGCTTACTTAGAGTCTCAGACTCAGGTTCCTCTGGAGCTAACTCAACTGCTCGTATTTGAATGGGAGAAGTCACAGAAATAACATCTAAAAAACACGTTTCAGGGTTGCATAAAAACTGTAGCATGGGTACATAAAAGCCATGCTTCTTCTCTAGGCTGTATCAACAGCAGGAATTCAATAAATGTCTCTGACAAGTTAGTGTACTCAAATTAAGTTCAAGTGAAAAATGAAGTTTTAATGAAATTCTTACAGCACTAGATGGGACCTTATATATATCTAATCAACCAGGACCTGTTGCATTTAAAAATGCAATAATAGCTTCTGCACCAGGAAACCAGACGTCTCCATTCCAACACACATTTTCATGTCAAACTTCTAAGATCATCAAAGTCTTGTTTTCACCAAATCAACGCTACAGACTGAGTTTCTAAACAACCATATTACACTGGCTGCTAGGGAGAGAAGGGGATGAATGTCAAGTCTTACAACACTCTTAAGGGTAATAAAAATAAAATGCTCTCCCTTGAACCACAATGGGCCAGCTGACCTCATTCTCTTCACACTATCATGAGTCAACACAACCACTAAAAGTCAGGTTTTCAAACATCTCATTCAAACTACAAATGGAACAAAGAACCTCTACTCTTTGCCTCCTCCCTATCCTGTTTGACAGGCAGAAAGGCACGTCTCTAGAACGGGTTATCAGCTTTAACCTCAAAGGTAGGTAGAAATGAGTTGGAAAAGGCCGGAAGGTGCACATCTGCGTACTGTGTCATTACACACGGGTTTCCTCAGAATGGGTTTCCCATCCGAAACTCAGCACCCTGGGCCAGAGTTCCCCCGTATCCTGTGAACGTGTCCTCCCAGGTAGGACCATGGTTCCCATGCGGACTGCCCCCTCCGCTCAGCTGCCTGCGGCCAGGGACAGCATCTTCCTTATCCCCACCTGCTGCCCTGCCTCACACAGGGGCTGGTGGACAGAAGGTAGCAGCCAATGTCGGCGGGCTAACGGAATGCGGCACCCACAGTAAATGGTCACAGCCAGGAGGAGAGAATGAGCCGGGAGAATCCACGCCTTCAGGTTCTTACAATCTTTTCAATAATAGTCAGGGAACGCACAGCCTGTGCAAAGGAAGAAAAGTGATGAACACAAGACAGGACCTCTTTGGAGAATGCCATGCAGAATCCAAAATGGCTCTTAAAAAGTCAGCCACAGGAAGGAGGTGTGTCTCACACCAGAAATCCCTTTAAATGCCAGAACACTATGGCTGTTCCAACTTTCCCAATAGCAAAAAAACAACAGAAGTGCCATCGAGTGACAGCTGGATACTTCAAGTCACTGGTCCCTCTTCCCAAACTTACCAGAACGGCTCTTTGTGGAAAAAAACAAGTTAGAAAAAGACTTCTGTGATTAAAAAAAGAAGAAAGAAAGGAAAAAAAGGAAAGGAAGGAAGAAAAGAAGGAAGGAAGATAGTAAATAAATCTTTGTAAGGGCAGTTTTCTCAGTTCAAGTTTCAGACAGATTCATTTCTTGATCAATCAGTCTGGGCTTATATCTGACTCTAAATTTCACCATCAATTCCCATATTCTAATTGAAAGCAGAAGTGTCAAGTGAAGCACTCTTGTAAAAACAGAAATGGCTTAGAATCAGAGAGACCTAAGTTTGAATCTCTGCCCTACTACCAACGTATCCAGTGACTTCCACAAGTGACTTGACCTCCCTGAACTTGGTTTCATCATCTGAAAACCTAAGACATGCCATTTACCTCGCCTGTCATGTGTGAGCAAAGCCCTGCGCCCAGTGCTTGGCATATAGGAAGCACTTTATCGTTAGTAGCTACTTTTAAATGCTCTGACAGAGAGGAAGACCAAGCAACTCACAATATCGAAATTAGAGGAGAAAAGCTTAAACCCAATGTACAACTGAAGAAGGCCTGGCCTTCCCCAAGTATACACGTGATCACAAAGCACCCTGCTATCTCTGCTCTCCCTAGGACACCCAGCTGAGGTACAGCCATGGATGACAGAAAGGCTCCAAGCCTGGGAATAAGGAGACCTGAATATTAAACCAGGGCCATCACCACGTGGCCTAGGGTGAAACTCTTCACTTCTCTGGCCCTCAGTCTCCTCATCTAACACAGGAAAGGGCTGAATCTGGTTTTTCTGATTATGAAGATTGACTTACATGTCATTTTTGCCACGACAACAAATCCACATTCTCCAGACTTGGGAAACACCATCAAGAAGCAAGGTTTCACACGGCATATATTCAACTTTACCATAATTCTGAGTACCAAGCTTCTACAGTTACTCCCAGGGACACTTGGGCTTGGCCACAAACTACTCTTCAAGTGTCTGTCCATCCATAACAGCTGCCCACATTAGGGCTTTCTCAGTACTCAAGTGTTTTATCAAGCAAAGAACATCTTCAGACCTTCGTAATGCCAGGTATCCTGCCCCTGAATACACACACACACACAGGTCACTCTCATACGACTTGGTATAGTAATACCAGTGAGTCTGCCAGAACCAGACAGAGGTCCATTCTTTCCATCTAATCAATCAAGTTTCTGGAAATAACAACCCAAAAGGAAAGACAGCCCCAGAATGTATTAACCAAGCCAAATGAAAGTGTTCTCATCAATTAATCCAAACCCATTAAGACCCACTGCCTGCCTGATATCCACTCTAAATCCATCATTCATTGACTAAATATTGAGTGTCTGGTAAGTAGCAGGCACTGGGCACCCAAGGATGGATCCAGGGATGAGCAAAAACAAACAGACGGGACCCTATAATGCCCAGGTCCACAAGGGAAGGGGTGAGGAGTGGCTGTTAAGGCACTGCAACACTGACCGATGCTCAGATGAATGGAGAAAGGTTGTTACCTTCTTGCACTTTACCCTCTAAATGCGGAAGATACTTTGAGTGATTCTTCTCTCACTTCTCCCAAGGATGACAAACTTAATGAATACTAGATAGAGGCACAGGAGAGAAGTTAATCCATTATAGACAATGAATGCCTTAGAGACTAAGGCTCAATTCTGTGGGGAAACCCAGGTGGGAAGAATTATTATTTATCCATACATGGCTGTCTTCATAAGAGACAGTGAACTCCAGAAGGCAACAGCATTACAGCGTCTGGTACAGAACAGGGCTTCGGTAAACATCTACCAAATGAATATGCTCAATGGAGGCTTACAATCCCACAGATTGCTTCTCCACCACTCTTGCCAGCCTGAGCCCCACATCACTCCACTCAAATTGTTAGTAATGGACTATTTGACGACAAGTACTAGATTAGTGCCTCCTTTTTTACCTCTTGGGGAAAAGGGGCATCACAAAACCCTCCAAGAGGCAAAACTGCATTTCTTCTCAGGAAAATAAAAGTCACACGCAAGACTGTATGTATCATTTCAGGGATTCACACGCCATCACTGGAAGTCTGTGACTCTCAGGTTACAAACCGCTATACTAGACTGTGGCAAATTAAGACTTGAATTAATGTCAAAATCCTAACCAACTAAGTCTATCTACTTGGCAAAAATAAGAACAAAAGGGGCCAAACAGACCTGGGTTTTAATCCAGGTTTTATCATTTGCTAGCTGTGTGAGGTTGGAGAAGTCAAGTTGCCTTTCTCAGCCTCAGTTTCCTCCTCTTTAAAATGGGTTAACAACAGTTGCTAATTTCATGTTAATGTCAAGATGTGATGAGCAAACATGTGATGTGCTTGGCATAGTGACCTATACACAACAAATGTTCATTAATGGAAGCCATTAGCACCTTCCCTCTGGTCTACAGACTCCACACTTACCTCCCACTCCCATCTGCATCTCCATTAAAAACTGTATTACTAACCCCCATGAGATCTCAGGGAAGACAGAAAATAAGAGCCTCTAAGAATTCATAAGGTCACAAAACAGTCCTAATGTTTTCTCCCCAAATCAATGCTTGCTTTTAACCTATGAAGGCCCTCTGACAATACAGTTGGCAATCCCTTTCTGCACAAATCCAGGTCAGCTGTCAGCACACAATTGTTCTATTAGGCCAAGTCAATTTTTAGAGGCAGGCCTGTTAACTTAAAATGGAGATGAAAAGAAAGTGTTTGATCAAATGCTAAACTGCAGAAATACACTGACAGGAAAACAAGGCAGAGGAATTAGTTTCCTAAAATTATTCTCTATAATAACACTTAGTTAACACTGGATATTTAAGGACCTCACTCAGCCTTTGGAACCTACCACCCAGCTCTCCTCCCATCCCTCATAGCTAAAGGCACTGGCTTAGTTCTTAAATGTTCTCAGCTCTCCTCTGCTTTCAAAACTATTCAACACTTAACCCAGGATCCAGAAAGGCGGATTTTAAAGTTACACAAAACCTATCATTCAGATTCCTTCTACAAATGAATTTCTCAAGCGTTTCTAAATATTTGACTTCAAGAGAAAAAAAAAGAAAGCATTTCCACTTTAAAACAATCTTTCATCTCGAGCGATGCAAATTTTCTGTTTGTTTAACCAATCCACATACCACTAGCCAGAGTTTAATCAGGCCTTATTAAACATCACTAACCATGTGAGTTGCACAGCCAAGTCTGAAAGTTTCAGATAATGATCTCATTAATGGCAACAAATTGGTTCAAAGATGAAATATATATCAATATGTCTAAGAACCCTGTAAAGTTCCACACTTCAGAACTACAGGAAAAGTGTAATTAAGTCCTCCAGCATTCACACTGTAAGCCTAATACTCTTACAAGCAAACAGGCTTTGATGCTGCATGAATAAGATAATAAAAGTAATTAATAGCATTTCACATCCACACATTGTTTTCACACTTTCACAGATGATGATGTCCAAAAAAAAAAAAAAAAAAATCCCGTCTTCTTACAGAGTACACTGTGACCTTGGGAAAATTATTTAAGCCTAAAATGCACAAGGAGAGAACCAAGAATCCTGTGACTAATCCCAAGGTTTGAATTACTTACTCTCTCAGACACACACTCACACACACTCTTCCTAACCAGGCCTCCCCCTACCCTAATCCATGCAAATGATTGAAGTATCTGGGCAAACCAGATTGTGATAAGGTATCCACTATATAAACATATACACATACACAGAGACTTTCATTGCATGTAATAGGGAGGGAAACAGATCAGTAATACCAACTAATTTCCTATCTTAGAATTCTTAAAAGAGAGACTCCCAAACAGGGTATTTTCCCTCTCCTAAACCATGAACAGTGGTACCGAACCCCACTGGAAATAAAAGCAATGCTATAGCGCCGCTACTTAGGTTTAGTTTAGGAAAATGAACTCTGTTCTGAAGACCATAAAGTATTAAATAGCAAATCATGCAGAGTCTTTTTTAAAGAGAGTAAATAAAAGGTTTGAAAAGTTCAACAAGGGCACTTACAAAACATGATTAATCTGAAGCTAAACACCAATTTGTTTCTTCTGCATTCTCATTTCGCAGGCAAAATGTTACATTCCCTCTCAGCAGTCCTAAAACATCAGCTTTCCTTACAAAAACCTTTTTCAGAGCTGACAGGGGGGCCACACCAGTTCCTTAAATTGAGCAGTGTATTCGAAGAACTAATAAAAGCATGCCAGTCTCTGTACACACAGCCCTGAAAGCTACACTGCGTTCCTTCTGTGCACAGAGAGGTTCAGCAAGTAAAGTTATGAAAGACGTAGAGTAAGAACACCAAGAACTCACTATTCAAACAGCTCGGATAAACTCACTAACATTACTGCAGTTATAAGGGAATTAAGGACACCTATTAGTGATTGCTTAACAGGTAAACTTATTAAATACCATTTAAGTCATTTTTCTTTACTTAGCAATTGTTGACTTAATTTTCTTTTTCTTTTTTTTTTTTTTTTTTGGCTAGGCTAATGGACTACAAAAGAGTTAGATAAGCACTTCAAAAAGTTTCAAAGAAGAATAGATTCCTTCTGCCAAATTCACACATTATCTCTCTACTCACAAGGATAAAATAGTTACAAATGGTGTGTTTAAACTGCTAATTTTGTATTAAATGGTGAACCCAAGATTATCTCCAAAGTATAGCACTACTCATAATGGATAGCTCGCCAGACAAACTACCATAGAGAAAGAGTACAAGTTAAAACACTGCAGATAAAAATCGCAAACTTCAAAAGTCTCCTTCAAAAAGTGAAATGTCATGTTAAAACATCTTTTCTCTTGGGAGACTGTAAATCAAACATTTCTAAAGCCATGAGGGCGCAGTGAAAGCCTCAAAGAGAAACAAGGAGTCATATTCTTGAAGGCTGCAACTGAAATGGGTAGGAATCTTCTGCAGAGCATCCTCTCTCCAACTTATAAATTAAACATTAACAAAGAAAAATGTCCCCAAGCCTTTAACGTATGTAGTCACAGGACTGAAACAACGTATTTCCCCTTCTTTTTACCCCCAGAAATTTAAGATGGGAATGAGAGCCCTGTAAGGCAATGCTGCTGATTAATCGTCCAACAGAGGTGCCTCCTCCAGCTTTTACGGACACACCTCTGTAAGGAGCCCAGCTGCACAGCGCCCCGTCCTATCTGCAGCTCCCGGTCGTATCCACGCAGAGCGTTGAGTCTACAGCAGGCAGGGGAAAGGAAGAGGCTGCTATGCAGTCATTCCACTGAGTCCCCTTCTCTTCATTCATAACTCATCCAAGAGTAAAGCGCAGAAGGCCCAAAGCTTGGGCCCCGCAGCTATGCCCCAAAAAGGTTCAAACATAAACCAACCATTTCAAATCGCCCCCATCCTAGGCATGCATATTAACCGCCACAAGTGCGTTGACCGTCCACTAGCAAGTTGGTAAAATCATAGCCAAGGAAGCAGAAGGCATCTACTCAGTTCACCATCCGCAGAGGCTTGAGCTCAGCTTGAAGCTCTCCCGAACCAGACTGCTTTGAAATACAGACCTCTTTCACTGGGAGCAAGGTGGAGGCCCTGTCAGTGAGCGACCCTGCCTCCCGATTCCCAGGCCCTCCGCAGAAGTCCTTGGCCAAAGAGTGCGCAGGCAGTCTCCCTCCCACCCTCTGTAATCCGAGGCACGCAGTGAGGGCTGCCTTCCACGGCCACTCCAGGGCACCCGCGATCCCCACTCCTCCTGGGTCAGCGCCCTCTGCTCCCTTGCCTGCAGCTGCTCGTCTAGAATCCTCCAGGAGGGTCAGCCCCCAATAAATCTGGCGGCAGGTTCCAGGGAAGAACCTGATGGTGCAGCCCCTCAGACAAACCTGGCTGCTCCACCCCTCCCTAAATAAAATTTAAAAAAATAACATGCGTGGATGGAAGGCAAAACCTGCTACCTGAAACAAGCCACCCCTTCCATCATTCATCTTTCCAAAGTTGGCATTCAACAGGTAGTTCCTGAGACTTCCACCTGAGGCAAAACAAAATGCCCAACCAGACCAAGGGGGCCGCCCCAGCGTGGGTACCCGGACCCGGGGTTCCCCTCACGGTTCCAGAACCAAGAGAAGGCCGAGCCCCCACGTGCGCTCGCCCCCCACTGCGGCGCCCCGGAGGCCGCGTCCCGCCCGCCCGCCCGCCGGGGAGGGATGCCGCCGGCCTCTCCACCGCCCCTCCCGCCCACCAGCCCGCGGCGGGGTCGGCGGGCGCAGCCCCCGGAGCCATCTTGTGGCGGAGGCGGCGCGGAGCCCGGGCGGAGGGCAGCTACCTGCACGATCTCGCCCTCCGCGCTGAGCGTGGCCCCGGCCCGCGAGAAGCGGCCCGTGAGGCCGGTGGTGTAGGTGGTGTAGTCGCCGCTCGGGCTCGACTCGAACAGCACCACCTCCACGAACGCCGTCTCCTTGGCCCGCGCCGCGCCGGGCCCCGCGGCCGCCAGCAGCAGCCCGAGCAGCAGCGGCAGCGGCGGCGGCGGCGGCAAGCGGGGGCCGCGGGGGCCGCGGGGGCGGCGGCGGAGGCGGCGGCGGCGGCGGCCCGGGGCCCCTGGGCGCCCGCCCGAGCGCGGCCTCATGGTCCTGCGGCGGGAGGGCGCGGAGGGCGGGCGCGGCCGGGCATAGTCGCGGGCCGGCGGAGGACCGAGCGCAGGCGGACGCCTCACAGCCCCATCGCGGCAGCGGCGGCGGCTTTGTGGGTCGCAGGCTCGGCTCGGCTCCCCGGGCCGTCGCGCCGCGGCCCTTTCATCTGCTCCACGTGAGGGGTTATCCCCGCCCCGGCAGCGTCGTGACCCGCTCTCCCCTCCCTCCCCGCGCTCGACCGCCACGGCCTCCCGGGGGAGCGGGAAGGCGGGGCGGGCGCGCCTGCGGCGGGGGGCGGGGCCCTACTGCCGGGCACGCCCCTGCCCTCTCCGCCCCTGCCTCTGACTGCGCCCCGCCTCCCCGCCTAAGCTCCGCCCCTCGCCTTCCGTCTGCACTCCGCCCCACCGCTCTCGCCCCGCCCCCTGCCCAAGGTCTTGCTCCGCCCATTGTCCTCGCTCCGCCTCCTGTCGTATCTGCTCCGCCCCCACGCTCACGCTCCGCCCCTTCGTCCGGGCTCTGCCTCGGCCGCGCTCAACCCTCCGCGGCAGACATTTCTCGTCGCGGATGGCAGTGTTCGGCGGGAATGGGGATCGGAACTTGCTCCGTGGCGATGTTCGTGCTCTCTGGAAGCCCCACGCCTCCTAGTCCCGTGCAGGAATTAGGGCCTTGTCCTTTCCGGCTCCTCCGCTCCAGTCCACAATTCCCTGAAGCTGGACGCCTACACCCGACCCTCCACCCTCATCCCCACCTCCAGGATCAAATGGAAAAGGCTGTGGCAGTCTGGGGCCGTTTGCAGCTCCGCCATGCCGGGACGTGTCCGGTTCTTGCACCGGTGTCGCTTAGACAGTTACTCCTAACGTGTGGGGGGGAGCCATTTAACCATTTAGATTTTGATGGAGTTCATCTTTCTGCAACCCCAGGGACTGTAACTCAAACACCCCACTCAAGAGAAGTTCTGAAACTATGAGTCTTGCGGTGTGCACAAAGCCAGAGGATTTCCAACAACATAACCCTTTATACACAGATTGATGGCTCCCAAATTAATGTACGGAGACAGGTGCTGCAGGGCCCAGGGGTTCCTAGTCATCCAGAAGATAAACTTTCAAGTTTTTGCCCCTCTTTGGAACATGCCATTTCCCTTCTCATCTAGTACTCTATGGGAATCAACCCCTTCTTTCAAAATTCAGATTCAATTCCCACTTCGTGGAGTCTTTCCTTCTCTCAGCAGAATGGCTTTGTTCAGATATTCGCAAATATTTGGTTAGGATGATCTGCTTCTACTTGCTACCACACCCAAAATCTTAAAAAGACCAAAAAAAAAAAAAAAGTAAAGAAAACTCATTGAAAATTGTCTTGGGTAAACAACTTACCAAAGTCACATTTTAAAGTAGTACAATATATTTTCGAAATGTGAAATAGAAAATACATTTGAAAAAATCCACAGATCTGTGTTGCCATATTTGGACCACCCAGAGCTTCTGCTCAGGAGGGAGGCACCTGAAAAAGTAGAGATCTACCTGGTGGCTTTTTAGATTCCCCCAGAACCAAGCCTAACTAGTGCTGACTGGAACTGGGCAAAATCCATCCTGACAATGTGCCCCCAGGTGGCACAGTCCAGTCCTTAAAGGAGAGATCAATTACGACTCCCCATCCACGACACTTTGCATTATTTAAAATTCAAGGTCACCGTTAACTGATGAATGGATAAACAAATGTGCTATATTCATAAACGGAATATTATTTGTCAAGGAATGAAGTACTGACACATTGATGAACCTTAAAAACATTTTGCTAAGTGAAAGAAGTCAGTTACGAAGGACCATAAAGTGTACGATTCCATTTATGTGAAATGGAATAGGCAAATCTACAGTGACAGAAAGGAGATTAGGGCTTGTAAGAGCTAGGGGAAGGCAGGAATGGGTAGTGACTGCTAATGGGTTTCTTTTGGGGGTGATGAAAATGTTGTGGAATTAGATAATGGTGATGGTCGCACAACTCTATAAATATACTAAAAACTACTGAATTGTACACTTTAAAAGGGTGAGTTTAATGGTATGTCAATTATACCTCAATAGAGTTGTTAAAAAAAATTCAGTCATTAGTGGTATTTTCATGCAAACACATGCACATACATACACACAGGATAGATATTGTGTAAGGATATCCTCTGCTCTGTGAAATCTTAGTTCAAATTTCACACCCTCAGCAAGGCCTACCTTGGCTACTCCTTTTAAAATTGCAGTGTGCACCCTTTCCGATTTCCAACCTCTCTCAGCCTGCCTCACCCAACCCCCTTCCCCACCCCCACTGTGGCATTTATCACCTTCTAATATACTAAATCATTTGCTTATTTATTTTTGTCTCTCCTCCACACCCAACATCCACTCATTCCAGAGAACAAACTCTATAATGGCAAAGATCTTGTCTTCACTGACTTAGGCCAAGACTGCCTGGCCTAGAGTAGGCACTCAATAAATATTTGTTGCATGAATTAATGACTAAATGAATGACTGATAAGCTCATTGTTGTGTATCCCTCCCATTTTGCAGACATTTGGGGCAGCTTGTTAACTAACAGCTGCATAGGAGCACTGGGCTTCATGGGACCAAAATAAATTCTGAACGTGGAGAAGAGCAACAGTCCTCCCTGCAGGGATTGCAATGAAAACCTAGATAAGAGTCAAAACAGAAACCGGTTTCAACTTTTAAAACTCTGCTTCTAGAAAGATATGGCTAATAAGACACCAGCCAGCAACACAAAGGTAACATGATTCCTCTCTCAGCAGGGTAAAACTGTTTAGAAATAGGGGTGTTTACTGAGTAATGAAATTTCACCAAAATCTGGTGGGCAGTAAGGGGAGATAGAAAAGAACTTCGAATAAGAGATAAGACCCAGTGGCTAGGAGCAAGGACTGGATAAGCAAGATGGAGCAAGTGATAGGAATGAAGAAGAGTAACGCACATTCACTATCTTTCATGACACATCCCTAGCAGACCATCCTGAGAGGGACTTATCTTGTTCCTTTCTCTTCTTATCAGACTCAGATGAAAATAACTGACAACCGGTCCATCAGTATGGGCTCAAGCTGCCAGACCTTTGGCAAATCTCACTGACTTAGGCCAAAAACCACACAAAGCATCGGGAAATTTTCTGCCATCGAAGTTCTAGTTATATGACCAAAGAGGGAAGGTCGGGGATTTCAAATTTGTAAATGTATGCTTTAGTACCTAAAGAGACTATGTCTGTGCTAAATAAAAACAGACATGGGTATTCACTGCAGTATTGTTTTTTAATGATAAAAGACAGGAAACAACCTAAATGTTCATCAGTCAGGGATTAGTTAAATAAATTATGGTACAGCCATTTAATATGTAACGAAATACATATTAAATAGCCATTAAAAAGAATGAAGAACACCTGAAACTAATAAATTAAAAAAAAAAAAGAATGAAGAAGCACTATATGAACTTATACAGAATGATCTCCAGTATATACTGCTAAGTGAAAAAGATGTGCATATGGTATGCTACAATGGAGGTGAGGTGGCAAGGAGACAACAGACATGAAGGTTTGCAAACATTAACTATGTGTGGAAGGAGACATAAGAAAGGAATAAACAGGGTGACTGGGAGATAGGGAAAGGAGAGAGACCTAGTTTTCACTGTGTACCCTTTGTACCTATTGATTTTACCCCACATGAATATATTACCTGCCTATTACTCAAAGGTAATAAAATAAAATAGAGAATCTAACCTCCTAAATCAATGGATGATACTGTTAGTTTTCTATACAAAAGCATATTCATTCAGTAAACTTTATTGAATACCTACTACGAGACACTGGAATACAAAAAGGGATTGGCCTATAGTATGGAAGATGTTAGTTAGCATTGGAGGAATCTAAGTAATAGGGACACAGGACCCCTCGGTACTATTTTTGCAACTTTTTGTAATTATTATTAATAGAAACTAAATTTTGAAAAAATGAATTAGCCAGTCCCTATTTTCAAATAATTTCCTTCCTTTTTTCCCTCCTTCTTTTCTTCCCTCCTTCCTTCGGCAAACATTTATTACTGTATGGGACAGTTAGAGAAGTCATAAAAGATGAGAACAAAATACACTTAAACTATTTTACAAAGTAATTTTAAGAGTTTGAATCTCATCTTGCTTCTTTAAAGTGATTCAAATTCAAGACATGCTAGCATTCTTTCAGTGTTTGTGTCTGTTTATGGAAACTTTCATTTATTGTATTTAAACATCATATAATTCTCTTGAAAGGTACAATAGATGTAATACAGACAAGTAGCGGCAGTTCTTTCAAAACTCTTAGAAGTGTCTCTTCCGCCTTTGAAGTACACCATCAATCTGTGTCTGCTTTGAGCCTTGAGGCAGAGTCCAATCTGGGCCCCGATTCATCAGTGATTTAAACTCTGCTTCAACCTGTCCCTGCTTTGCAATGGCCACCCAACCAAGAGTCACAAACTCAAACAATGCTCCAGGGGCCAGGAAGGGAATGTGACTGAGGTGGGCCAGGTGTAAGCAAAAATAACTAGCAAGTGAGAAGGTAAATGGCAAAGGGCCTCGGGCGGGAACACCCTTGGGAGTGTTGGCCTGGGAACACACGGCCAGCCCAGAGGGCCCATACAGACCATTGCTCTGGAGAACGTGGACCCACGATTCATAGATCTTCGGTTTGTTCAAAAGAAGCAAAAATCCAGATATATTGGGAATGTCTCCTGGTTTTCAAATGTTTGCAATAGATTTTAAAGATTTATATTCTCACGTGGGGCCAAATAAACACATCTACAGACCATTTTTGGCACAAAAGACACAGAAGAGAAGTCTGACAGATTCTGAATGGACCAGGTCCTAAAACTAGTACTTCTAGACTATTGAGGTGGAGTAAGAGAAAGAAACTCCAAGATCTAAGAAGTGAAATACTGCACTATATAAAGGAGATAGTTGTATATATGGGCTATACCCTTGACCACCAGGGGCACCTGTCTTCAGGATGCAATATTTAGTTAAAGGGAAAATGTAAACACATGCCTATTTGACAAAGAAAGGCTGACAATGGATGAGGGTCATTACAGCTCTGAAATGTAGACATATCAGGTTGTTTTGACACTGATTATACCTCTATTTGAAGACAAAGAAAAAGTATTGAGAAAAAATACTAGAAGAAAATAATGGCCAATCACTTGCTTTGTCCAACTGGATACAGAGGTGAGTTAATAGAGGGAGTTAAGAGGGAGTTTGGATGAGAATGTAGAAATGTATACTCTATTCACACTGTGGGGAAAAGCAACATCAATTTGCAGGGCGGTGATAATGAACAGGAATTGTTGACTCATCATCCTTTCCTGTGAGTGACTACCCCTTCTTGGCCCATTCCATCCCTCTGAAGCTGTCAATCACAGAGGCTCAGCAACGCAACATAGATGGGCATATGACCCAGAATGGCCAATCAGAGTACTCTACTCCCCTAGCTACAATGATTGGTTCAGAGGTAGACATGTGACCAAAGCAGGACCAATCAGAGCCTTCCCTGAAATTTGATCTATTGGAAACTGGAGGAGAGAAGGTCTGTCTTCCAGAGGATCTCAAACTGTAAGGATTATGTAAATTTAAGTTGTTTATGGCTATTTTCCCCAATGACATAGAAAATCCTGCTGCTATAGAAGAAAGAAAAGCAGAGGCAAAGTGAGATGGAACAAACAAGAGAAGGAAGTCTACTGCTGTATCCTTTGAGCCCCTAGATCCATCCCTATAACAAAAGATCCAACTGCTAACAAATACCACAGTAAAGTTGACTAGTTCAATGACTGCTACAGCAACAATAGGAAGTAGACACACACACACATCATAAAATCGAAGAAACTCTGAGATGGCGGTAGGTCAAGAAACCCAAATTTTGATAAAAGCTATTGAGTCAAACATGGTGTGAATCAAGAAAAATGAAAAAGAATTCCAAAGCAAAAGATCTAAAATAAAGAAGTGCTCAATGCATTATCTAAGTGACTGGAAGAATGAATAAAGGAATTCTCAGAATAGAGTTTCTTATCATTTCAATTTGAGAACACTTAAAAGAAATAACTTACTATGTAGAAAACAAAACTGTAATCTTAAATATAACATGGAATTCAGAGAGGCCTTTCATTTTCTTGCTGAAAAACACCTTAGAGGTCAGAAAATATCGTTGCTGTTTGCTTTACAGATGAGAAAATCAAGACCTAGAATCCACAAGCTAATAGATCAATACAAGTTATACAGCATAGTTTTCTCCGGCTGCCTATACCTTCTCATTATACACAGATGCTATCTGGCAACAATTAAAAACTGGGCACAGATAGGAAGTGCAAGAAAGATAAACCACAAGTTTGCTTTATTTGTTTGTGTTTTGGGGGCACTGGCTTGCAGCAGTGCTACCTTCTCCCATCCTGGTTAGCTAAGCCTCGAGGCTCTTGGAAGCCGCAGACACCAAGTCCCAAGTAGCGAACAATCCCTTCCCAAGAAGAGCTGTGAGGTGGCCTTACTTCTGCCTCTCTTGCTTTTTCCCCTCGCTCTGAGCATTTTCCGTCTTCCCATCTAAAGTAGAAAAAAGAAGAAAAAAAATCAAGAAACAGGAACCTGAAATGCAACAATAATGAGAATGAGGTTTGAAAAATGCCAAAGAATTGATGACGCAGAGTGAGAACTGGGGCAACTCCTTTGGAGGACCATCAAGCAAAATCTATCAGAATTCAGACTTCATCCACCTTTTGGATCAAACAAGCCCACTAGTGTAAATCTATTCTACAGATACTTTTACACCTGCATGAAAAGATTTATGTACAAAGGACCTTCGTTTTAGCACTGTTCATAGAAGCCAAGGAGTAGAAAAGAGTGTGGATGAGGGTAGAGATGAAACAAGATCTGCCAGATGTTGATAATTACTAAAGCTGGGTATTGGATACATGGAACTTTATTATACCATTCTCTCTTTTGTATGTGTTTTGAAATTTTCCATGATAAAATGTTTACAAATTTAAATTATATGTCCAGTAACAGAATATTCTGCGACGGTTAAAAATGAAATAGACCTTTATGTGCTACTATAGCAAGAGTTCCATACAAAATGCTCCATACAAAATATACATATCACAGCATATATAGTATTTTCCCAATTTATTTTTCTCTCTGAACTGCAGGTGTGTAAAATTAGATTACTCATGGCACACAAATCATGGGTCCATATATGGAAAGCTTTTATTTATTTAGTTAATTACTTTTAATAATATAATAGCACCCATGATCCCCCATCCAAAATGAAAGCTAGGATCTTGGAAATAGGCTACAGGCTATTTATTGTACAGTAAAACATGTGCCATATGTTAAGAGAAGCACTATTCACAGGAGCAAAAACTTTGAAATAGCCCAAATGCTCATCAACAGAAGAATGAAATAAATAAACTCTAATATATTTATGCAATGAAATGCTATACGAGTAGAGTCAAGATGAGTTAACTTCAATGACTCACAACAATATAGATGAATATTAGCACTATTAAATGGAAAAAAGAAAGAAAGACCCCAAAAGATTATATTCATTATAAAGTTAAAAGCAACTAAAATGCAAAAATAAAAATTTTAGGGTTACATATAGATGCAAACTAAGTATATAAAAGGAAAGCACAGGATTCAAGATGATAGATAATTCAAGTAGGAGAAGACAGAAGCATGAGACAGGGAATCTTATAGTTAGTTATTCCCTATCTTTGTAAAACAAAATAAAAACAAATATATACATATATAATATATATAAGATATATATATATATTTTATATAGAGAGAGAACCAAAAAATGTATATATATATACAGTCTAAGAAAGAAAAACTGTATTAAAATTGTAATACTTAATATACACCAGTAACAAAGATGAAAACAAGTCACGTTTGACTTCTGCAAGTACAAGAGGTGCTCATAGTGGTTACCATCAGCGTCCAGACACTTCTGATTATAGCAAACTACTGCTTGAGCAACGCTGACCGAAGTGTCCACTTGTGTACATTTTTTTTCTTGGGGGGGTGCCAAAAATGTACACATTTTAGGAGATGTTATCTATGGATTACTTTTCGAAGTTGAATTGAATTACAGTAGCAATGTGTAGTATAATGTTCACTCAAAAGATGGCGTTAATCAAATGAAAGCTAGTATCAGTCATTGTATTACTGTACTTTAACACAGTTTTTTCCTTTCTGAAAATGGGTATACATTTTTTGGCACCTTCTGTATATATTCCTTCCTCTCTCCCACAATGCACAGAATAAATTGTTATCAGAATTGTTTTATAAAAGAAATCTAGGATAAGAGAGAGACTGAACATATTGAATCCTTTCTCTCATAACAGAAATCCAACTCAAAGTGACTTAAGCAAAAAAAAGGGGGAATTTAATGAGTCACATAACTGCAAAGTCCAAGAATGATTTTGGTTTCAGACACAGCTGGGTGCAGGGGCTCAACGATTATTATCAGGTGCCTTCTTTCTCCAGTTCTCGGCTCTTTCCCCTATGTCATTTTTCTCAGTTTCTACACTGCGGTCCGTCTTCCAGGCTCATCTACCTTCCATGTGGCAGCAGGCCCAGTGAAGAGAGAGTATCCTCTCCAGGCTCCATCCCAAGTCATGAGTTGACTGCCAGTGGCCAGCGTTGGTTTTGTACACCTCACTGAACCAATCAAATGGCCAGGGGGATGGAACAGGCTGGTTGGCTAGACCTGGCTCATTTATCCTTCTCTGGGAGTGGGGACATGGGTCAGTCCCTTCCAACCACATGGACTGAGATTGGCTGATGACTGTTTCCCCTTAGGGAAGGTGGAATGGATGCTGGGCAGGCAGAACCCACAAAAACAAAAATAGACGCAGTAGTCGCCTTCTCCTTGCCTGGCTCCCACCCCTGGGTGGACAGATGTTCCTCCTCTCCACCTCGTTCCTGTCGCATCTTAAGCAGATCTCTTTTAGAATTTGGATCATGTTGCACAGTATTCATCCGTGTGTGTCTGTTTCCTCCTACTAGACCATTTAACTCCTTGAGGACAGCGACCATGCCTTTCACTTAGGTAGGTAATCTCAGGCAAAATGCCCAATCATATGGCCAGGGGGATGGAACAGGCTGTTTGGCTGTTCCAGGATACATATTGGCTAAATGAACAAATGGCTCTTCAGTCTATGCCAAAATAAAGTCCCAACATTCAAGGATTTTCCTGATTGGGTCCCAAACCATCATTCCTGCCCCTTTTGCACCTTCCATAGCCTAGACTCAGCAGCCACCTCACACACGAGGCCCTTTCCCACCTCTAAGTTTTCATTCTGCTGTTCTCTCAGCCTGACTGCTTTCCCCTCACACCCAAAGGATTCATGATGAAGAAATCTGGAAAGGTTGGCCGGCCAGTTTTCTGATCACAAGACCCAGCAGCTGAGATTTCTGTAACAGAAATTTGTTAACTACTCTGCTCCGCTTCTCACCTCCACTTCCCTTAAAACTACTTCACACACACCTGAGGCTGTGTTGGAACAAAAGGCCCCCTCATCTCTCCCTTGCTGTAGTTGGTTCTTTAGCTGAAGAAGTCAGAACCAGGATGCTAGTAAGTTGAGAAGTGGTGCTGGAGCCGGAAGGGCTGGGGAGGCTGTTTCCTACCATGTGAGATAATAACAGCAATTCTTGTTTATTGAGCATTTATTATGTGCCAGGCACTATGCCAAGGGCTTTGTGCATGTTTTCTCCTTTGATCCCTACATGGAAACCATAGTATCTCCATTTGATAGGTGGGGAAGTAGAGAGGAAGTGGCTTGCCCGAAGTCACAGAGGTAGTAAATGGTGAGGCTAAAACTGGACCCAGCTCTGATGCCAGAACCCTTGCTCTTAATCCAAAAATACAGGAAAGAATAAAATAAGTGCTCGGTGAGAAGTGGAGTCAGGATACTGTGTAATTCCAGAAAGAGAGAGAGAAGGGGACAGTGGCTCCCTTGCCCCTTGATGGCTTTGCTGGTCCTGGCCCCTGTCTTTTAGGAGGCCCAGCTATGCTTACTGTCCTCGGGTTTCTAAATACACCCTGAATCCTAACAATTCACTCCCCTTTTAGCGAAAGCCAGCTCTATTGTTTTTTTTCCCTCTGCCACTGACAAGCTATGTGGCCGGGGCAAGTTTTTTCCCTCTCTGGGCTTGGGTTTCCTGGTCTGTGAAATGTGGGCAATATTCCCCCTACCTCAGAGGATTGCAGTGAGGGTTACATGAGATGATGGATGGGGCATGGAGGGCACAGTAACTGGCACGTGGGCATTCACGACGGCTATGAGCTCTGATACTCCCAGCTCTCAGCTGAGGACTGACTTTGACTGTCTTTATGCATCTGTTCCCACCACTCCTGGCAATGTGACCCACTTAGAGAAGGTTCTCAGCAAATGCTTGCACTAGCCTATGGGAACTTGAGTGGCAGCCACTCCTGCTAAGCAGGATTTCTTAACTTCCATGCAGCTCTCAAGTCCTGGTGCTGGAGATATGGATTACACTCCTGTTTGTTTCTTCAATGAGTTAATAATTTACCTCCAGTGTTTAATTTTGTTTAAACAGACATGACCCCAATGGTGCCCAAGGCTCTGTCCCTGCCAAAGTGGCCCAGGGATCAAAGAAGCCCAAAAGACACAGGGAGCCCTCCCACTGCCCCATCCCGGAATTGTCCTTTAGCTTGCTGGCATCTACCTCTGCACTGTTGCCCCCTTGACCTTACCCACCCTGCTTTTAGCCGTGCTCTGGTTAGCACTTAGCTTCTCTTGGGGATTAGTCTGTCTCTCTCTGGCCCACGGCAGCAGCTGAAGTGTCCACTCCCTCACCTCTTGGTTCTCCTTGGAGTTCCCTGGCGTCCCTTCTCTCTCTCTCCTCTGCAGATGAGATAACTCCACGTGTCTAGAGTAGATTCATTCATTCCACTGGAAACATTGGAAGTCAAGGGTCCTTCCAGTGTGGCCCTTCATGGGCGCTGTCCCCCCTCCCAGACCTGGGGTAGTAGACCTGCTTATTGGTACAAGAATTGCCCAGCTCTGAGCTAGGGGTTTGGACACACTTCATCCCACCACACAACTTGTCTTGCACCAGTCTGGGTTCTCTGTCCATCAGCTTCTCTTTCCCCATTCCAGCTTCGTGCCTGTATTAATCTCCTCAGGCTGCAGGTGACCAATTGCCACAAACTTGGTGGCTTAAAACAACAGAAATATATGCTCTTAGAGTTCTGGAGCCAAAAGTCTGAAGTTAAGGTGTCACCAAAGCCATGTTCCCTTCAAACGCTCTAGGGGAGGAGCCTTCCCTGACTCCCCCAAGTTCTGGTGTTTTATGGATTGTGGTTGTGTCACTCTCTTCATTCTCTGCCTCCATCTTCACATGGACTTCTCCTTCTCTGTGTTTGTCTTTCTGTCTCTCTCTCTCTCTCTCTCTCTCTCTCTCTCTCTCTCTCTCTCTCTCCCTCCCTTTTTTTTTCTTCAAGTGTTTATTGGGGAAGGGGAACAGTGTGTATTTCCAGGACTTTATTGGGGAACAGTGTGTTTTTCCCAGGACGCATCAGCTCCAAGTCAAGTTATTGTCCTTCAATCTTAGTTGTGGAGGGCGCAGCTCAGCTCCAAGTCCAATTGCCGTTTTTCAATCTAGTTGCAGGGGACACAGCCCACCATCCTATGCGGGAGCTGACCTGGTAACCTTGTTGTCAAGAGCTCGCGCTCTAACCAACTGAGATATCCTCCGGCCGCCACTCAGCAGCTCAGTGGCAGCTCAGCTCAGGTTTTTGTCTTCAATCTAGTTGCAGAGGGCGCAGCTCACTGGCCCATGTGGCAATTGAACTGGCAACCCTGTTGCTCAGAGCTCGCCTTCTAACCAACTGAGCCATCTGGCTGCCCTGTCTCCTGTCTCTTATGAGAAAACTTGTCATTGGATTTAGTGTCCACCAGGTAATCCAGAATGATCTCATCTTGAGATCCTTGCCTTACTTACATTTTCAAGACCTTTTTTTCCAAATATGTGGTCAGACAATTAAGTTCACAAACTCATCCTAGAAAAAGTGCTACATACCTCATTGCTGAATATCACTATGGTCACCTTCGAAGTACTCCCCTCAGGAAGCTATGCACCGATGCCAGCACCTACTCCACCCTTCAAAGCAATTTTGGAACTCTTTTTCTGGAATGGCCATCAGAGCTGTCATCATATTACCCTTGATGTCCTGAATGTCATCAAAATGTCTTCCTGTCAATATTTCCTTTATCTTTGAGTAAAGAAAGAAGTCATTGGGGGCCAGATCAGATGAGTAGGGAGGGTGTTCCAATACAGTTATTTGTTCACTGGCTAAAAACTCCCTCATGCATAGTACCATGTGAGCTGGTGCATTGTCGTGATGCAAGACCCATGAATTGTTGGCGAAAAGTTCAGATCGTCTAACTTTTTCACGCAGCCTTTTCAGCACTTCCAAATAGTAAACTTGGTTAATCGTTTGTCCAGTTGGTACAAATTCATAATGAATAATCCCTCTGATAGCAAAAAATGTTAGCAACAGCGTTGCAACAACTTCGCTAACTTAATTGTCAGCCCTCATAAGATCACATTTACAGATTCTGGGTGGCTATATATTTTGAGGGGCCACCATTCAACCAACTACAGCTAGTATTAAAGTATTAACTGAGACCAGAAGAAAATGGAGATGCTAGGTAGTATGAACAAATCCAGTGAAGGCTGCAGGTAACAGGGAGCCTGGTCAATGTGGCTGGAGCACAGGAGAATGGGGAGTGGTGAGGTGGGAGACTTGGGAGGGAGTGTGTACAATACCTAGTAGACTGAGGCAAGGAGATCAGGGCTTCTCCTCATAGTACTGGGGAGCCACACAAGAAAGGGTTTTAAGTAGGGGAATGACATTAGTCAATTGTCATTGATTATTGAACATCTGGTGAACAGACAACGTGTTATCCAAATAGAAAAAAGAGGGGAGGGGCCCCCTGCATCACAACATACCCAAAAATCAATTCCAAGAAGACTAAATTCCTCAACTTGAAAAGCAAAACTTCAAAAGGCAAATATTGTTTTGACTTTGGAGTAGGAAAAGTTTCTTAAACAAGTACTATAAAGGAAAAGAGAGATAAATCAAATTTTAAATCTTCTGTTAACAAAAGACATGATTTAGAAAGGGAGAACACAAACCACAGATGGAAAGAAGATTTTTGCAAAATGTAATCAACAAAAGATCAGTATTGGGAAGACATGGAGCATCTATAAATAAATAGGACAAAGATAAGCACCCAAGAGAAAAGTGGGCAAAACAAAACCAGTAAGCCATAAAATAGGCAACCTGAGTGACCAACAAATGTATGAAAAACAGAAAAAAGCAAATTAAATCACCAGCGAGCCCCACTTCACAGCCTTCAGATTAGCAACAATTAAAAAGTCTGACAGGGGCAGCCAGATGGCTCAGTTGGTTAGAGCTCAAGCTCTCAACAACAAGGTTGCTGGTTCAATTCCCAGATGGGATGGTGGGCTGCGGCGTCTGCAACTAAGATTGAAAACGGTGACTGGACCTGGAGCTGAGCTGCGCCCTCCACAACTAGATTGAAGGACAACGACTTGGAGCTAATGGGCCCTGGAGAAACACACTGTTCCCCAATGTTCCCCCCTCACCAAAAAAGTCTGACAATACCAAGTGTTGATAATGCTGTGGAGCCACAGGAACTCACACTGCTGGGATTGTATAAGTAGGCACCATGGGTTTGGGGAGCAATTTCATGGTATCTGGTAACGCTGAAGATATGTACCCCGAACAACCTCTCAATTACACTCCTACATACAAAATATCTGCAAAAAGTCTTGTTCATGTGCACAAGGAGGCTGGTATAAAAATGTTCAAGGAGGATTGTCTACAATAGCAAAAAAAATTTCCTGGGGAGAAAATGACCATTAATGAGAGAAGGGACAGATTGTCACATTCACCATGGAATAGTGTAGAGCAGGGAAAGTGAATGCACTACAGCTGTTTCATTAACTTGGTTGATTCAGAAATGCAAAATAAAAAGTTGAAGAACACACACTGTATGAGTTCATTGAAGTAAGCTGTACAAACTTGAAAAAACAATATCCTTTTTCTTAGGGCACACATATAAATGTAATATAGTTACCAAAAAACAAACAAAACAAAACAAAAACAGGAGAAAAAGAAACATGGGAATAATACACGCCAAGCTTGGGATAGGGTTGATTTACTTGGGGGAGAAGAAGAGAGTGGGAAGGGTACAGAGGGGACTCTGCAGTTTGGAGAATGTTGTCTTTTATAAGCTGTGTGGTGGAAACACAGTTGCTTATTATATTATCCTTTATATCTTTTGGTATGTCAAATATTTTATACTTTAAAAAGAGGTGATACTGGGATGGAGGTACAAGATGGCAGAATAGGTCAACGCTATGCCTGTGGCCTCCTGAGATCACATTAAAATTACAACTAAATTATAGAATAATCAACCTTGAGAATCATGTGAAGACTAGCTGAACAGAACCCCTATAACCAAGGATATAAAGCAAAGGGTACATCAAGGCTGAAAAACACAAAAAGAGGTGATATCAAAGAAGATATGCAAACAGCCAACAAACACATGGAATGATTCTCAATTCATTAGCTTATCAGGAAAATGCAAATCAAAATCACAATGAGATAATACTTCATACCTACCAGGATGGCCATAATAAAGCAAACAAACAAAAACAGAAAATAACAAGTATTGGTGAAGATGCAGAGAAATTGGAATCCTCATGAATTGCTGGTGGGAATATTAAATGATGCAGCTACTATGGTAACGAATGTACAGTTCCTCAAAAAGTTAACATTAAAATTACTGCATAATTCAGCATTCCACTTTTAGGTATTTACCCAATAGAATTGAAAGCAGGGACTTGTATACCAACATGCATAGCAGCATTATTCACAATAACCAAAAGGTAGAAACAACACAAATGTTTATCCGCAGATGAATGGGTAAACAAAATGTGGTATGGACGCACAGTGGAATATTATTCAGCCATAAAAAGGAATGAATTCAATACATGCTACAAAATAGATGAACTTGAAAACATCATGCTCAATGAAATTAGCCAGACACAAAAGGACAAATATGTATTATATATTATTTCACTTATATGAAGTACCTAGAATAGGCAAATTCAGAGACAGAAAGTAGAATAGCAGTTACCAGGGGCCTTCGAGAGTTATTGTTTAATGGATATAGAGATTTTGTTTGGAATGATGAAAATTTTCTGGAAATAGATAGTGATGATAGTTGCACAACATTGTGAATGTACTTAATGCCACTGAATTATACACTTAAAATAGTGTATTTTATGTTATGCATATTTTATCAGAAATAAAAAGTTTACCAAAAAAGTAGATGGATGGACAAAGACATATCATGTAAATTCTGAAAGAAAACTGTAGTGACTGTATTTTTTAAAAAAAAGACTACAGCAAAGTGAGACTGCTGAATCTAAGCAAGTTGTCACCAATAATTGCTTAATAAATATTTTATTTATAAAATAATGAACTCTTAAAAATCAAGTTTCTGTGTTGGGGCATGCACATTATTTAGTAAAGTTGTTATTGAAGGTTAACATACTTGCAGACAAGTGCAAAAATTACTAGTGTACAGCTTAATGAATTTTTACAAAATAAATACATCTATGTAACCAGCTACTAGATGAAGAACAGAACATTATTCTGCCCTTCAGAAGCCCTCTTAACACTTACTCCAAGCCCCTCCCTTCCCTTTAAGAGAATCCTGACTTTGATCACCACAAATGAGTTTTGTCTCTTTTTGAACTTACTATAAATGGAATTATATGGCATAGAGTCTTTCGAATTGGCACTTCTGATTCAACATTATGTCTATGAGATTCATCCTACTGTGGCAACTAATTTTAGCTCCTCCATTCTCACTGCTGGGCAGAATCCCATAGTGCAAATATACCCCAATTTATTTATCCATTCTACAGTTGATGGGCTTTGGGGAAGTTTGCAGTGTTTGCTATCACAAAGAATGCTGCTGTGAACACTCTAATACATGTCTTTTGGTGTACATATGAACACATTACTGTTGAGTGATTACCTAGGAGTGGAACTATTGGGTCACAGGGTATGTGTATATTGTATCAACTTCAGTAAATACTGCCAGTTTTCCAAAGTGGTCTTCCCAATCATCATGCTATCAGCATATGAGAGTTCCAGGCATTCCATATCCTCAATATTTGGTATTGCATACCTTTTTTCATCTTAATCAATCTAGTGGATGTGTGGCATGCACCTTTTTAAGGACTTTGATTCATGTTGCCCAAATATGCCTCTGGAAAGTAGCCCTAATTTACATTTCTGCCAGCAATACATGAGAGCTCAGAAATCCTTACCTGAGTTCAAGGTGATAAATACGTCTCCAAAGGGTCCCTACAAAAATCTATATCATGGAGGCCGGCCCGCTGGCTCAGGCGGTTGGAGCTCCCTGCTCCTAACTCCACAGGCTGCCGGTTCGATTCCCACATGGGCCAGTGGGCTCTCAACCACAAGGCTGCCAGTTCTACTCCTCAAGTCCTGCAAGGGATGGTGGGCTGCGCCCCCTGCAACTAAGATTGAACACGGCACCTTGAGCTGAGCTGCCGCTGAGCTCCCAGATGGCTCAGTTGGTTGGAGCGCGTCCTCTCAACCACAAGGTTGCTGGTTCGACTCCTGCAAGGGATGGTGGGTTGCGCCCCCTGCAACTAGCAACGGCAACTGGACCTGGAGCTGAGCTGTGCCCTCCACAACTAAGATGGAAAGGACAACAACTTGAAGCTGAACAGCACCCTCCACAACTAAGATTGAAAGGACAACAACTTGACTTGGAAAAACAAGTCTTGGAAGTACTCACTGTACCCCAATAAAGTCCTGTTCCCCTTCCCCAATAAAAAAAATCTTTTAAAAAAAATCTATATCCTGTTCCCTTGGAGTAGTATAGTGTGTGGCCCTTTGCGATGTACTTTCAGGTATATGATTTCATTTGACTCTTGTTACCTGAGATAGGTAAGGCAGGTATAATTATCCCACTTTACAGGTGGGGGGACTGAGATTCTTAGAGATTTAATCACTTGGCTTGCAAAGGGGAGGCCAGGAGCAGAAGCCAGGTCTTCTGTCTTCTATCCCAGTAATACTAATAACAGGACACATTTATTAGCACCCATTTTAAAATGGATGGTGGGGGCGGCCACATGGCTCAGTTGGTTAGAGCGTGAACTCAACACCAAGGTTGCCGGTTCAATTCCCTCATGGGATGGTGGGCTGTGCCCCCTGCAACTAAAGATTGAAAACAGCGCTGGACTTGGAGCTGAGCTGCGCCCTCCACAAACTAGACTGAAGGACAATGACTTGGAGCTGATGGACCCTGGAGAAACACACTGTTCCCCAATAAAAATTAAAATAAATAAATAAAATAAAATAAAATGGACGGTGGCTACATTATACAATGGAGAATGAAGCATGGGTGAATTCCAAATCTACTTAAAACACACACACACACACACACACACACACACACACACACACAAATGATCTGTGTGCCTAACAGTGGCCCCATTCTGCACCTGAATCTGAAAATTCCAAGCAAAGTTCTGAAGGTCAAGGGCAAAGTTGAGTCCATGCTGTCCTACCTTTTAATTGCTTTGGAATGTGTTGACCAACCTCTCCATACAAGGAAAGCCTTTTTGCTAAGCCAGTGGGCTAACGCATCATGTGTTTCAATTCTTGCTAAGCATTACAATCATGTAACGTAGAAAACGTTTCTGTGTCTGTCCATTGTACACAGTCATTGAAATATTGACCCCAAACCACCCAGAACCAACCCGAGATGGTCAACACTGCAGAGATCTCTGCTATTAAAGCCCCATTACTGTATAATGCTGATACTAGAAGTACTGTTAGAAATAATCTAAGGTCGACAGAGAGGGCAAAAATGTTTCCCCTTGTGGGCTAACTCTTACCAGCTTAGTGTTGAAAAGGATACTGAGGCTGTGTTAGGGCTCGGTGGGAATGGCTCCTTTGGCTGGTGAGAGATATCTGCCATGCATGGTACAGGAGACAGTGAGAAGGCACACGGCACATGTGTTTGCTGTGTATAGGTCCCTTTTTTTCATTTCACAGGTGGAAGCTGATACCCAGAGAGGAAGCCACCTGTCCAAGGTCACACAACATGTCACTGGACAAGCTGGGACTTCATTTCATGTCTCCTCGCATTCAGGCTGTGGCTCCGCCTCTCTATGGACCTTCCCACCATGTGCTCATCCAGACATCATAGCAAGACAATATTAATAAATGGCTTTCTCTTCCAAACAAAATCTCAGTCTACACCTCACTGTTCCTCCTTCCGGGTGTCTGTTTGTCATTTGCGGGCAATGTATGACCCGCATACCAGCTCCCCAACCACATCCATGATCCATGACAGATAGAAAATTTCATGGGCCAATCCAGCCTTTTTCCCTTTGATGGAAGTCTGAGCATCTAACCAGCCTGGTAGAAGGCTCGGATTTGTGGGTTTAAGGTTTTGGAAGCGGTTAGGAAACCAAAGCAGAGAGCAATAATCATCTTTCTGCACCAACGTCTTTATCTAACACCATGTTTCCCCGGAAACAAGACCTAGCCGGACAATCAGCTTTAATGCGTCTTTTGGAGCAAAAATTAATATAAGACCCGGTATTATATTATGTTATATTATATTATACCCAGTCTTATAGTAAAATAAGACCCAGTCTTATAATATAGTAAAATATTATATCATATCATATCATATCATATCATATCATATTATATCATATTATATTATAAGACCCGGTCATATATTACTATGTTATAGTAATATAAGTAATATTATATAGTAATATAAGTAATATAGTTATATAAGACCGGGTCTTATATAAGTTTTTGCTCCAAAAGATGCATTAGAGCTGATTGTCTGGCTAGGTCTTATTTTCGGGGGAACAAGGTAGTAGGAACTGTAAAAGCAGAATGTGTTCAAATGTTCCGATCGCCCCCTCGTGTTAGAAACAAGAACAACACATCAGGCGAGTAATAACATTTTCCAGCTGCAAATTCAGTCCAAACCCTTTATTTCAAGTTCTTATAAGGGCACTAATCCTGTGGGACTAGTGAGGAGATTGACGAAGGCAAGGCTCACACAGGGAAAGGGAGTCACCAGGACATACAGCAACTCAGTGGTAAAGTCAGGACTAAAATCAAGTTCTAAACATCGACTCCTGTATTCAGGATACTCACCACAGAGTAATAAACTAAGAAATCATTTTCTTAAAAGAAGCAATGACACAACATAGTACACGCTATAAAGCACACAGTAAAATGCCCATAAAAAGTCTTTCTTCTTTTAGAACGTAAATTATTTGAAGGCAGAAACTTTGGGCCTGTACTGAATACCCTGACGACTAAGAAATGGTGATGACAATGACGAGGGCCCTTACCATCTATCACGCTATTCCCATGTGTCCGACACTGGGCTTAGTAGCACTTGGTTGCTATGACCACTGCGCCGTCCTCCTTCTTTCATTCGACAATACTCATGGAGCTCCTTCACTGTGCCAGGCACTGTTATTGGTGCTGGGGATGCCAAAGTGGTCAAAACAGAGCCCCTGCCCTCAGGGAGTGTAAAGTCTAATTGGGGGAGTTGGATGATAAGTGAATGCCAAACACATGGTGTGTTGGTGTTATGGGCTGAATGAATGTTTGTGTCCCCCAAAAATCCACATGTTAAAGCCCTAAGCCCCAGTGTGACTGTCTTTGGAGATAAAGTGTATAAGGAAGTAATTACGGTTAAATAAAGTCATATGGGTGGGGCCCTGTGCCAATAGGATTAGTGTCCTTAGAAGAAGAGACACCAGAGGGCATTTGCTTGCTCTCTCTGCCCCTGTGTGCACAAAGAGTTCATGAGAACACACAGTGAGAAGGCAGCTTCATGCAAGTCAGGAAGAGAGCTCTCACCAGATACCAAATCAGCCAGAACCTTCATCTTGGACTTCCCAGCCTCCAGAACTGTGAGAAAAAGAAATGTCTGTTGTCTAGGCCACCCAGTTTGTAGTATTGTGTTTTGGCAGCCCAAGCTGACTAAGACAGTTGAGTAGTCATTATAACTAGGAAGAAAAATGAGGCAGGGTCAGGCATCAGGTGGTAGGACGTGATGTGCTACTTTCACTAAAATATGAGGAAAAGTCTCTCTGATAAGGTGCCAGTCTTTAGCTCAAGGAAGTTTTACACATATCATTCTATCAGACTCATGTAACATCCACCTAGATCAAGATAGGAAACATTTCCAGCACCCCAGCATGCTCCTTGGTGCCCCCTGCTCGTCAGTACCCACCTAAAGGTAACCATTGTTCTCACTTCCATTAGCATGGATTAAATTTGTATGTTTTTGGACTTCGTAGTCGTGGAATCTCATAGTATGTTGATAGACATTTGGGTTGTTTCCAGTTTGAGGCTATTAGGAATAAAGCCGCAAAGAACTCTTCTTGAACTTGTTCTTTGGTAGACGTAACACTCACTTCTGTCGGGTGTATGCCCAGGAGTGAAATTACTGCATCATAGAGGATTCATAGGTTCAGGTTTAGTAACTACCGCCAAATATTTTTACAATGTGGTATTTGGTACATGTTCCCAACAACAAAATAAGAGAATTCCAGTGCCTCCTCACCAACACTTGGTATGTTAACCTTTTACATTTTAGCCATTCTGGTGAATATGTCATGGTATCTCTTTGGGGTTATAATTTACATTTCTCTAACGAAAAAAAAAGGATGTTGAGATGTTAAGCACCTTTCATATATGTATTGGTCATTTTTATATTCTTTATTGTGAAATAGCTGTGCAAGTCTTTTGCTCATTTAAAAAACCAGATTACCCACAGAATGGGAGGAAATATGTGCAAATCATATGTAAGGGTCTAAGATCCAGGATATATGAAGAATTTCTACAACTCAACAACAAAAAGATAAACAATCCAATTTTAAAATGGGCAAAAGACTTGAACAGACATTTCTTCAAAGAAGATATATAAATGGCCACAAGCACATGACAAGATAGTCATTAAGGAAGTACAAATCAAACACAATGAAATACCACTTCACAACTACTAGGATGACCATTAAAACCAAAAAGGAAAAATAACAAGTATTGGCAAGAATGCAGGGAAATTGGAACCCTCATACATTTGCTGATGGGAATGTATAATGATGTAGTCACTGTGGAGATTTGTTTGGTGGTTTCTCAATACATTAAACATAGAATTACCATATGACCCAGCAACTCCCCTCCTAGGTATAGTCCCCAAAGAATTGAAACTATACACCCACACATGTATAAAATGTGTATACAAATGTTTATAGCAACTCTATTAACAATAGTCAAAATCTGGAAACAACCTAAATAGCCATCAGTTGATGAATGGATAAACAAAATGTGATATGGCCATACAATGGAATATTACTCAGCCATAAAAAGGAATGAAGTAAACATGAATTAACCTTGAGGACATTATGCTAAGTGAAAGAAGCCAGACCCCAAAGGCCACACATTGTATGATTCCATTTCTGTGAAAGATACAGAATAGGCAAGAAGCAAATTAGTGGTTACCACAGGATGAGGGAAGGGGGAATGGGGAGTGACTGGTTAATGGGTACAGAGTTTCTGTTTCTGGTGATGAAAAAGTTCCGAAATTAGACAGAGGTTATGGTTGCACAACATTGTAGATATACTTAAAGCCACTGAATTGTGCACCTTAAAATTTACAATGGTACGTTTTATGTTACATGTATTTTACCACAGTAAAAAAAGGGTTTGCTGTCATTTCTTATTGATTTGTAAGTTCCTTCTGCATTCTAGATATGAGACTTTTAACAGATGTATCATATTCCTCTGTGTGTCTTCCCTTTTCATTCTCTTAATGTTATCTTTTGATGAATGAAAATTCTTAATTTTAATGACATCCAATGCATTTCTTTTACAGTTAGTTCATTTTATGTCCTATTTAAGAAATTTTTGCCTATTCCAAGATTATGAAATAGTCTCATGCTTCTTCTAGGCTCTTAATTTGTTTAAAATTTAAGTCAATGATCCATTCTAATTAATTTTTGTGTAGGGTGTGAACTATGAGTCAAGGTTCATTATCTTCTATACAGAAATTAAATTCACCCAGATTGTTTATTGAAAACAGCATCGTTTCCCCACTGCACTGCAGTTTCTTCTTTGTTACAATCTGGTGCCCACTATGAGAGGGTCTGTTTCTGGACTTGTGTTCTATCTGTTGGTTTGTTTGCCCAGTAGCAGCACATTGTCTAATTTGTAGGTTTTTAGAAAGACTCAGAATCTGGTAACATAGGTCTTGCAGCTTTGTTCTTTGATATTACCTTGACTATTCTAGGTCTTTTGAATTTCCATATAAATTGTACAATCAGATTATCAGTTCTCTCTCTCTCTCTCTCTCTCTCTCTCTCTCTCTCTCTCTCTCTCTCTCTCTCACACACACACACACACACACACACACACACACACACACACACACACACCTCTGCTGGTATTTTGATTGGAATTATATTGACTCTATAGACCAACTTGTAGGAACTGACAGAGAGGCAAGAGTTCGTCTGCAATCTTTCTTTCAGGGAAGCAGGCTCAGATGCTTCCCTGCGTGCTCCCCACTGCCCTGTCATCTGTAAGGTTCCACTAATGCTACTTTTCTCCCAGAAATACTTGCTTCCTTCTCTGAACTTCCACAGAAAGCTCTCCATATCTTTTCTAATGTATCTCAATACAGTGCTACATTGTATTAAAGTCTTTTGGTTACCTGGTGAACTTCTAGAGAACAGAAAACCACATCTGATGCATTTGAACAGAAAACCGTATCTGATGCATTTGAGAGCGATGTAATGAAGTGGGACAGATACAGACCAGCACAGACCAACAGAACTTCTGTGATGATGAAAATGGCCTATATTTGCCCTGCCAATACTATGGCCAGTAGCCAGCTATGGCTATTGAGGGCTTGAGATGTGCCTAGTGTGCCTGAAGATCGAACATTTTAATTTTCTTTAATTGTAATTCACTAAATTTCAATAGCCATGTGTGGCTGGTGGCCATCATACTGGACAGCACAGGAACAGACTTTGGAGGAAGGCAATTGACCACCATCTCTACCACTCATAAACTGACCCCCAGCTCTACTATTCAAAAGCTGTCACCAAAGATGTTCCAAAGCCATTGCCTCCTCTCCATCCCACTGCCCCTCTTCCCTGGATCACTGCCACAGCCTGCTCCAGATTGCTCTCCTGGAGCCAGACTGATTTGGATCAAAAATCTGATCCTGTCCCTTCTCTACTAAAAATATTTTAGTACCCCCCCACTGACCAGAGCTGTTTCTCAAGTCAGGAGTTAATGACATATTCTTGGGGCTCCCTCAGTTCTCCACATTAATTTTTAAAATAGCAAACCTACAGAAAAGTGGAAAGAACAGTGTATACAGCTTTCATTTAGAATTGCAAATTATTAACCTTTTGCATTATCTCTCTGTTTAACCTTTCCTGGGCCATTTGAAAATAAGTTGTTGACAAGAAAACATTTGCTCCTAAACATTTCAAAACACATCTCCTAAGAATAAGGACATTTTCTTACATACCCACAATAACATTATGTTTCTGATCACTTTAATATTTTGTTGCAATAATGTAAACAACTTAACATAATCATATTCTGGATCCTCCAGAAGACCTCTTTGTATTATAATATTGCCACTCAAATTCAGTGCTTGTATTAGACAGGATAGGCTAGATTATGCTGCAGTAACAAACAGCCCCCAAACCTCAGTGTCTTGTAATAAAGTTTATTGCAATCTCATGCTACACACCCATTATGTTTGCTGGCGCTTTGCTCCATATTACCTCCCTCCAAATGCCAGAGTGATACCAAAGCAGCCCCTATTTTGAATATTGCTGGTTGTCATGACAGAGGGAAATAGAGTTCTGAAAGGTCTGACATCAGAAGTTAAATGCTCTGCTCCAGCTCACAACCCACTGGCCCTAAGTGCCCAGAATTCAGAGAGGCAGAAATGTTGGTGAACAAAGTTAATGAGCACCACATTTCTCAAGTTTTTGTTTGTATTTTAACATCATGGAAATAAAATAGCATTACTTTAATTGTCATGGGCTAATAAGAAAAGAACTGAGTTGAACTTTATGCTTAAAATTGAAGTTTGCATCAAATGAAGGTTGGTGATATCCCAGAATGATGTACAACAGGTTTCAGAGAAACCCCCCTTCTTCTCCTCTTTCTCTTCCTCTTCTTCCTCTTAGCACTTCTACAACCACTGTTACTACTGTTAATAGTACTTCTACTACCACTAATACAAGCCTATTCTGCTAAGCACTTTGCATGAATTATTTCATTTCACTCTCCCTATGAGGTAGGTATCAGCACCACCCCATTTTACTTTTGAGAAACTATGGCTCAGAAAGGTGAAGTCATTTGCCCAAGGTACCCAGCTAGTAAGCAGTAGAAGCCCTGATCTACGTCAGGCAGCCCAACTCTATAACCCACGCTACAAATACCAGGTGTTGTAAATATTCAAATAGAGAAAAGTGGTGGGAAATCAGAGTCAGCCTGAACCTCTGTCCTACAAACAGTCCAAACTCAAAGAACTGGGCCTTTGCAGTCAGGAGCATCTCGTTCGGAGTTGTAATTTACTTTCACCCAAACAACATCTCCTGTCACATTACATTGTTGACAATTCTAATTTTCATTTGTAAATTTGGTTTGATAGTTCTGTAAGCAGTTTACACCTAGCGTTACATTGCTACATTTATAATAATAAAGCACTTTCAGTGAATTCTATATAGTGGGAGAGGGTCAGGAAGAAGATTTTTCCTTTAAAAAAGTCCATGTGTACACTATCCGGGCTTGAGGAATGAATGCCTCTAGGATAAAGCCCAAATTCCTAAGCAAGGCTTGGAAGGCCCTGTGTGACCTGGTCCCCTCACATATCTCCAGGCTCATCATCTCTATACCCCCTTTTCTCTAATCCCCTGAACCACTTGTAGGTCCCCAGCTTAAAATATCTTGCTTTCTCAGGCTTTGTATAAGTCAGGAATTGGTCTGGCACCATATAACAGAAAACCCATCTTACAGGAGCTTAACCAAATAAGGGCCTTATTCCTCTCATGTAACAAGAAGTCCAGTGGGGGGCAGCCCAGGGCTTATATGGTGGCTCCTCAATGCCAGCAGAGACCTCCCGTCCGTCTTCATTCCTCGCCCCCTGTGTATGGCTCATTCCCTCATGGTCACAAAATAGCTGCTCCACCTCTAGCATCTTATCTGCATTCCAGGCAAGGGTAAGAGCAAAGAACATAAGACATGCCGACTGAGCCTGCCCCCCTTCAAAAAGTTTATCCAAAGGCCCCTCTTAGCGTCTTCTGTTTACATCTCATTGGCAAGACCTTTGGAATCTCTGTCATATGGCCCCTAAAAGTTTGCTTACCTGCTGGTGAGGACTATGCCTGTCTCCAGTGAAACTGAGTAAATCAGTAGGATTCCCACATCCTGGACAATGCCTGCTTCAACCACAAAAAGTTCCCAAATACAGATGTGTCAGTTCACTTTCTCCGAGGAGCAGACGCCAAGATGGGATTAGATGTGCAAGAGATTTATGGGAAAAACATCTGTGGACAATAAAGAGGAGAGGCCAGAGGAGGTAAGGAGAGCCTTCAGACCTTGATGCAGGTCTCACACCTGTGAAGGAGAGGGAAGGGAAGGAGATTTAGGTAAGAAGAGTCTCAGAAGACCGTGCAGTTCTAAGGACACTTAAAGCCAAGCCAATGGAGTGTCCTTGAGCCAGTTACCTGTTTTAGGTGACCCGTGTCTCCTAGGAATGGTCACGCACCAATAGCCCTACTGTGCTCCATCATTGGCTGGGAGGGCTCTGCGCAAAAGCAGGTGCAGACTAGATGCAGAGGGGCAGCACCCAGGGCTCCCAGGCAATGATGGACAGCAAAGGAGCTGAGTGGTGCATTTTCATGACCACCATACAACGTATTAGAGTTTTGGATAAAAAGACCTCTCAAAATCTTCCCCCTACAATGCCTGCAGAATCAAGTCTGAAGTTCAAACTCATGTCCTGCATATCTTGTGCTCTTCTCCCCCTCCACCCATTTTCCAGGGTAAAGGAGGGAGTAACAACTATTGGGGGTCAAGTATGTGTTGGGCTGTTCTGTGTGCTTTTATACCCCATCTAGTTATCACAGCAACTTGGTGAAGCAGGTATTGCCTCACCTGTTTCATAGCGATGTGGAGGGTGGCCGAGCCCAACTGCCTAGGGGAAGAGGGCAAGCTGGTATCTCGTACTTTGGATTCCTGGGGTGGGAAGCAGTTTCTTCCAAGACTTAACATAATTACATACCATAATAGGAAACTCCACAAAGACAGTAAGTGGAGTCCGTATACTGGGCAGGAAGTAAAAAAAAGTAAAGAAAGAGAAATGTTCTTGTCACGCAGGGGACCCTGCTCGCTGCGCCATTTTTCGTGCAGGGCGTCCGGCGGGGTCTCTGCTCCCGCTCCCCACATAAGAACGCAGGACATGGTGAGGCCAAACAGGAACACCCACGGAGCCATAAGTAGGGGAGTCATATCACTACATTCTCACCAGCGGCATCCGCCTCTCTGCAATCCGCTCTTGCTAGCTCAGCCACCATCTTCTTGCTAGCCCCCATTTCTTCTGCTAGCGTAGCCACAGCAGTTATATTAGTGGCCAATGGCTTACAGGTTACAGCTGACGGCCAACTAGCCACAGCTGATGGCCATCTGATCACAGTTGATGGCCATTTACTACCTGAACCAGCATCTTTCTATGTGAGGCCAAGAGCCTGGAAACTGCTTTCTGGGGCTCTGTCTCCACAGTTCTCTTCCCTTTTCCTGACCTGAACCCTTGCCTAGGAAGTACTGCAACTCTCTCCTTTGTGCTTCCAATAGACATGGTTCTTGCTCTTATAGCCTTCATCATGCTGGTGACGACTGCTTAGAATTATCTTCCCTTGTTTTAACTCTTCAATTATGTGCATAGATCTTTTGTTCTTGCAGCCATGTAGCCACTGGGGGTTCCATGGTAAAGGAAATAGATACTGTCCGTGCCCTACCAGCGCTTCTGGTCTGGTGGAGAAGATGACAATAAAACACAAAGGATATGGAGGTGAAATGTCCAGAGTTCTATGGGAGGGTACGGCAAGGGAATAAAGCAAGGGTCGGGGACAGAGGAAGTATATAAAGCCAATGCTAACTATAGAGTTATTGTGACAGCGATGGTTTTGCCTTCCTGTCTGTGTACCATTTCCCACCTCCTGTAGATCAAATAACGCTCTCAATTACAATGCTCTGTCTCTCTGCCACCACCACTCGGCTGGGCATGTAATCCAGGCTGGTGAATGAGAACACCCATCCCTGTGTCCACAGGGATTGCTTTAGGACTGGGTATGGGAGCCCAGCAGGGCCAATCAAAGCCTTCCCTGAGTTTTGATCTAAGGAAACAGGGAGAGAGGCTGCTTTTCTTCCTCTAAAACCATAAGGTGTAAGGACAGTGTAAACTGGAACTGCTTGCCATTTCCCCAGGCCACATGGAGAAAGCCATCTGAATGGGCAAGAATGAAGCTGATGCACAAAGGAAAGTATTAGGCTAGTGCAAAAGTAATTGCAGTTTTTGCGATTATTTTTAACCTTTTAAACCGCAGTTACTTTTGCACTAACCTAATCAATAAAGATGGGATAGGGAGAGCCATGGTGGTATCTTCTAAGGCCCTACATCTATTTGTACCTGAAGTCCATCTCTAGATTTTTTTAGTTAAGGTGAGTTATCAACTTTTTTTAAAGCTAGTTTAAGTAGAGGCTGTCACTTGTTAACAAAATTGTCCTGATCGATATATTGAACCTTTCATCTTGAATTTTTTGGTGCTTAGCCCAGAGTAACGGATTGATAAATATTTGTTAGATGGATAGATGTTGTGAGTAGGTGTTGACATGAACCAGTTTTCTTCCTTCATCCTGCTTTTCAACTTTTGAAGCCTGGTAGTTGAAATTCTCTGTGAATAACTCCTTAATTCACTTTTTAAAACATTTTATTTATTTATTTTCCCATCTTTATTGAGATATTATTGACATATAACATCATGCAAGTTTAAGGTGCAGGTGTTGATTTGATACACACTTCATTTTTGATTTCTGAAAAATATAGCCCCACAACTATGGCTTTGTAGCAGCTTACAAGGGCTTTTCATTAGGTCTGGCTCATCTTCAGTAACAGATAATTTGTTCTTGCTCTAAAATAAATAAATAGATGATAGATAGATAGATAGATAGATAGATAGATAGATAGATAGATAGATAGATCCAAAATGTAGCCCAAGATCTGAAATAATAAAAAGTACGATGGGAGCAGCCAGTTAGCTCAGCTGGTTAGAACACCAGCTCTTAACAACAAGATTGCCGGTTCAATTCCCACATGGGCCAGTGAGCTGCACCCTCCACAACTAGATTGAAGACAATGACTTGAGCTGAGCTGCCGGTGGGCAGTGGGATGGCTCAGTTGGTTAGAGTGCATGTTCTTAACAACAAAGTTGCCAGTTCGATTCCCGCATTGGATGGTGGACTGTGCCCCCTGCAACTAGATTGAAAATGGCAACTAGACTTGGAGCTGAGCTGCGCCCTCCACAACTAGATTGAAGGACAATGACTTGGAGCTGATGGGCCCTGGAAAAAAAACACACTGTTACCCAGAAAAATTTAAAAATAAAAAAATAAATCTCTTCTTTAAAAAAAAAAAAGTACCATGATTGAGCACAGCTATAGTCCAGATCACGGGATCACTTTCTAATCAAAGGGACCAGGGCTCCATGGAGATATAGCTGATTCTAGGACTGAGTTAGGAAATCTGGAGCATCTTCTAGTGGCAGAAAGTAAGGAGGAGCTCAACAACAGGCACTGGTGGGCAGGCATTGATGGGGTTATGTCAAAGGGACACAGAGTTCCCAATAATCAAAGGTGGAACAGCCAAGACATGGAAACAACCAAAATGTCCTTCGATAGACAAATGGATAAAGAAGTTGTGGTATATATACACAATGGAATACTATTCGGCAGTAAGAAAAGATGAAATAGGAACATTTGTGACAACATGGATGGATCTTGAGAGTATAATGCTAAGCAAAATAAGTCAGACAGAAAAAGCAGAGAACCCTATGATTTCACTGATATGTGGTATATAAACCAAAACAACAAAAGAACAAGACAAACAAATGAGAAACAAGAACTCATAGACACAGACAATAGTTTAGTGGTTACCAGAGGGTAAGGGGGGTGGGAGGTGGAAGATGAGGGTAAGGGGGATCAAATATATGGTGATGGAAGGAGAACTGACTCTGGGTGGTGAACACACAATGGGATTTATAGATGATGTAATACAGAATTGTACACCTGAAATCTATGTAATTTTACTAACAATTGTCACCCCAATAATTTTTTTTTAAAAAAGGGGGAACAATCTGAACACTAAAATAAATAAAGTAGTCGTACTAAGTTATAGCCCAAAGTATAAAATAAATACTGATGAGTCAATTCTGAATAAAGAAACGAATAGGGGTAAAAGACAAGTCTCCCATGAAGAAGAATTCCAAACATCTATGTAGCGACTGTGCCTGCAAGGAGGGAACCTATTACTCCTCACTTCTTCACTATGGGTTGCACATAGTGACATCCTTTCAAAGAGTACAATAGGGAAAGACAGGGGGGGAAAAAGAAACTTAGCAGTGGAGAAGGCTGACGTATACCACATCAGCCAGGTGATCAAGGTCAATATCAACAGTGATAAGTCATGTTGGTAGTAGATACCCTTGATAGGATGTGATGAGAATGGCGCTTTACCTCTGTTGTCCTCCTCCCAAAAACCCATTACTCCTGTCATCAGAAAAATACACATGACCACTGCTCCTCAAAACGGTCAAAGTCATCAAAAAACAAGGAACGTCTGAGAAACTATCACAGCCAGGAGGAGCCTAAGGAAACATGACAACTAAATGTAATGTGGTGTGCCAGATGGATTCCTAGAGCAGAAAAGGGACATTAGGAGAAAGCTAAGGAAAGCTGAATAAAGCATAGGCTTTAGTCAATAATAATGTATCAATATTGGTTCATTAATTTTAACAAAGATACCATGCTGATGTAAGGTGTGAATAAAGGAGGAAGTGGGTGTGGGGCATATGGAAACTCAGTCCTGCCGTGTTTCCCCGAAAATAAGACCTACCCAGACCATCAGCTCTAATGCGTCTTTTGGAGCAAAAATTAATATAAGACCTGGTCTTATTTTACTATAATATAAGACCGGGTCTTATAATACAACATAACATAACATAACATAACATAACATAACATAACATAACATAACATAACATAACATAATACTGGGTCTTATTTTACTATAAGACCAGGTCTTATATTAATTTTTGCTCCAAAAGATGCATTAGAGCTGATAGTCCGGCTAGGTCTTATTTTCGGGGAAACATGGTATCTCTGCAATTTTTCTTTCTATATCTAAAACTGTTCTAAAAAATTAAGCTTATTTTTTTAGAAATGTATTGTAATCAGAGTTAACAACAGACATATAAAGAGTTCTGGGAAGTTGTCACAGTTGTCACTGGTCCTGACCTCACTCTCACTTCTTGAAGGGATCTATGAAAAGCAAAGAGCTTGTACTGCTTGCTTAGGAGTTCCCTGAGCAGGATTAAACACCCAAAACAACCCCAGAGAAATACAGACTAAAGAGAGTTTGACAGCTTTCTGTTCCTGTAACTGAGAATTTCAATTCAATTTAAAAGTACCTAGAATCGGCAGTAGCCCAGGTCAACCCAACTGCATTGAAACCTCAAGTAGGCCTAGTAGGGCTGCAAGAAACACGCATAGAATGAGGAAGGGACTGGTAACCGAGGCACAACAAGGAATTTGGAATTTACAATCCAGACATGAGGCTCATATCATGGTAGCTGACACGATCCGTCTCCCAAAATAAAAAGGGACAAATGGCTCCCCACGGCAGGTTCTAGACCCCCCCTCATGGGGCCCATTCCTCATCCCACTAGGACACCTGAGGCCACTGGACTTCAGTTGTACCTCCGAGGACCCAGTCCATGTCCGCAGCCGGAGGAAACCTGCAATCTCCAGTATCCCCTTCACATAGCTCTTTGGCAGCTGGTGTTAAGTCATCTGCCCCATCAGTCTTCGAACCTGGACCAACTCTGCGGGGCTGACCTAGCTCACCATCTCACCCAGGTCTGGGTGTCACACGCTATAGATGAGGGCACATGTGAGAACGTGGCTTGAATGGCGAGACACCTCTCTGGGCAGAAGCTCTGTGAGGGCAAATCATGTAGTAAGTCGGAAACAATCACTGTCAACTAACAATGATACATCAAGCCTGTCACTTTTACTTTATGATGCAATTTGTCATACAGATGCTTTCAATTTTGATACAGTCAAATTTAACAATTTTTTCCTTAATGGTTTGCACTTTTTGCATTTTATTTCAGAGACCCTCCTCCACGCTGATGTTCTAAATAAAACTTTTCAATGTTCTTATAAAATTGTAAGGTTTCATTTTTCACATTTAGAGCTTTGAGGCATCTGTAATTCATTTATGGTCTGATGTGACATAGGGAGCTGATTCTATTTTTTCCCCATACAAATACTCTGTTGTCCCAACACCATCCCTTCCCCACTGCCTTGCCAATCTGGTGTCTAGGCTGCGTTAAAGTGGGCCAGTTCAGCAACTCGCTGGAGGCCTGTCGGCACTGAGCACTGGCCTTGTAGTACCTTAGAAGCTACATGGATGAAAGAAGACACCTCCTATAGTTTTGAGAAAAGTTGCCGTATAAAATTAGAAACTTTAGAGGCAGAGCACAAAGTGTGTTACAAAATCACAGTTATAACTCCAGGCTGCAGAATCAGATGACAGCATCAGACCCCACATTTTTCTCCCTTCCTAGGCTCTATGGCTACTCTTCCTGGGGAGCCCTTGCTCTGAGTACCCCATCACCGTCAACTTTTCCCTGGCTGCTTAAGTGGACAAAGGGAGCCCACTCCTAGAGGCCTAAGTCGGGTTCCTAGAAGCAGAGAAGGAGGCAGGCAGGGATTCTTGTACAAGTGATTTATTGAGGGAGGGCCCTAGAGAGAAATCTATAAGGAAGTGAGGGAAGCAGGATAGAGCTTGGAAGAAATCAAGCAAATTCGTGTTTTCAAGAGAGGTCTCCCTGCAGTCTGATCCCACAGGGAGCTCTGGGGCATTTTTTACACTGCAGAGTTTGTCCCTCCTTGAGGCCAGAGAGCTGGGCTTTAAACCCCACCCAATTAGTCAGCCATTGGCCATGGGCCACCCCAGCTGTGTGTGTAACCTCCCAGGCATCTTCTGGCCGGGCAGCTCCTATTAGCTAAGAAAACCTGCCAAAGAAGGATGGAGCCATGAGCTTTCACCAGCCAACACCCAAAGCAGCTGGGAAATGGGTGCATTGGCCTGATAAAGAGGATCTGGGCAGAGAACCAAGAGCATCTACCATGGAGACCAAATCACCATACACTGTAATTCAGTGTGAATTAGAAAAATATTCTAAACAAAGGCTGAGGATGTGATGATGGGAAAGGATTAGTGACAAATATGTACTTGGATATATCTTTCACAAAGCTTCATTTGAGAATGAATTTACTATTTGACATTTATGTTACACTGTTTTAATCAAATTGTCCCTTGGCTTTATGTTTTTTCTGATGTCAACAGAAATCTATGTTCACTGTAAATTATTCAGATGCTAAAGTAATTTACATCTTAGAAAGTAAAAGTTCCCCATAATGTCATATGACCTCTCCCCACACCCTCAACCTGACATAACCACTGTTAAGAGTTGGAGGTATATGTCTCAGTTTTTATCTATAAAAGTAATTGTTTTGAAAAGTCTAGAAAGCAGAAGAGATTTCATGAAATCTGACCCACTAAAAATTTTTAACAAATATACTTCATGGTTAATTTGAAAGCTTTCTTTCTGAGCTGGGGAATGAGACAAAGATACCTGCTTGCATCACAAATATTCCCATTGTCCTCAGGCCTCAGGCAATACAAGCAGGCAATAATTAAGGCATAGGTTTGGACAGAAAGAGGTAAAGTAAAACTGACACTATTCAATAGTGACGTGATTGTGCCTATAGGGAGCCCAAATGAACCTAAAATAAACTATTAGAATAAATAAGTTAATGTAGCAAGTTTGCCAGATACAAGGTCAATATAAAAAGTATACTTCTACATACAAGCAACAATTAGAAAAGGAAATGTAAAAAAGCACTGTGTACAATAGTATCACAAGTTTGAATATCTAGAAATCAAATTTTAAAAGTTGTACAGAACTCTACACACTCAAAAAAACCCCAAAACACTAAAAACAAAAAAACCACCAACAAATATAAAACATCATTGAGAAGAAGTGCACGTTTTCTGAGACACTGATGGGGCTTCTCTTAGTAAGTCTTCTACTTAGGCCTGTTTGGGTGGCTTTTCGGCCTTCATTTGGACTATGTGCCATTTTTCTATAAGCACTGAACAAATCAACAGCAAACGTTTATTTGTCAGGAACAGTGGCAAATACATGTCATGCACACTTTCCTTTATCATTAGAACAAACCTGTCCACTATTATGACCTCCACTGTACAGGAGGAAATTGAGGATCAGAGAGTTCAAATAACTTTCCAAAAGTCACCCAGACAGCAAACTAACTCATGCCTGCCTGACTCAGAAAACAGTGCTCAGGATACCCGTTCAGTGACTAGAAATTCAATCTTTAGATTTATAGTGAGGTAATATTTTTAAGTCCAAGGTTATAGGAACGTTTATACAATAAGTTTCAAAAATTCCACAAAATGGCAAAGGTTGATCTTCATGTGGGAAATCTTGGGTAGGAGTTCATTGGTTTTGGGAACCGTGGAACAGAACACCCACCATTTGCAGGTGTAGTGAGGACAACTGGCCACTAGATGGCGGTGCAGCTCATCTCCAACCTCCATAGCCTGTTTGTTCTAATAGCCAAATCACATGAGAGCAGGGAAATGAGAAAAATAAGCACAATGTAGGGCATAAAAAAAAAAAAAAAAAAGCTCGACCCAGAAGAAGAGATCTGCAAGTTTTTAACCAGGAGAGGATGTGGACAAAGCAGGGGCTGGTGCCCCTAGTCCTGGATGAAGACAAAAGATGTTCTCACAGAAACAGTGTATGCTAGGACATGCAGGCATTTTTGCATGCAGGCCACTCAGAAAAAAGTAAAAGTATTTACACATTGTCTTTTTACACATTTACAAAAACAAAAGTGTTTACACGTGTTTTACAAAACAAAACAAAACGAACAAATCAAAAGCTTAATGAACTAGATTTAAAAGCCTATCCTATATTCTGAAATCATGTTCTTTCTATTGGGTGGTAGTGATTATTCCTCTTGTGAAAATGCAAACACCTTTTAAAAAAAAAAAATCTTACTGTGAATTCTGAAAGTCTGGGATCAGTAAAGTACCAGATTCTCATGAAAAGCAAATCCAAGTCAAATATCTTAATGTAGTTTCAAGATTTCCAGCCCTCACGCAGCTGCCCTTAAAATAAACAAGCTAAAGTGCCTGCGAAAGTTAAATATAGTCATGAACATTCTATTCAGAAGCTCTATTTTTTTTTTTTTTTATGGTGAAGTGAAAAGATGTTGATAAAAGAATCGAGAAGTCAAGGAAGCTCAGAGTTAGTGGGCATTTCCCAAGGGAAATAGTGACATCAATTTAAATAGTTGAAGCATCAGGAAGATATAAAACTGTGGGGAGGTGGTTCCAGAGAAAGTGTAACCAGAAGTCTTTTAGCCCAATTGAGGATTGACCGAGAAAGCTCAGAGCTGCCCGAAATGTTCTGAAATGGACAGGAGGCGAACTGGGAAGACGAATCCTGGATGAATATAGTCTTTTGTTTTGTGCTTAAAGATGGTGAGTGTCCATGTCTCTGGGTGTGGCTAAAAGACATCAGGGACCAGAGGATGGGTGTAGAAGACCATCCAGTTATGGACACAACCTTTTTTTTCCCTTAAGAAATATTGAAATCCGAAACCCTCAGTTCAGCCTCCTGGAAGTCTTCCTGACTCCTGCTACCTTGCATATGCAGGACGCCAGCTATCTGCTTCTTGCTGTTACTTGCAATCCTACTTCAGTGTTTCTTTGGTTAATAATTTCCTCAGGCCTGCTGTGTGCTAATTGCTATATACCTTGAATTTTCACAATGTGAATAATTTCTCCCAAATTACCAGTGAGGAGCCTGAGACTACAGAGCGATGTGGTGATTCTCTCAGGGTGACTTTCCTTGTTGGTCACACAGGGTCCTGAGCTCTGCTGAGGAGCTGGGCTGGGTGTGGGTGCCCTGCCACTGTGGGTGTGGAGTACAGAGGAAATGTAGCCTGAGCCCTGGATGAGGAAAACCAAGGAAAGTCCCAAGTGTCAAGTATAGGAAAGTAGGTGTTGGGCAAGAATCAGATGAGAGGCTGAGGCAGGGCTTCTGAGAATGAGTAAGATGGGCCCACAAGTTCAGGAAGCAGTGCAGGGCAGAGGAAATACAGGGGTCAATAGGGCAAGAGCACAATGGAGGTTGTCACTGAATGGTACCTGGAGTCAATAATCTTGTGTGGTGAAGGGCAGCAAGAAGAGGCTGGTCTCAGGAGTTAGACATGGCTGGGAACGGGGAGGAGGCTGTCCTCGCTTGGGACAACTCTTTCCCAATTCTCTCACATCTCTCCTCTCCCTCCCTCTAGGTACTCTGAGCTCTAGAATTAACCCGTTTTCCTGAGAGAAAATAGGCGTGCAAAAGAGTTCAACAGGCGTGCAATTTGATTATTCTAATTCTAGGTTTGCCTTTTTAAAACTATATTTAAGTCACGTGCTTATAGCTTTTTTTTATTGTACTCAAGGCAGATTTAAAAGATAGGTTTAAAATGCTTACAATAAAATCCAGAAACCTGCCCAACCCCTCCCTTCTCCCCAATCTTACTCCTTGGAAACAACTGCTTTATGGTATGTCATCTATTTATCTCCATCTTCCTAAATGATCACTTTACATTGTTCTATCTTATCAATCTTTGATTTCGTTAATTGACTTCCAGATGAGGAATTAATTCTCTTTTTGCAACCACCCCCACTTCCCCTCATTCTCCCTATGTATTTTATATCAACCATTTTTATTAATGGTGTGATTATGATTACGTAATTACTATTTACAGATGAGACAGTATATGATGATGATTAAATTTTCTTTTCCTGTACTTAATAACTGCCTTGCTTTTTCACTTCCTTATTTTTCTATATACCTATTGATATATATGTATATATACATATACACACACACACACACACATATATATATACATGAGAGAGAACCAAAAAAATGTATACACATTTTAAGAAAGGAAAAAACTGTATTAAAATTACACTGATGGTACTTTGAGCACCTCTTGTAATTACTGAAGTCAAATGTGACTTGGACTTTTTTTGTTTCTATCTAGACCCCCTTCACCCTCTCCTGTGTGAAGGCCCCTATATCCTGAATCTCAAGCCTTCCTCTTTCTTGGGATATTCCCTTATTTTTCTAAAACACATCTGGCCTTGAATTTCCTAAATATATACAACATACATTTTTAACAGCTTAATTTAGACATAATTTACATACCACACAATTAATTCATTTAAAGTATAAAATTAAATGGTTTTTAGTATATTCACAGTTATGAAACCATCACCTAAATCGTCACCCCCAAAAGAAATTCCATACCTCTTAACCATTACCCCCCAATCCCTCTCACCAACCCATTACCAGCCCTAGGCAACCACTAATCTACTTTCTGTCTCTATGGATCTTGCCTGTTACAGACTTCAATAAAAATGAAATCGGGAGCAGCCGGTTAGCTCAGTTGGTTAGGGCGCAATGCTCTTAACAACAAGGTTGCTGGTTCGATCCCTGCATGGGCCACTCACTGTGAGCTGTGCCCTCCACAACTACCGTGTTTCCCTGAAAATAAGACCTAACCGGGAAATAAACCCCAGCATGATTTTTCAGGATGACACCCCTAAACATAAGCCCTAATGCATCTTTTGGAGCAAAAATTAATATAAGACCCGGTCTTATTTTTGGGGAAACATGGTAGATTGAAACAACTACATGACTTGGAGCTGATGGGTCCTGGAAAAATACACTTAAAAAAAAATGAGATCATATAATACGTGGTCTTTTCACTTAGCATAAAGTGTTCAAGATTCATTCACGTAGCATATATCAGTACTTCATTTATTTAAAAATGTTTAATTATAGTAAAACACACATAATATCAAATTTACTATCTTAATCATTTTCAGGGTACAGTTCAGTAGTGTAAAGTATATACGCCTTGTTATGCATCAATCCAAAACTCTTCTCATTTGCAAAAGTGGAACTTTATATCCATTAAACATCCTATTTTCCCTTCCCCCAGCCCCTGGCAATTATCATTCTACTTTCTCTATGAATTTGACTACTCTAGGTACCTCAAATCAGTGGAATCATACAGAATGTGTCCTCTTGTAACCAGATTATTTCATTTAACATAATGTCCTCAAGGTTCATCCACGTTGTAGAGTGTGTGAGAATCTCCTTCCTTTTAAAGACTAAACAATAATCCATTGTGTTTATCCATGGATGGACACTTGCGCTGCTTCCACCTTTTGGCTATTTATGAATAATGTTGCTATAAACATGGTTGCACAAATGTCTGAGTCCCTGTTTTCAATTCTTTTTATTGTCAAATAATACTCCATTGTAGTGATATACCACATTTTATGTATCCATTCATCTGTTGGTGGACATTGGATTGTCTTTACTTTTTGGCTATTATGTATAATGCTACTATGAACATTTATGTACATGTTTTCGTGTAGACACGTTTTTCACTTCTGTTGGGTACACACCTAGGAGTACAATAGCTGGGTCACATGGTAACTATATGTTTAACATTTTGAGGAATTGTTTTGAGGACTGTTTTCCAAAGCAGCTGTACCACTTTACAAGTTGTAATAGAAAACTACAGTGAATGTTTAAATTAAAAAAAAACTATTATAGTAAAAGACACATTGCCATTAATCCCTCTCAAAATACTCCCCCTCCCTTTGAACACACTTATCCCGCCATTCTTGCACTTTCTGAAGCAATTCTGGAAGGCCTCTTTTGTCAGTCTCTAGTTGTGCTGGTGTGGCTGTATCGATGTCCTGAATTGATTCAAAACATTTACCTTTCATGGTTATTTTGACTTTGGGGAAGAGCCAGAAGTCCCCCAGTGCCAGATCCGGTGAATAAGGTAGATGAGGACACATCATAATATTTTTATTTGACAGAAATTGCTATATACCAGAAGCGATGTGTGACACAGAGCATTGTCATGATGGAGGATGATTTAAGACACACTTTAAAATGTACCTTCTCTCAACCGTAGCTCACACTCGACTGACTGCACTGAACAAGTTGAAACTTGTCACACACTGTTACTAAGGTTCGATGTGCCGCTTCCCATATTGAAGATTCCTGCCTTTGCGTTGGATGGAACTGGGCAGCAGCATTCACTGTATGTTTTGATTACACCTCATACACATCTATCAGAAGTGTGTGAGGCTTTATTCCAATTTCTCCACATCCTTGTCAACACTTCTTATTATCTGTCTTTTATTAAAACCACCCTAGTTGGTGTGAAGTAGAACCTCACTGTGGTTTTTATTTGCATTTCCCTAATGATTAACAATGTTGAGTATCTTTTAATCTGCTTTTTGGCCATTTGTATATCTTCTTTGGAGAAATGTCTACTCAAATCCTTTACCCATTTTTAATTGGGCTATTTGTCTTTTTTATTAAATTGTAATAGTTGATGAATTCTAAATACAAATCTTTGATCAGGTAGATTTGCAAAATTTTTCTCCCATTCTGTGGGATTGCAAGATACATTTTTTGAGTCTTGAATGTTTGAATAAATTCTTTATTCCATCCTGACACATGATTAGTGGGTTTGGCTGGGTTGAGAAGTCAAAGGTGAAAATAATTTTTTCTCAAAATTTAAAGACATTGCCCATTACTTTAAGATTTGAATATTGCTATTTAGAAATTCTATCCATTATGATTCCCAATCTATTGTATATGATTGTTTTTCTTTCTAGAAATTTAGTATTCTCTCTTTATCCATGGTCTTTGTAAATGTAACAATGCTTTTGTGTGGCTCTTTTCATTCTCTGTGCTGGGTAGTCAGAAAACCCGTTTAAGACAGAAATTCATGGCCTCTAGTTCTGGGATTTTTTTTTTTCTTTGATAATTTCCTCACCTCCATTTTCTCTGTTCTTTCTTACTAGAACTTCTATTAGTTGGATATTAAACCTTCTGGCTTAAGCCACCAATTTCCCTACATTTTCTCTCCTGTTGTCCATCTCTTTGTCTTTTTGTTATACTTCCTAGGGCATTTCTTTGTCTCTATCTTACAAACTTTCTATTGTTTTATTTTTTAATTTCAGTGATCACACTTCTTAATATCAAGAGCTTTTTTTGATTTTGTTCCTGTGTCATAGTATCCTGTTCTGGTATTATGGATGCAATATTTTCTCTCTCTCTCTGAGGATAGTACCTCTAGGTTTTGGGGTATCTGTTTATTGTTGCTTTGTTTTCTCATGCCCCTCTGCATTGCTTCTGTTTTCTCAGGTCCCTTTTTCTTTTTCTTTTGCTATCCGTCTTTCATATGGCAGGTTTTCCTCAAATGTCTGGAAATCCTTGGCTATCCATTTCAGGTTAAGAATGGGGGAAATAGAAACTTGATTGAAGGTTCTGTATTTGTGTGAAGGGCTTGTGAACTATTTGCTTTTCCCTGTAACATGATGAAGGGAAAAACCTGTCTTATTTATTTGAAGACCCCCAAAATGACAGTATGTGTGGGTCATTTATCTGGGGCAGTTAACTTTTTTTAGAGAAGATCCCCCAATCTCCTGTTTGGGAATAAATTTTCTGGGAGGAATAGAGAAAAAGAGGCCTAGACATCTATCCGTTTATCATGCAGAGTTTCAGTTAATCCTTTTGTTCTTAGTTCTGAGTCTTATTTCCATCTCCTGCCATACCTGAGTTCCCTAAATCTGGGGCCTCTTAGGCTCTATTTTTCCAGACTCTAAATATAACTCCACAGGTGAGGTTTCTAGGGAATCAATCTGTTTACTTTTCACAATATATTATTTTATGTTATCCTTCAATGGTGGCAATCCTTTCTATAATGCTTCAAACATAGGGTTGCCAGATTTAGCAAATAAAAATACAGATGAACAGTTAAATTTGAATTGCAGATAAACAAGACAACATTTGGGACAATCTGTGTATTAGTCAGCTTGGGTGCCATAACAATAGATCATAGATGGGGTAGCTTAAACAACAGAAATGATTTTCTCACAGATTTGGAGGCTAAAAGTCCAAGATCAAGGTTCTGACTAATTTTCTAGTGAGAGCTCTCCTCCTGGTGTGCAGATGGCTCCTTCTTACTGTGTCTTTACACAGGGAAGGGAAAGAAGAGAGAGTAAGCTCTCGTGTCTCTTCTTATAAGGACACTAATTCCTATCAGATCAAGTCCCCACCTTTATGACCTCATTTGTTCTTAATTACTTCCTCCAAATACAACCACCCTGAGGGTTAGGGCTTCAACATGTGAATTTCCAAACGGGGGTGGGAGACACAAATATTCAGGCCATAGCAATCATATACTAAAAATTATTGGTTGTTTATTTGAAATTCAAATGTAACTGGACGTCCTGCATTTTACCTGGCAATCCTATTCACACAGGTGTGCTTTCTTCTGCCCTTCACTGTGTGGGGCTCTGGGCATCAGCTCATTCAGTCTCTAAGACAGCCTTACTAGGGAGGGCTATTACCTCCCTGCTTTTACCCCAGGAGGAAGTTATGCCTTGAGAGGTTAAGCAACTTGACCAAAGTCAAAGTGACCAAAACTACCAAGTGATCGAGGCAGATAGAGGAGGCAAGACCAAACTGCTGAGACAAAATGCAAATCCACTGCATCTGACTGCAAAGCAAGGCTAGTAACTGCTTTGTCAAAGTCCCGCTCCAGACATGGCTAAACCAATTATCAGGCTTGGGACCAGGCTCCTTTATCTCAAAGACCTAAAGTTCTTTGAAATGAAATTATGTACAAGAGCCACGTGCCCATATGTGAGTAATAATGCAACCTCTTGCCCTCCAAAAACTGTATTCATAAAACAAGCCATGAGGTACCAGAAAACAAGTACTTGACACAACACGTTTTAAAATGGATGACTGGACTCCAGGGAAACTTGTCAAATCAAATATTGCCATGTCCCTGTCTTTTTTCCAGGATATTCACCTTTACTTTTTTTTTCTTCATTTTCATTTTTAATGAGGTATAATTAACATCAGTAAAGTGCACAGATCTTAATATGCAATTCAATACTTTTTGATAATTGTATGTATACAAGTATACTTTGTAACGATTGCCCAAAACAAGATGTAGACTATTTCCATCACCCCAGAAAAGTTCCCTTGTGCCTCTTTCCAATCATTGCCCTTTGCTGTCCCCATTGCCACCACTGTTCTGATTTCTATCACCATAGAGGAGCCTATTCTCAAGCAGCTTCACATAAATAACTTCTTGACTTAACAGGATGCTTTGTTTTGTTACCAATTGAAGTGAAATTCACAAACATAATAGTCATCATTTTAAAGTGTACCATTCAGTGACATTTAGTACATTCACAATATTGTGAAACCACCACCTCTATCTAGTTCCCAAATATTTTCATCACCCGCCCCCAAAGGAGACCCCATCCCCAATAAGCACTCTCCAGTTCTTCCCCACCCCCAGCACCTGGCAACCACTAATCTGCTCTCCATCTAACCTTCACTTTTCATGGTTTATCAGTTCTCAACTGGCTGGTAAAATTGAACAAGTAGAGAGAAATTATTAAAAAGGGCTCCAAGCAGGGGAAGGCAGGAGGACAAAAGCAACACTTAGGTAAAGTAAAATTAAGCCAGATAATCAAGCCATAAAGGGCCTAACACCACCGAGATAAAGCCTGCTCTTCATCTTGAGCAGAAGGCCCCTAGTCCAACCAGTCTTGAAGGCGGCTCTGGTACTATCTACAGGAGTGGTGTTTATTTTCTTATCAACAAAGCACAATTCAGTGTCAATGTTGAAAGAGAAAAGCCCCACAGCTGCTCTCTCTACGAAAGGCATTGACATAAAGACCAAAGTAAATGTTAGGATCCTGGAAATAGCAGCAGGTGTTTTAACTACAAGAATAGCAGCCAGTGGGGAGAACTGTGACCACCTGCTAAGCATCTACTCAGAATTCATTTGAAAGGGTCATAATAGGAATGTTTTCTGACTTCTAGGTGCATTCTATCACTGGTCTTTTTCCTAGGGCTTTCTTTGCCTTGTGAGGATTTCTGGATAATTTTTAATATTTTCTAACCAGGTTCTTGTTCACCACTGTTTCCTGTGCTCCTAGTACCTAGTGTGTTACTTGCCACATAGTAGCTGAACAATAAAGACATTTTGGAATGAATAAATGAACGGATGAACAAACTGTGCTACTGATTGTAAAAGTGGGTTCATAAAAATCACTGCATTTTAGATTCAGAGGAAAAGCAGAGAGAAGGAAAACAAAACCCATGACCTCCCACAAGGTCATGTGCAAGGTAGTTTCATCAACCCAATTAATCCTCACAATTGCCTTAAATGGTATCATGATGCCAACTTTACAAATGAAGAAACTGATGGTCACAAAGGCTCCCTGCTGTCTCCTAGAACTCGGAGTTTGAGTTTTTTATTTGGTAATTGAGGAAACTCAGGCCCAAAGCAGTCAGGAGGCTTCACCCAGGTGACAGAGCTAGCCTAGTTTAGGAGCCTGCCTAGAATGTTCCCAGGTCTGTTTCTAGTGGAACATATAATGTAATGGTCATAAAAGCAAAATGACCATTTGTGTCTATGGCATAGAAAGTTTCCAAAGCTAGAGTATTTGATTAAAAAAAAAAAAAGAGCATGCGGCCTCCTGGGTAGGTTTTTAAGTCTTTAACGATTTATACTAGGTAGACCCAATCTCAGGAATCTCAGTGGATGCTCATGGACGCACAGCAGCAGGCCAGACAGTCGGAAGGAAGGCCGACAGGCCTGGCACCAGAGCACAAGGAATTTGCCAGTAGGTCCTGGCCAAGTCACTTTTAGCCTTTCTGTGCCTCAGATAAGCAACTGATTATAGATGTACTGAGTGCCTGCCAAAACAGTCAATAATAATTACTGAGTGCAATTAAATGGCTAGGGGTACAAAGGTGCCTAAAATCCAGTCCCTGCTTCCTTCTCGGATAGGGTGACCAACCATCCTGGTTCGCTGGGACTATGCTGATTTAAGCACTGAAATTCCCACATCCAGGGAAATCCTCAGTCCCAGCCATGCCGGGACAGTTGGTCACCTAGGTGAGATCTGAATGGGCAGAGGAAACCACACATGCAATAATGACCAACACTATGGGCAGCATGTGACGCCGAGCCTAAAACAGAGACCCCTATGGACACAGGAAAACAATGCCGTGCCAACCATCAGAACCTGCAGAAAAGAAAAAAAACAACTGCTGTATACAGATCCTTATTTATTTAAAAAGGTGATACGTAACACACAATGGGATTTATAGATGATGTAATACAGAATTGTACACCTGAAATCTATGTAATTTTACTAACAAATATCACTCCAATAAATTTTTTAAAAAAGGTGATACGTTATTCATATAGATTGTTTGCATTTAGATTTTTTCAAATGTTGCATCAAAATATTATTTATCTTGATTACTAAATTTTGGAGTGCTCCCTTGAATTTTGTAGCTGAGGCAAGTGCATTTCTTGCCTCTCTTAGTCCTGACACTATAAGGTAGCTCTAAGTGCTAGCCATGATGCCTCCAATATACTAGTCTTCGAGACTTGGGACAAATTATTTGGTTTCTCTGTCTGAATATCATCAGCCATATGTAGAGGAAAGTGGATGACACAGCCCCTAGGGGCCCCTTCCAGGTCCGAATTCTGTGCTTTCATGACTAGGTGTTTGGGAACTGAGAGGCGCAGGAGGTAGATGAAGCCGGGGACAGTCAGGGATAGGAAGGAAGGTAGCATGTCTACTTGTCTATTTTCAGAGAAACAGAACCAGTAGGTTCTATGTGTGTGTGTGTGTGTGTGTACATATATATATATATATGATTTATATGCATGTGTGTATATTCATATATATACAAAATTATTTCAAGTAATTGGCTTATATGATATAATGGTGAGGCTGGCAAGTTTGAAATTTGTAGGACCTACTGGAAGGCTGGAAACTTCGGGCAGGTGCCAACACTGCAGCCCACAGGCAGAATTTCTTTCTTTCTTTTTTTTTTAATGAATCTTTTTTTAAAAATTTTTATTGGGGCATATTGGGGAACAGTGTGTTTTTCCAGGACCCGTCACCTCCAAGTCAAGTCGTTGCTTTCAATCTACTTGTGGAGGGCTCAGCTCACTGGCTCATGTGGGAATCGTAACCAGCGATCTTGGTGTTATGAGCTCAGGGCCCTAACCAACTGAGCCAACAGGCCGCCCAGTAGAATTCCTTAGACCTCAGAGAAACCTCAGTTTGCTTCTTAAGGCCTTTCACTGATTGGATCAGACCCACTCAGATGATCTCTTTTACTTAAAGTCAACAGATTATAAATATTAACCCAGTCTACAAAATACCTTCACAGCAACACCTAGGTTAGTGTTTAATGGAATAACTGGGTATTATAGCTCAGCCAACTTGACTCATACAACTAACCATCACAAGAGGAGAAAATTGTTCAAAGACACTAGGTAAATTGTCCACGGTTCTCCAGCTGATAGGCGTCAAAGTCAGGACTGAAAATGTGTTATGCATGACCACAAAGTCCACATTCTCCCATGAGCCTTGCTGTGCCTGGGCCTGTGGGAAAGCTCCTGAAGCACCAAAGCAGATTCCTAATCGTCTGCATGACACTGTTACTTCCGTGTCATAGTCGTTTGTGTGTGTCTCCTCCTGGACTGTGGGTTCTTCGAGGAAAGGTTTATGTATAGATGTCATTTTATCATCCACAGAACTAGTGAAGAGCCCTGCACGTGCCAAGCATTCAGTGAATATTTGCAAAAGAAGGGAATCACTAATAATTCCCAACATGTTGTGTTTCCTATGAACTGAGCTTTAACTCTTAAGATCTTAACTCTGTGAAATGAATAAAGAAAATCTCATTTAAAGTGGGCTGGGGGGAGCTGAAAGGGGAGCGCTAGCTCACTACCACTGTGTCAATTACACACCCCAACAGGAAGAGACTACTTTGTATTCCCAACAGGAAATGTCTCTATTTTACCACTGCAGCCAAAGGAAAGATTTCCTCCTTGCCCAGCAGTAAGCCCAGTCAGTGGCAACCATCAAAACTCAGCCAATGAGGAGCCATCACTACCCTGAATTCTCACTTTCCGCTAATGGACTTTCATTCAAAGCACCCTCCCACTAACTTCCTCGTTTTTTTCTCTATAAAGGAACAATTCCTCTCCTTCATTTGCTGCACATGCCCATGTTTTCAGCTATAGCATGCGTGTCCAGAATTGCAATTCTTTGCTATTCCCAATGTCAACTGGCCAAATAATTCTCCAGGGAATCCACCAAAAGAAAACGGCTTATTCGGGAAAAGAAAAAAAGAAACAGAACCACCAAGGAGTGCGAGCACACTCACCACACCAGCTGCCCAGGTGGAAAAAGGACCAGAGCCCAACATGGCTTCCCCCTTTATTGGAATCCCTCCCCCAAAAGTTACCACAGAGTTCAACCGCAAGTCAAGACTAGAAACTTAACAAGGGGGCTCAGCTCCACCCATTGTCCCAGCTCTCTGGTTAAGCATCTTAAGATGCCAGTTCACTTTTATCACCAACTAAACCCATTTTGCTGATACAATAACTGGCTGTTTTATGTTTTAAGGTCTACAACTCTAACTTCTATTTTTCTTTTTTAGTTTGTTAACTTTTACTTTAAGTGAACCTCAATTTCCCCACCTCCCTGCCACCAAAAATAAAAAAAAATTTAAAAGTCCAAGGAAAAGACTCTCATGACCATGATAGTGTATTCTAGAATGATGTGGCACATTCTAACTCTGATTTCTTGACAACCCTGTTAGCTGGGTCCTGCTATTATTTTTGGATGAATAACAGGAAAACGGAAGCTCTGAAAAGTTGAGGACTTGTCTAGGATCAGAGTTTTCAAGTGGTAAAGCTCAGACTTGAGCCCAGGCAACTGAATTTTACCTCCTGCCTGCCTAACCACTGTGCAGCTCTGCCCAAACCAAACTGACCCCTAGTGATACAGGAGAGTTAGCATGTCCCTAGGTAGACAGGGAGGTCCCTGGTGGAATAAACAAAGACAGTCATATCTTAAAACTTCAGGTTTTGAAATCACTCCTTTGCTCCAGGACATAATGTAACAAGGCCTTGAGGTTAATCATAAAATTCATTTTGGCCTGACAAATGGAGCAGATCTGATAGATAAAGAGTGGGTTACTTTGCTAATTCCTTTAGGATGGGCAAGCAGAACAAACCTGGTAGATGAATTTCATTAGAAGGCGCCAGTTCCCTTCTTCAAATAGTTTGCTTCTCCAAAGAGCTCCCCTTCCCCAAACAGGCAAAGGGAAGGTATAAAAGTAGGAGCTTTTGCCTCAGTCATGGGGCATCTGCCATTCGGGACCCATTCCCGCTCAGGAGCTGCAACCTTTTTTCCTGCCTCTAATAAACTATCTTTTAAAAAAAAACTTTTTGCCTCTCCCTGGTCTGTGTTTCCATTCTTCGGCTTCACGAGACACTATCCTGGCCCACATTCTGAAACTGCTAGCAGATCCAACATCACCTACATCACTAGAGCCAGACTGAACTTCACAGGTGATGAGACAGGGGGATTGTAATGGTAGCACTAAGTCTTCTATTTTCAGATTTGAATCTCTAGTATAATTTGAATCAACAAGTATAATTTAGTTTGGGAATTTTTCAAAGCTCTTCACTTCCTTTCCACCAATTGTTAATGATTCTGCTTCCTATACATTTATTATGCAGTTTCAATGTTTGTGTTTACTTCGGCCATACTGGCTTTGTGACTTGGGAGAGGTTTTGTATCAGTATGGGATCCACTCTGGGCTCCAACTTGAATCTACAGAACATATGCAAAGGTTGCAATAACCGGCTTAATGGCACCTTCCCCCACCCCAATGGACAAAGCCAAACTCAATAGAAAATTCCATCACAGGTCGAAGCAATTTACATCCTGGTTAGGAAATATAAAATGTGAGACAAAACAAAGACTGGAAGCAGTAGTTTGCAGTGGTTTCCAGCAGACTCTGCCCAGCTGACCTTCCGCTTACTTTAATAAATCTTCCTTCTCTATTTCTACCTGCCTCATGAATTCCTTCATGACCGGAGAGCGAGCAGCCACAACAAGATGTCATCAAGTTGATTTCCACCACTTCCGGATGAGGAACAGAGAAGTCCAAGTGTTATTGTAATGATGGCAGCACCAGAACCAGAGCTCTGGGCTCCCAGCACACAGGCATATTTTCCTAATAGTTTCTCAAAGTGAAGCCTTGCTGAGGACATTGCATGCCCTGCTTGGGCCTCCAGGTGCTATTTACTTAGCTAGGTGTGAGCTCTGCCTGGCTCCCAGTATGTTGTTTGCACAGTAAATGTTACCCAGTCCCCACCAGTCTATACCCCCAACTGAGGAGTGAGAACAGAGACTGAAAGGAACATTCTTTTGCTGGTTTTAGACACCTTGACTTAAGTTTTCAGTTTCTATCTAATGAAATGCAAATCATTGAAAGTGGGGGTCACTTCAGAAGTGTCAAGTTCTAAAAGCAGTGGGCCATGCCTTGTGCAACCTCCAGATAACCCGGCCACATCTAAAGTCATAGAGATCTAGGTTTGAATCCCAAGTTCACCACTGACTTTGGGCTTAACCTCTCAGAGCCTCATCTTCCTCTTCTGAGAAATGGAGCCAATTGTAACAATAATGGATGCCAAGTGCTTTGGATAGTACCTGGCACATATCCCATGCTTAGCTATTGTTTCTAATTTGATTTATTTTACCCATCCTCACGCTTGTTTCTTAGAAAATAAAGGGAACTTTAGAGTAAGGAGAACAAAAGCAAGGCTTAATGTTCCTTGCTACTCTGATTTCCTATTACCTGGTTCTTCCTGGAAAAGGGTTCCATGATCTTTCAGAAGCAGAAAGTGAACAAACAAGGGAGATTTGAATCAGAAATACATGCAGATTCCGTCTTTCTCAGGGAAGCCACTGCCTACATGTCAACTCAAGACTCAATCAGTAACTTTGCCTCCCTGATCAACTTCCAACAAGCGGTTCCTGTTCTTGAACCAGGATATGCAAACAAGGGCACTTACTGGAAGGGAGGGTCAGGGCCTCTGGTTTCATCAGCTGCCCACTCTCCCAGGAGAGCTGGTGGGACCTGTCAAGCCAGCAGTCAAGGCCAAAAGGCAAGCTGAATATTTCAAGGTCCACAGGGCCTCTCCTTTTTGAGTTTTTAACTTAAGTGGGATACATTTAAGAAATGCCAAGGAGGAAATAGTGTTGATTTACGGTTGCCAAGCCAAGTGGGTGGCAGAGAAAAAAACAGTATGAAATAGAAAAAGTCAGCTGGGATCTTGCACTCATTGTGCAAAGCGAGGAGGCGGGACAGATGCAAGGATTACAGCCTCAGCAGGAGCCCTGGACCTCCATCCCAGCTCCTGCCCCAAAGAGATAACCTCTCCCTGGGAGTTCAAGGGAGAGTGACAATACTGCCCAAGCTGACACACAGAAGTCCTGGTTGCTTTAGGGAGAGAGGCAGAGCAGGGAAGGGGGAGGCGTGACTGTGCAGAATTTAAAGCCAAACAAGAGTGGAGAGTGACGGGAACGGGAACTCTCTCTCTCTCTCATACCTGCCTCTATTTTTAATTTTTCTGTTTTGTATGTTCGTTTATTTTGTTCTTTAGATTTCACATATAAGTCAGATCATATGGTATCTATCTTTCTCAGTCCAACTTATTTCACTTAGCGTAATACCCTCTGGGTCCACCCATGTTGTCACAGATGGTAAGATTTCTTTCCTTTTTATGGCTGAGTAATATTCCATTGTATATATGTACCACTTCTTCTTTATCCAATCATCTATTGACAGGAACTTGGGTTGCTTCCATATCTTGGCTATTGGAAATAGTGCTGCAGTGAACATAGGGGTGAATATATCTTTTCAAATTAGTGTTTTGGATTTCTTTGGATAAACACCCAGAAGTGGAACTGCTGGATAATAAGGTAGCTCTATTTTTAATTTTTTGAAGAAAACTCACACCATTTTCCATAGTGGCTGCACCAATTTGCAGTCCTACCCACAATGCAGAAGATTGCCTTTTCTCTGCATCTTCACCAATACTTGTTGTTTTTCCTGCCTCTGCTTTTAAAGAAATGGTGTTGGGTAAAAGAGAAATATTAAGGAATTTTTAAGGGGGCTGAGGATGAAGGTAGGAAAGAGAGAAGGGATATCCCAGGAGATTTAAAATAAGTATACAGAACTCCAGAAGGATCATCTTATCCATTTGGGGATAGTAGAAGGTGATAAATGTTGAACATATATTTTGTGTTAGTTTCAGGTCTTTTTTAGTACCAGATGAGCTATTACTGCTTTCTTCAGATTCTATCTCAGGGGCCAGGTGGCATCTAGTTTCTGCAGATGCCAGCCAGGGGGGAAAGAAACGCTAAATCCTGTGCAAACTCCTACTTACCCTTCAAGACTCACATGAAAATCACCTCCTTTATGAAGCCTTCCCTGATGGGAAGTGAGTTAGGCCCTCACTGCTCCAATACCAACACCAAGAGCTGGTTACAGTAATATTGCATCATAATTATTTACTTGTCTATGTCCTTTTCTACATTCTCCTCCCCTGAGAACAAGATAAAAGTAGCACAGAGTTCAAGATGAATGAATGATCCCAAATCAAGGTTTTCTGGCCATGGTTCTCATCGTGATGCTGGAAATATCAATTCATTGCACGCAGACACCCTACCACTGCACACCAAGTTTTAAAAAAATCATTGAATGCAAATGATTGAGCACAGGTGAAGCATGGAGATTTTCAGGAGAACCTCAAGTCAGTACAAAGGCAAATTGTCCTCGCTCACCTGCTTCCCACCATGCAATTGCGCAGGTAACTGGGGGAGTGTGGGACACTTGTTGATCAAGATTCAGTGAGTCCCTTTTGAAAATTTTGTTTTCAATTTTGAAGTAAAACTTAGACAATCCATATCCTATAAGCCTGAACAAATCTGACTTTTCAAGACACGAATGAAACATTTCAGTTGAGAAATGTTTATTCCCATCCAAAGCTGCACCCAGGGCAGCTATCTTCATGACCTCTTTCTCTGTTCCAGAAGAGCAAGTCAGACTCACAGACTCTTTGAGTTGTAGTTACCTGGTGTCATGCGGGGTGTCATGGGGGGTCTCAGCTCCCGCTCTCCACAGAAGAACGCAGGACATGGTGAGGCCAAAAAGGAACACCCATGGAGCCATAGATAGGGGAGTCATACCACTATATTCTCGCTGGTGGCATCCGCCTCTCTGCAATCCGCGCTTGCTAGCTCAGCCGCCATCTTCTTGCTAGCCCCCATTTGCTGCTAGCGTAGCCACAGCCATTATATTAGTGGCCAATGGCTCACTGGTTACAGCTGACGGCCAACTAGCCACAAGTGATGACCATCCAATCACAGTTGAGGGCCATTTACTACCTTAGCCAGCACCTTTCCACGTGAGGCCGAAAGCCTGCAAACTGCACTCCTGGCTCTGTCCCGACACCTGGTCACCTAGAAAGTGAATCTATAGAACCTCCTGTCCCTTCAGAATGCATCTCTGGAATATTGGAGAATCCGCGTTCATTCCTTTAGATGCTATATCTGTATAGAGCTGCCCCCTGGGGGGGTGTCAGAGACTGAGGGGGTGTGTGCTCCAGTCAGGTCACTTGCCTACCGTTCCCATGAGCCAAGGAGGCTATCTGTGGGCAGGGAAGTCTCACAAAGCTCACAAACTGGTATATTCCTGTTGCTATCATCTTCCTTTAGATATCAAGGCAGAGCTTCCTAGAGTGCAGTCAGAGTGGCTCAGGTTGGGAAGGGTCCTGTTGCTCTGGAGCCTGGAACTATTAAATTGGTGCAAAAGTGATTGCGGTTTTTGCAATTATTTTTAACCTTATAAACCGCAATTAGTTTTGCACCAACCTAATGAATGAAATAAGCTCATTCCTGTGTGCCAGGCTCTCTGCTAGGTTGCTTTCATGCTCATTCCTACCTCTTCCAGTAAAAACAGACGACAACAAAGGAAGCTCTTGGAGAGGTTCATGGTTTATTCCAGGTCATCCAGCAGAGTCAAGTGTTAACCGCTATCAAGCTCAAGTTTAGTGGTCAGACCACCACTTCTCCTAGTAATAATAAAAAAATATTAATGATAATAATAATAATAATAATAAACAACTCACTACTATTAATAGTAACCATCCTCCCCAAGAGGCTGCAGATCACTGCATGTACAGACAAGTATTTCTGGATATACATTATGGGTCCCAAGGTCTATAATAAATTCTGTAATTCTAGAACTATATGCTGGAGAATACAACTTATTTTCAAAAGGAAAATGGTTGTGTTTTGTACAAAACAACGGGGTCCTATTTTAAAATTGCAGATCCCAGCTTTTTTCCCAGACCCCAGGCCTTGCTCACCTGCCTATGCAGAGCAGCTGCCACGAGCCACCAACCCCCAGTTATGGTGTAATCCGAATTCCGCCCCTGGAATCTCTCATTAGGTCATGGGACTGTGTGCTCAGCAAATGTTTGCAGCCCTCTTCTGGGGATGTAATCCCAGGTCACAGTAACAGGACAGATCATTTGCAGCCTGTGACCAGGTCTGGCCCACCCAGGGGTCAAGCGGGCATTTTGTTCTCAGGTTGGGAGAGGGAGCAACTGGAGAAAACTCATCTGGTGTCCATCGCTGTCACATTTGTTCTGCTTCGTGGACCCCATCCCTGCTTATGATCGGTGGTCAAATTTGATACTGAATTAGACATATTTTAAAGACTTGGACACCCTATTGTTCCACTTAGCCTTCTGGGACCTGTTGAATTTCTTGGTTAGTAAATATGGAAAGATGGAAGAAAGGATGAGATTAATGGTAGAATAGGAAGAACTGGGGAATGTCCATTGGCCTTAGAGTGGACCACCTTCTGTAACAATAATACTTAACATGTGTTACACGTTTTATGTCGTACACTGTATTAAATACATTATTTTGTTCAATACTCGTTTCTCATTTTACTGACAAGGAGAGGCTCAACTTGTCCAAGGTTACCTAAGTAATATGTTTTAGAGATGAAAACCTACCCTAAATCCATCCATCTATTTCACAAGCAAAGGCCCCCAGCCCCCAGGTTGTAATGACTGGTCTTACAGGGTCTGGAAATGGAAGATGGATGACCTCTGTCCCAGTGTTCTTTGAAGCAAACATAATTCTACTTCCTCTTCTGCTCTCAAAGCTTTTCTCTTCTCATATCCCATTTATTCACCAAACCAGAGTTTGGTCTTTATTTTACCCAACTGGCTCCTGGAACAACATAAATCCTGGCTGTTTTCATGGAAAAAAAAATCCTGAGAGAACAAAAAGGTACAACTTGCTGTCTTTCCCCCTGTGACTATCAAGTGTACAAAGTCAGCTGTAAATAAAAGAGAGGATTATTATTATTTTTTTAATGTTGAGAGTCTCTAGGCCATTCTCAAGAAATACAGTCTCTTATGAGCCAGGTCATGTAAAAACGCACAGCATCACTTAAAGGCAAGGTCACCTCACCAAAAGGGGGAGGAATTCAGTTGCTGTTATTCTGGAGTCAAAGCTTCAGGATATGTATGTGTCTGGGAAGGTTGAACTTGAGTAAATTCAGCTTTTCAAATAAATATTATTTACTGAAATTAGTCATGAAACATTTTGCAAGAGGTACGAACAGAAGCAGAACCAAGGCAAAATCCTGGAATGGACAACATTCAGGGAAAAAAACTGGTGAAATTCAAATAAAGTCTAGAGTTTAGTTAATAGCAATGTTGATTTCTTAGTTTTGATAAATGTACCATTGGTAATGTAAGTGAATAATAACATTAGGGGAACTGGAACTGGATAGGAATTTTGATGGGAATTCTCTGTACTGGTTTTGCAACTTTTCTGTAAACCTAAAATTACACCAAAATAAAAAGTTTATTGAAAAATTTTCAAAACCAGTAAACTGATATTTATTCTCCTAGTACAAATGAAAGTGGCCTGCGGTGTTTAAACTTTTTTCAAGTAAGATAATACTTGCTTCTCTTGCCGCCTTTGAACCTTGGCGTGAATAAAGTTACCGACAACGGAGAGATTGTACTTTTTTTCAAGAGGCAAAACCAAATGCAGAGCCATTTACTGCTCTGGATCAATGCCAAGTGAAAAAGAGAGACGTGCAATATCTTTGCACTTTTCAAACGAATCTTTTCCTTTTGTTGTTGTGCCCTTTTAGGCTCTGTTTAATTTACTGGGCAAATGAACTGCAGTGTTTTGCAGAAGCCAAAGGAGTATTGAATTTCTTAGAACCCTAATACACACAAATTAACTTCAGGAAGTGTTGCAACTCTTCTCCAGAAAGGGGTGGGCAGCCGCAGGACTGAAGGAAACATTCATCAACATAACCAGGAGGATTTCCTGCTTAGCATTTCAATGTTACTTAAACGGTTCATAAATGTCTTCCTTTAAAAAAACGTATTCCTAAAATTAAAAGCACCGGAATCACAAGTCCTCGCAAGCCAAACAACTCCATCTATTTCTTGAGGGTAATGAAACACTGTGCATTCAGATTGGTTTCTTGGTTGTGACAAATATACCATGGTCATATAAAATGACAACAGTAGGGAAAATTGAAACTGGGTGAGGGTTGTACATAGCACTTTCGGTAAGATGAAGACGCAGCTTGGATTTTATCAGGGAAATAAAAATAATGTTATCGAGAACTTTGTTCCTCACTCTTTCCTGGATCATCTGAGTTTTCTTGAGACTATAAAATGTAGTCTTAACATTTTTGCTTTTATTTTCCATTTTAATTGGTGGTTAGAAAAATGAGCAATGTAGTACTTTCTTGCTAGAATCTGTGTCTTGACTACAGCATGGGAGTTTGTAAAATATGACATCAACAAAAAAGCATGGGACATCTGAGTATTTAGCAGTGAGTGTCAAAATCATAGCATGACAGAGCCAGAATTCCTGAATTCTATGTCCATTCTTCTCCTGAATCATTTAAAAAACTATTTAGCCAATAAACAGGGAGATACAAAGATGTGTCAGATGCTGTCCCTACCTTCAAGTACTTACAAACAAAGTGAACTTGCATTGCCAAGTGTCACAGGTGTTTTGTTGGAAATCTGTGGAGGATTGCATGGGAACAAAGCAGGTGCAGAGCAGGGGTGATGTTTTACATGAGTTTAGAGCAATGGTTCTTGACTGGGGAGCTTTTGGCTCCCAGGGAACATTTGGAAGCCTGGAGATAATTTTGGTTGTCATAACTGGGGGAAGGGGTGTGGCAATATTGGCATCTGGTAGGTAGAAACCAGGGATGCTACTAAAAGCCTACAATGCACAGGACAGTCGCCCACAAAAAAAGAAATGCCCAGCCCCAAATGTCAATGAAGCTGAGGTTAAGAAACTGTGACTTAAACAGAGAGAGAACAGGGGTCTGTCTGCCTTGCAAACTCAGGGGAAAAGGACAGTTCAGGAAAATGATAGAATTGGAGTGGGGGACAGACAGATAAACTGGAAAAGTTATCTATAGCCTTAAGCTGATTATTTCTTCTCTTTGAACTCAGTTTTCCCTGCCACAAAACAGTGGTGTTATAATGTTAAATGACTCATCTCTCTTCCCGGTATCAGAAGGAAGTGCCACTAATAAAAATTACCATATTTTGCTGTGTAAATGAGCTCTCGTGTATAATACGCACCCACATTTTGGGCCCAAACTCTTAGGGAAAAAATCTTTTGTTTTAATTTTCTAATTCAAATTTTCATTTGTTTTCATTTAAGTACTCATTTTTTTGTATTATAAAGGATTTTTAGCATTTATTTTTTAACATATTAAGGTACATGAAATTTTATGTAACAAATAAATACAAAACACAAGAACAGATACAAGGTTGAAGAAATTTTATGTACTGGTAAAAATTTTATGTTATTTATGCATCATAGGAGGCCAAGAACTCTTCATTGCTGCAAATTCATAAATTCAACAAAACCGATTATCATATTCCAGCATATTATTGCATATGGATATCATTATTGGTTTCTAGAGTTACACTTTTAACTCAGAAGCATAAATAAAAGAATAAAAAATGTTTACATAGATACAGAATTAGTACTACCCATGTATAATGCACACCTTTACTTTTCCCTCACAAATTTGGGCAAGAAAGTGTGCATTACACATGACAAAATATGGTATGTCCCTGGACCTACCTACTTCATTGCCCTACTCAAGCATACTTGTTTTTCAGCAGTGCCAGTAGTCCAGTCATGAGAAAAATAAAGACAGTGTATGAGAAGTCTAACTTAGGGCAGTGTGGTAGGTAAAGCGACTATAAAAGTGAGGATTGTGTTGTATGGAGTGTGATAAGAAGCCAACCACCATGGTATTTCTATTTCTCATGTAACTTGGGATCTGGAAGTGGGCAGTGTACAGCTAGGTCGGGACTAGATAGCCGCTCCATATGATGCATCAGGAACCCAGACTTCTGTCTTTCTCATCTGACATCCTTAGCATGTGGCTTCCTTCCTCATGCTTAGGAGATGGCTGCTGAACCTTCTCAAGAGTTTGACCTTTCATCAGCATTCCAGGCAAGAAAGGGTTTGGAAAAAAAGGGCAACAGGCAAAAGGTGAAAGGCTTCCTAATTGAGACTTCTCCATTTAACAGACTTTCCTGGAATCCTCTCTGCCTAGAATTTCCATTTATACATTGGCCTGAACTGTATTACACGGCTGTCCACAGCTCCAAAGGAATCTGGAAGCTGAGTGTTTTCAGCAGAGCACCCTGAACTAAATTGTATTTGGGATTTTGTTGTTGTTAATAAGGAAGAGAAGTAGAACAATGGTGTACCCCTGAAACTCATATAATATTGTACGTTAGCTATATTTTTAATAAAAATCTTTAAAAAAAAAAAGGTCGAGAAGTAGAATAGATGCTGTGTAGGTAACTAGAAATAGTGCTTTAGTGCCTTAAAATAAGCACCTTCCAGGCTTTTTTTATGAGTCCAAGGTAGACCAATCTTTTTTTTTTTTTTTTTTTTTTTTTTTTTTTTTTACACTGCAACTCCTCCTCGTGGTTTTGGGTGCTCTACACGATCAGAGAAACTTCTCTAGTAACGAACTATAGAAATGATCCCTGAAAGTATAGTCTAAGGTAGACCAATCTTATGTTGAATTCTGTTTTCAAGAAAATGGTATTATGCAGCCATCTTCCCGGGTCATTTAAAAGATGTTCTGTCTTTCTTTCTTTTTTTCCTTAGGAGGGCACAGCTCACAGTGGCCCATGTGGGGATTGAACCAGCAAACTTGGTACTATCAGTACCATGTTCTAACCATCTGAGCTAACCAGCCATCCCCAAAGATGATCTGTCTTTTAAAGCATATTTCAGACAACCTAACAGTTCAATTATCATTAAAACATATTTATTGAATGTCTAATATGTTCTCAGCACTCTACTAAACACAAAAGACCAAAGAAGTGTAACACATGACTTCTGTTTCTAATGAGCTTGTTGAAATCCAGTTGGGAAAAAAATATACAATGTAAACAAATGAAATGCTGGATAACAATGAAAAAGAGTTAAATAATCCGTAATAGCAACATAGGAAAGCAGTCCATTGCTGATGTGAATGTAAAATGACAAAACCATTTTGAGTATCTGGCAGTTTCTAAAAAAGTTAAACATGCACCTATCACATGATCTCTCAATTTTATTTCTAGGTATTTACCCAAGAGAAATGAAAATGTAAAGATTTCTATCATACAAAGATTTGTACACAAATGCTCACAGCAGCTTTATTCACAAGAGGCTAAACTTGGAAACAATTCTGTTTCTAAACCTAAAACAAATGGTCAATCTCACTCTTCAAGAGTAAAATGTGATCAAATTTTGTGAATGTTTCTCTTTTGAAAAAAAGTTCAGTAGGAAACTCTATTTAATCAAGTTTGTTAATTGTGCTAATCAAATCTTTTTTGTCTGCTCCATGTGTTGATTCTGGAGAGGTATATTCGTCTCCCATTGATTGTGGATCTGTCATTTCAACCATTTATTTTCAGTTTTTGCTTTATAATTTCAAAATTATGTTACTCTATTTATAAAGATTTATGACTGGTAATGTACCTTTAATCAACATGAAACACCCTTTTTTGTGCTTGTTAAAGCCTCTGCCTTAAGTTCTACTTTGTCTGATATTAATGTTGCTACATATGCTTTCTTTTTATAAACATTTGCCTGATAAACCATTTTCCATTCTTACGCTGTTTTGTTTTATGTGTATCTTCTGTAAACAGCATATAGCTGGATATTGGATTTTTCACTCAACCAGAGCCTCTCTCTTTTACAAAGAGAATATAGTCCATTCATATTTATTTTTTATTATTTATATATTTAGATTTATTCCTACCATGTTATTTCACGTTTTCTACTTACCGTGTTTCTTGTGTTTTCCCCTTTTCTTATATTTTCTGGAACGAATGCTTTCTCGTCCTCTATTTCTCTCACTATTTCTTTCACTCTCAGTCTTGTCTTCTCTTTCTCTCTCCTAATATTCTGGTTCTATTCTTCTACTACAATGGTCTTAAGACATTTTTGTTTACATGGTCCTTAAAATAATTTAGTAAAACTGCATACGCCACCCCCCCATTCTAAATTTAGATCTAAAATTTCTCATGATAAGCTTAAATAGTTGCAGAGGATGTCATTTCTAATGCAATTTGGAATACTGACATTTTGAATAAAACTTTTTTTTTTAATTTTATTGGAGAATATGAGGGGACAATGTGTTCCTCCAGGCCTCATCAGCTCCAAGTTGTTGTCCTTCAATCTAGTTGTGGAGGGCACAGCTCAGCTCCAAGTCCAGTCGCCGTTTTCAATCTTTAGTTGCAGGGGGCACAGCCCACCATCCCATGTGGGAATTGAACCAGCAGCCCTGTTGTTCAGAGCTCACGCTCTAACCAACTGAGCCTCTGGCCGCCCCTTGAATAAAACTTTTGTATCACTCTGTTAGATGTGTTCAATAGAATCTAAATGCCTTCATTATTTGCTATCCATTGTCACATATTTTTAAATATGAGCTGACAATTTGGGGAAGAATGGCTGTCTGGGGTGGAGGTTGGCATATTCTGGGACTGATGATTCAACCATTGATAATAGAATGGTTACATACATTTGCATACATGAGAATTTAGCGTAAGTAATCACATTGAGGTTAATGGGTGCCTGTCAGAGAATGGATTTTAAATTATGAAAAAAGGGGTCTCAGGTAATTGGAGCGCCGTGCTCCTAACGCTGACGTAGCCAGCTCCCAGCTTAATTCCCACATGGGCCAGTGAGCTGCACCCTCTACAAGTAAGATTGTGAACAACGGCTCTCCCTGGAGCTGGGCTGCCATGAAAAAAGGGAAGGCTAGAATAAACCCTTCGGTGTTAGATTGGAGTTGCAGTTATTGATGTGCACTCATGAGTTTGTTGTTTGTTTTTTTTTAGATTTTATTGGGGAAGGGGAACAGGACTTTTTATTGGGGAACAGTGTGTACTTCCTGGACTTTTTTCCAAGTCAAGTTGTAGTCCTTTCAATTTTAGCTGTGAAGGGTGCTGTTTAGCTTCAAGTTGTTGTCTTCAGTCTTAGTTGTGGAGGGCGCAGCTCAGCTCCAGGTCCAGTTGCCATTGCTAGCTGCAGGGGGCACAGCCTACCATCCATTGCGGGAGTCGAACCGGCAACCTTGTGGTTGAGAGGACGCTCTCCAACCAACTGAGCCATCCAGGAGCTCAGCGGCAGCACAGCTCATGGTGCCGTATTCAATCTTAGTTGCAGGGGGCGCTGCCCACCATCCCTTGCGGGACTTGAGGAATTGAGCTGACAACCTTGTGGTTGAGAGCCCACTGGCCCATGTGGGAATCGAACTGGCAGCCTTCAGAATTAGGAGCATGGGGCTCTAACCGCCTGAGCCACCAGGCCGGCCCCACTCATTAGTTCTTAATACATATAGATTGACATAAAAACAGGTATAGATGTATATATTTCTATAGCTTTCTATATACGTGGATATGTATATACATACACATAAATATATCTCCTAGTTCTATCCACTGAGAGAACTTAGAAGCAACGACACCCCAGTAGCAATGAGCACGCCTTGTGCCCATATCTTTGTCGCTACATGTCATTCTCCAGTAAATAGAGTCAGAGTGTCTTGGAGAACTATACTATACTATTTTTGCATCGTTTCTATAAGTTTGAAATTATAATAAAATCAAAGTTTAAAAAATGTACCAACAAGCTCTTCTTTAAGAACCTGTAATTTTATCTCATTTCTTTCTCTTTCAAGTTATATTTCTACTATACTTTCTCTGCAGACTTTTGCCAATGTAGTATAGTTTTATACTTAAAAGTCTGTTGTTGATTATCTAATAGGCGACCCTGCAAAAAAAAAAAGTATGTACATTTAAGTACTTAAAAACTTTCCTACCATAAAAATAATTCTGCATGGAGCTATGGTAACTAAATTGAAATCAGTACACATTTTATAACATTTATCAAAATAATTCCAAATTTTGATAATTATTAAATATAGAAAGTAAAATTGTTTGAAATGTACAGTATCTTTGGATTCATGTATCTATGGATTAATAGTACTTATTGCTAGAATGATACAGGATATGGCATCAGTTTTATCCTTTCTTTTTCTATTTAAAAAAAAAAAGTAAGAGCTGAAAACCATTGTTCATATAAATAAGTAGATGGGGATGGAAGACATTTTATTTTAACTATGCCCTTCAACTGTCTGAAGATCTTTTGAGTTAGAAGCCAAGTCACATTCAGATCCATCATCAAAAATTATTGTATAGAACTCTCAGCTGACAATTCAATTTTGTCTTCCATTAGTTTTACCGAAAACAAAGAATTAGAACCTATGGAGTTGGAAAGGGATTTGATACTCAGTGATGAGGGTCATTTCCTTTCTTAATACGATAATCAATAGCTAGACCGGCCTATCGATTTGTAGTCTCAGAGGTTTTTCTACCTAAGGGCAATGAACCTTGGGAAGATTAAACATGAGTGAAAGAAAAGAGGGTCTCCTCTCTGCAGAATGCAAGAATGGTGACTGAAAAAGAGAGGTGGGGGGAAAAAATCTGCCTCAGAGGCACCATTCTCAGGCAGAGAAAATCTTGAAAAAGAGATTTTTATCCATATACCCACATGTGGCTTGGAAAGTTTTATCCTTAGGGGTACATGCATCTTAATTTTTTTAAGAGGGGCGCAGCTTACAGTGGCCCATGTGGGGATCAAACCAGCAACCTTGGTGTTATTAGCACCATGCTCTAACCAACTAAGCTAACTGGCCACCCCTCATACTATCATTTCAACATATAATCAATATAAAGATAATCAATAAGATATTTTACATTCCTTTTTTTTCATACTGTCTTCAAACCTAGATTTTAATTCATATTAGCCACATTTCAAGTGCTCAATAGCCATACATGGTTAGTGGCTACCACATTAGACAGAGCAATTCTTGAATTTTTTTTGATTGTTACTGGGTTTTGTTTTGTTTTCTTACATTGACATTTTAGACTTGGGTTTAAGTTAACAGGCAGATCTACTGCTTCTCATCACTGTTTCTTACATTTCACAAAGAACTTTGAATTTTACATATTTTACAGCTCTTAATCACAAGTGCCTAGTAAATGTTTTAAAATAGGAATGGCATCTGATGCAATAATTAATCAGATTAATCTGACAGACACGATATGAAACTGTTCAAAGGTTTGGACTTGAGTGTTTGAGACTTCATGAATAGCAATCTGCACTGGGTCAATTTACTGTTTTCCAGTATGATTTTAAACTGTATCAAAAAGATAAAAGCCTTGAAATCTGCACTGGGTCCATTTACTGTTTTCCAGTATGATTTTAAACTGTATCAAAAAGATAAAAGCCTTGAAACAAAACTGGGGGAGTCAAAAAAAAACCAAACAAACTGGGGGAGTCACTTTCAACATTCCATTTCTACCCCATTAACCAAGACCAAAACGCAACCCATCCACCTTTTCTCTAACTTGTGCCTTCCTCACATGGTTACTCATTGATACTCTGTGGGACTCACAAGGGCTTCAGTTTCTTTTTGTGCCTAAATGATTTAAATTTCTTTTAGTTTCACTGGGATTTCTTACAGAGTGCCAGACATTCTCTTGGAGTTCACCAATGTTACTTAATAAATAAAAGGTTGCATGACAATTACATGACTTGTCTCAGAACCTCTTACAACTTTCCAAGGTCCTTTAACCTAAACGTGTACTTCTCAACCAGGTATCCCTCCAAAGACTTCTCCCAAAAGGTCTGAGGCCAGGAGTGAGTCTCCCATCCCTGGAGGCACATTAGGACCCAGACAGCCAAAACTGACGAGTTATTAATAAAAAGAAAGCAGATTCTTTGCCCTGCAGAATCTCTGATCACCCCCACCTCTTTTCTAGCCCACAGAAGCTCAGGATGCCCTGCCCTGGGCCAGCTCACTTTAAGTAGTCACTGACTTCGCTCTACCAATTTGGAGGCAGAAAACATGTGTTAGGAGACTCATCATGGCCCAGCCCTGGGAGTAACAGAAACTGTGCCCCACTTCAAGGGCCTGCATATCAAGAGACTGACTTGCTCTAGTTCCTTCTTCCCATCCTGTTCTCTCTCCACTGAAATATCACTGAAGAGCTCATCTGACTTATTACTACCGAAGCATTACCTAGAACCATTCTATTTTCACTTTTTGCACATATCGTCCAACCATTGACTACGACTGTTAATAATCTTTGCATCTCTGGAGCAGCGCTGAACACAGAGGAAGCGGTAACGACTTTATTAAGGAAAGTATTGCTTTGTGATTCCAGGGAAGTTCACATTTTGTTCATTTGCTTTGAAAAAGTTAACATGTACGTGTGGGGGGCTTTCTCACGTGTCTCCCTTTTAATATTCGCAAGTCTACATTGCTCCCCGCCTGCTGGCCGGTGGACCCTGTCTCACAAGCCCTGGGTCCTCCACCGCGCGCGACGGCCGGGCACGAGCTGTGAGCCTCGTTTTCACACGTGAAATATTTTACCCCCGTTAAAAAAAAAAAAATCGTAATATGCGTTCATAGTAGAAAGCTTAGAACTGCAAGGAAAAATTCCATTACCGTGTCCTCCCCTACACCGATCGTTTTAAGGCCTCTCTGTGAGCTTTAAAATGCGCGACCTCGTTTCCTACTAGACTCCTGCTTCGCGGAATTTATTTGCAGGCTTGTTTCTAACCCCAGGCCCGATTCGGCTCTCTCTCGACTTTTCGCTCCACTCGGGGCCCGAAGTGGTGCACGACAGAAAATCTGTCAGGCAAAGGTGAAAATCTGGTCGTCTCGGTAAAAATGGTCAGTCTGGAAATCTCTCGGTTTGGAATTAACCCGTCATTCCGGGTGACAATACGTCAGCCGACGGGGGGAAAATTCGTTTGTTGAGGAAACTCCACCGGTTCCTCACCGGCCAGGCGCCCGGCCCGCCCTCGGACACCGCACCCACCCAGGGACGGATCCCGCGGGTCGCCTTCAGGGAAAATGCCCCCGCGCGCCCTGCGGAGCACCGCCGCCGCCACGCTGGACGCCTTGGCTCCGCCCCCGCTGGGCACTCTCGACCAATGGGCGCCGATATTGGCCGCGCATCACGCAACTCTGGCCAATGGAGGGAGGCCACGACCATAGAAAGGCCGGGCGCGGCGGGGCCGGGCCGCTCGGCGGCGGCGGCACGCACTCACGTAGACACTCTCAGGCCATGGTGGTGGTGGCACCCGCGCAGAGCCCGGCCGCCGGGGCCCCCAAAGTGCTGCTGCTGTCCGGCAAGCCTGCCGCCGCCGCCGCCGGAGCCCCGGCCGGCCGGGCTCTGCCTCTCATGTTGCCGGGCCAACGAGGGGCCAGCCCCGACGCGGAGAGCGGGGGGCCGCCCCAAGCGCGCAAACGACAGCGCCTCACACACCTGAGCCCGGAGGAGAAGGCACTGCGGAGGTGGGCGACGGCCGGGTCTGGGACTGGCTTCGAGCCGGACAAGGGTCTGGGTCTGGATCCGGTAGCGCTCGGGCGCCCTCGGCCTGGCCTGCCTGGTGCCAGCGTGGCGAGGGCGGGGCGGGCAGGAAGTCTGGACTAACCAGGCCCACGGCGCTGGGTAGAGTCCAGGGCTGCTTGGGCCTTTTTTCTTTCCTCCTTTTCTATCTCATTAGCGATAACTAGAGCTGGGTATGCGGGCACCGGGATTCCAGGCTGTGTTGCTGTGTGACCACAGACCGGCCGTTCAGCTTTTCTGAACTGGGAGTCATTAGCCTTTTCTTGGGTTTACCTCCTTTTTTGGAGGGACAGCTGAAATGACAGCTGTTGAAAGATCGGGCTGCGAGCTCTGTAAGGCTAGCTAGTCGGACCTTCGGTCTCTGCGTCCTGACAGTGGTGTTTACTTCATGAGATCGTCGGTGAGATTTAAGTCAGAGATGCCTAGTGCTTAGTTCTCTGTTATGTCAGTTCTTTTTTGATCAGTGTGCCTTTTGTAATTAATTAAGTGCATCCTCGAGCAGATGACCCCAGCCATCAGGGGGTTGCCTAGGATCCCAGCAGTAGGGCGAAAAGCATCAGCGTCTCCCTTCTATTTATGAGTTGGTTTTGGGGAGGGAAGGTTGATGTCATGGCGCGATTGGATTTAATCAGTCCAGGTTGGATTCTGTTTGAGGGAAATAGAGTCAGGAAGCAACGGGGGAATAGAAAGGGGAAGAGGATATTTATGATGCAAGAGGCTACACTTGATCTTAGCCAAAAGGCCGAGAAGCGATTATGATGCAAGATGAATTGTATTTTGTGTCCAGCCCCCGAGCTGTGGGTAGAATGAGACTGAGGTGGATGATGCAATATGGGAGAGAATAAAACAGTGTGGGAGAGAATAGAGCAGTTCTTCAAGCCAAATGGAAAGAAGGCTCTATCTTTTGTTTTGTTTTGTTTTATGGAGGGGAGGAGCCTGAAGTGTATTTTACCATTAGTCTACCATATACTGTAAATTTATATGAAAGCACCAGCTGGCCAAGTTTTCAAATAAAGATATAAATAAGGTTTGAGATGACTCAGTGTGGTATGTCCCTTCTGTTCTCAGGAAACTGAAAAACAGAGTAGCAGCTCAGACTGCCAGAGATCGAAAGAAAGCTCGAATGAGTGAGCTGGAACAGCAAGTGATAGATTTGGAAGAAGAGGTAAAAATACTCAAGGCCCAAGTCTCTTTTCTCCATTGGTGAAATGTTCTTATATTTGCTGCCCATCCCAAGTTGTTTCAGCCCCTTTAGAATAAAATTGAACATGTAATTAAAAGTTTAAGTTAGGGCCGGCCCGGTGGCGCAGGCGGTTAGAGCTCCATGCTCCTAACTCCGAAGGCTGCCGGTTCGATAAAAAAAAAAAGTTTAAGTTAGGGTAGATAGGTAGTTGGTTAAATGGTGAAGTTTGATGAGAGCAGAAGTTGATTGACCCTCTGGCATGTGGTACTAGATCTGTTTCAGAGTTGGTGAATTTACAACATTACAACAATATTTTCAAGTTAACACTAAGAAATTAGCAAGAGCAGATAGGAAATCATTGCTTAAACTTGAGCCCCTTCTTGACTTGGCCAAAAGTCCACTAACAGTTCCCTTTCCCTTCTGGGGTCCACCTAAACTTAAAATTGTTGCCAGTTACAAGTCTTGAATACATAACGATTATTTATATTATTCTTATTTCCTTTTTTTACATATTTTGATTTTATGATCCACTTTTATTATTACCTGCCAGTTCAAAATAGGATTTTTTTAAACATCATTTCTAAATTAAAGCCACAAGTCACCCTTTACTGAGGTCTATGTTAGTTGGAGGCATTGTGTTATTCGTGACTCCATGAATGACACTTCTTAAATAGCTTATTTTTAGTAATTATGACCTTGCTTTCTAATACCTACTGTGAGCAACTGGATAAGCATAGAGTTTCCCCAAAGGTCATGGGGGGGAAGGAAAGGAAATCAATTGTAATGAAACTTCATCAGGTGAATTAAGTGAAAGAAATAGATGTTTTAATAGCCTCTTATGAACTGTCTTCCAGAATCAAAAACTTTTACTAGAAAACCAGCTTTTACGAGAGAAAACTCATGGCCTTGTAGTTGAGAACCAGGAGTTAAGACAGCGCTTGGGGATGGATGCCCTGGTTACTGAAGAGAAGGCAGAGACCAAGGTAAGGACCTCGTTTATTTGGTGCTGTATGTGAGAACTGGTTCTAAGTGACATGACATGACCTCTTTAATGACACTTACTTCATTTTCAAGTGTGTACTGGATAGTACTAAGTCCTAATAATTAATATAAGTTCCATGACTTTCTAAGAGCAAGTACTAACAAATGCTGATATAGCTAACAAGATATGCCAGAATTAAGAAACAGAATAAGAGAACCAGTAAAATCTGATTTTAAATGCTACTAGAATTATAGTTTGTTGATGAATATGAATGAGTAGGAAAAGGATTCATTGTGACAGTGACACCTCTCTGGTAGAAGGATGGTGAATGGTTTTAATTTAATGGATTATGGCAAGTTTAGTGACAGTGCCTAAGTTCTAAGATTGACAGTAGGACAGCTCTACGCTGTGAAGGTAATGTTCAGAACAAACTTGAATTACTATCAAAAAAACCCTGGGCCTAAATTCACTATAGAACTTTATTACTTAGGAATATTATTATGGAGAATATCATTAAGATATTATTTAAGAATACCAGTCCTACTTGAATCTTTAGGGAGTAAAAATGTTTCGTCGCATAGAAAATCAGCGGAAAGTTAGTCTCATCTCCCTTTTTTCGTCTTTTCTTGAGGAGGACTCGAGAAAATGGAAATAACAAAGGGAAAGATTTTATCTCTCAAGTTTAGTTTCCTAACTTTCTTAAAAGTGGAGAATCGCAGCTGCCCGGTTAGCATTTCCGTGGGGATTCTCAGCTGTGTGAGCTGTTTATTCACTTTGGTCTTTCCTCCTAGGAGAATGGAGCGAGGCCGGTGACCGGGTCTGCTGAGTCCGCAGCACTCAGACTACGTGCACCTCTGCAGCAGGTGCAGGCCCAGTTGTCACCCCTCCAGAACATCTCCCCATGGATTCTGACAGTGTGGACTCTTCAGACTCTGAGGTAGGGGTGGTTTGGATTTACTAAACAGCCGGAAAACTATTTAATTCCATCTGTTGGATGCCCAACATCCCTAACCAGAGAAATGAGGGCAGAAGTTAGTTTGAGTTGGGTTAGAAGTGAACATGGACTACCTTCCTGTTTCCAGGTGATTTAGGACATGGAGTGAAGTAAGATAAATGGGTGTGGTGGGTCCTGGAGGTCATCCTCTAGCATCATGATTAATTTACATTAGGAAACCTAGTACTAAGTGTTCCAGGTAGATTCTAAGGTGCATTCTAATAGTTGGACTCTATTTATAATTTTTTGCCTCTTGCAGTCTGATATCTTGTTGGGCATTCTGTTCAACTTGGACCCAGTCATGTTCCTCAGATGTCCTTCCCCAGAGTCTACCAGCCTGGAGCAGTTGCCAGAGGTCTACCCAGAAGGACCTAGTTCCTTACCGGCCTCCCCTTCTCCATCACTGGGGCCGTCATCAGCCAAGCTGGAAGCCATTAATGAACTGATTCGTTTTGACCACGTATATACCAAGCCTCTAGTCTTAGAGATACCCTCTGAGACAGAGAGCCAAGCTAATGTGGTAGTGAAAATTGAGGAAGCACCTTTCAGCCCCTCAGAGGAAGATCACCCTGAATTCACTGTCTCAGTGAAGGAAGAACTTGCAGATGACTTCATTCCAGAGCTGGGTAGCCCAGATCTACTTTCATCCAGCCACTGCCTGAAGCCATCTTCATGCCTACTGGATGCTTATAGTGACTGTAGCAATGAGGGCTCCCCTTCCCCTTTCAGCGACATGTCCTCTTTGCTTGGTGTAGACCATCCTTGGGAGGACACTTTTGCCAATGAACTCTTTCCCCAGCTGATTAGTGTCTAAGGAGAGATCCAATACTGCCCTTTCCCTTGACTGTTATACTGCCTGGACGGTAGCAGAGAAGCCTGTGCTTCATTCAAAAAGCCAAAGCAGAGGGCGCACAATCCTAGAGAATTCTTCTAAAGTATTTGTTTAAACCTCACAGGTCACCCAAGTGTCTTTTGACACTCAGCAGTCAAAGGTACTCAGATATTGCTATAATTACAGCTTTTAAAGTACCTTTATCTTAAGGGCAGTAGTTTGCCCTAAAATACTTATGTAAGGGACATTGGACAAGTGTCTTATACATGGAATTTATGAATGGCCCTTTAATCCTTTCTCTTTCTTCTCAGCATCCCAGGCTTGCCTCCGATTTTAGGTCTAGTTCGCTTCTGCAAGAAGAGAGTACACCTACCTGAGGGGGCTCCTTTTCCCTCATGTACAGTTCAAGTAAAGATCAAGAATCTTTTGTAAAATTACAGAAATTTACTATGTAAATGCTTGATGGAATCTTTCCCTGCTAGTGTAACTTTTGGAAGGTGCTTTCTCCATTTATTTAAAACTACCTGTGCAATTAAAAAGTGCAATGCAGTGTTTTTGTTCTTTGATTCCTTCTTGATCCTTGTGTTCTGTCTAGGCGATTTGCTGTTTGCTTTGGTGGTGATTTAACCACAAAGTATGCCACTTTTTAAGGTGACTGAAGGTTTTTCCCCTTTAATGACCGCCTGCTTCACTTTCTGGCTACCGTGATATGTATGATCTACTCTGAGCAGTTACTGTATTTCTGAGACAGTTTCTTCAGCCTAAATGACCAATATCATAGCTAGTGAGTGGCAGAGTTAGAACCCTTAACCACTGTTTTGCCATACTATCTCGTGAGAGAAACACATGCCATTAAATATCAAGATTTTCTTGCATTTATTAAAGGGATTAAGAGCATTTTCTAGAATAAGATTCCCTGGGTTCAACTCTGCCACTGGTTGGTTGGGTATCCTTGGACATATCATAATGTTACTTATTTCCTCATCTATAAAGCAGCATAATAGTACCTCTAACAATTTGTAGAGGATTCAAAGAGATGGTGCATCATAAGCATTTGTTATATGCCAGGCACCATCCCAAGCACTCAAAAATTAGCTATTATCTCTTAATCTACTTTCGAAGGGTTTTAATCTCTTAAAGAATTACATAAACTTTAGAACTTGTTTCACAAAAGAAGAACCTATTCAGAGAAAAATCCTAGAGACATTAATACAACCCCAAAACTAGAGACTTGATAAACTCATCATCCTTTATGATGCACTCCTAGCTTGGGAATCCACTTATATGAAAGGACTTCCCTCCCTTATAGACATTATTTCACCTATTCCAGCATTCTATGTCAATATTAAGACTACCTCGGGGAAGGTAAAAGTGAATGAATAGACAAAAGGAGAGTCCCAAGCAGCAAGGCAAAGAAAGCCATAGTTTGAACCAAGCACTAGGGAACCTTGGTGTAATGGCAGCTGTATCCATAAGTATACTTGAAGGCAAGACAGCCTAAAATCCCTGGTCACTGAACTCAGAGCCCAATCCCAGTGTTTGGCACGCAAGCTTGCTTAGGCTCTTGAGTTTCTGTATTGTAAATGTAAGGACAGTCTCCAGCTGTCCCCATCATTTAAAAACCTGATCACCTGATTTTCTAGAACTGAAAATTTAAGTGCTGATAATCTATTTAGGGATTGTGTAGGCAGATGTAATTACTGATGCATTTTAAGCCTCCATCATAATAGCACAAGCATCTGGAGGTTGAGGCTCAAGAAATTTACATTCAATGACATCACATGAAAGGCAGCTGTCCTAACAGGAATAACATACAGGACACACATAATCTGTGTAGATTATCAGGGTTTTCATTTCATACACAAATGGGTGAAAATTACTAAACAAGTTAGCCTTGAGAAAACACCTGGTAAATAAGGAAATCTTCATATTGAAACTCTAAATTGAATGGTTAGAAATAAATATCAAGACCTGTTCCTTCAAAGCCAAAACAAGATTTCTATTAAATGCAGAGGGTTGTCCATAATTGAGATTAAAAGCGTCAGGTGACAAATGCCTGCACACCATTTCCCTGGGCTTTGTAACACCATCTATGTGTGCTTCCTTGCTTTTCTAGGCATACTACTAGAGCAGACATAAAGTAGGCACAGAACTGTAGGCAGAAGGTAATACTCCCTACTCCAGGAATATTTTACAGCAGCAGTTAAATTCTAATCTCCTAAGAATTAAATCTTTACTGTGACTTCTAATGTTCATTAAAGGACAGGAAGACTGGCTTGTTTACTCACTAATCAGTTGTTCAAAGACAATGTCATCTTCTTGGAGCTGTACTCAACTTCATACAGTTCATCTCTAAAATGCTACTGGTAGAATATTTGAACCACACTGATATACACAAAACTCTATTCCCCCTGGAGGAATTTAATGTTACACTGCCTGAATCACACTTTATTGTAGATTTCAATGAAACCTAAATGGCATGTTAGGTGTTGCTGCAAAAAAACTGTAATACCACTGGTCACGTAGGAACACTCGACCTGGTGAGTTGATTGTAATACTAACTTGTCACTGTCTACTAAGGTTTTAGTTACCAAACCTGTAAAATAATTAAATAACTTAGCTGTGATTTCCAAATTTTTTTGAAAAAATAATATCCTGAGTTTTCTGTAACTGCAACCCAAACTTAACTCCGCCTGTCCACAAATCAGGGATACACATTAAACAAGAGTTGTAAATATGCAGGCAATACTGCCACCCAGTGACCTGTCAACTCTTAAGAAAGGAATGACCATGTAACTGAACAGCATGCAATGTTCCTATTCCTTATTTTTAAATATCCCAACCCTACAAAAACAACAGAACTGTAAATTCTATATACAGTTCTCATCTCCATTATTTGAACATTTTTGAAGATTCAGTCACCACTGCCAATCAATGCTGTTGATTGACAACAGCAGTGAATTGCTGAGTGGAAAGCACTCTATGGGTTTTAGAACGGCAAAACGCAGTCTGCCTGTCTTGGAAATAGCTAATTCATTTATGAAATTTACCTTTAACCCAACATAATCACCACCTCAGAATAAAATTTAAGCCTCTCACTGATACGAATGCTGCTTCAAATACAATTTAGAGGAAGGTAAAGTAGCTGTTTCATTTACTTAAGTACAGGAATAAAATATCTCAAAAAGTCCAAAACACGAAGTTTTATTGAAAACAATAAAATACAGAAACACCAGATTCTCATTTTAAAGTAAAATTGACAGTTTTTCCCAGAACTTGCCTAGTACTGCACTATTCTTATCTCTTTTAAAAAAGAAAACCAAGTTTCAGATCCAAAATAATTACTGAACTTGCTGGTAAACATTCTTCTCATGGTTCATTATTTTTCTAAATTTTACATTTGCACCTTTTCAAGAAGGAGTCATCTTTTTCTGTTTTTTAATTTGACTAATATTTGTGAGAACTGGACTTACTTTCTTCATTTTAATAATAAAAAAACCCCACACACACCCTACTCAAACTCAGAGAAAATATACATTTGTTCATTAAAGCTCACCTGCTTTAGATAATTTTTTCTTTTCACACATTCGTATAGAAAGCCAATGTTTGATCCATGCTGCAAAAGCTGTACAAAATGAAAAGACCTGTTATTTTCTAGGAAAACCTTAAGGCAAAAGCAAAACCCTTATGCTACAAAAGAAAAACACAAAGCAGAAGCATGGGGACTGTGGAGTCGGCTCAGATAAATAAGCACCACAAGGATGAAGATGACAATTTGTACACAAACATATGCAAGAAGTTTAAAAATGAGCCTTAGACATCCGTTTTCCTGCAGAAATAATTGTCATGTCAGGTAGCTTGACTCCTGAAACAAGTTCTGTTTGGATTTTAATGAACAGAATCTTAATTGTCTCATATTTACCAATGGTATCAGAGCCTTGTTGGGGGGGTGGGGCACTCTTCTTTCCTCCTTTTCTTCGTACAGACCTTTAATCAGAGGCCTGCCCAACAATTCCTATAGAAGACAATCAGTGTGTTTGGGTCCTTCTTGGGAAAGCTGTCACCTCCCCTTTCACCCTAACACTGGAACTAATTCCCAATTCTGGGCAGTCACTTCATGTTTTTAAGTTGTACTTTAGCACGGAGATTTTTTTAAGGCTACAAACTTTGCAAGTTGGTCCCATTAAAAATGATCTAAAGGCAGGAGCTTTTCAAATGGCATGAATCAAACACTTGCAGATTTCAACAGAATACAGTTTACATTCATCTCTAAATCTGAGATTAAGAAACTATTAGCTGGTTTCCAACTGGTTTCAATACTGGTTTGAAGTCTGAATAATTTTACTGTGTAGATATTAAATATTTTGTTTAAATATTAAACATTAAATCTTTTCCTGACTATCCAGACAGAAATAGAGAAGCAGGAACAAAACGCAAAAGAAGAAACAGTCTAACAAACAGACTTGTGACTTCTATGCTGTTTGTAACGGGATAGGTTTCAAAAATGCCTGGGAGCTGGTTTCTAAAAAGTTACCTCTACTTGGCATAAACCACTTTTTTTCCCCCTACACAAAGTACCAGATTCCTACAAAAGGGGGGGGAACAGAAAAAAGAACTGGGGTGGTATCCTGTTGTGTGATGAAAAGGCCAGTATACACTATTACACTCATTTGATAAGTTATAGTGAATATTTTGTAGCACTAAAGAAACTGTCATTTTACTTTGCACTACTGAGTCCTTGCCACACAGTTCTTCCTGAGAAATAAAAACTTCAATCCTGGTTATCCCCACAGGACACCTTGAGCCAGTTTAGGTCCTGAAGATGAAGATTTCCTGCTAGCAGGAAGCTATTCTCTACTAACTTTTAGGCTACTGCACAATAGTTGAAGCACCAGGCAAATTGGCTCTTTCAGTAAATCTCGACACCTGCCCATGTTCTCAGTTAATTATTCAGTCATTGTTTTTTAAACTAACATTAAAAACTCAACTTGCTAATACAGGTACAACCTTTTAACTACAGACGTTATCACCGCTGGGCTTAGCTCACATACCCCTTCCTTGGATTACCTGAGGGATGCTTCTCTCATAGCCAATTTGCACGTGGGTTACCTCTAAATTTTTTACTCTCTCAAAGTTAATTAAATTGTAAACATTACTGAATAACTGGACTTATCAATTATTCGTATGCAAGGGAAACCAAGGAGCAACAGTAGCACAAGGCAAAAAAGCCTCGAAGGAAAAACCTTCTTTGCATTTTCTTTGTATTTTCATCACATTAGAGGCAAAGAGGTGAGCCACAATGCTACTGGATATTTACCATTACAGCTACATTGAATTGACAACTAATATACAAGTTTCAGAGCCTCTATTAAGTTTCTTAGGAATAGGCTTAAGCTACTGCTTTCTTCCTTCCTTCTCCCCAATCATAGTCACCACTGTAAACAGAGCTCTTATCTACAGATGAAGTTGTGACTCAGGGTACAGTTGTAGTAGGAGTATTCTTCTTTCTTAATGCATCTTTTTCAATTCAAGTGTCTGAGTATTCTCCAAGTATATGAATGGTTTAGACAATGTAACAGATGACGTAAGCCACCCTTATACATAAAGCTTCTATACTTGCCTTCGCAGACTGTAATCTCACATTAATAATCCCTCTAGAAAACAGCTTTTCCCTTGAGACAAGCTTCCTTGGCAAAAAGATGAATTCAAGAAACGGCTACCCAAAATGAGTCCCACCCCAAATCACAGGTGGAGATATTATTATTACACCCGTTTCATAAAACTTACAAGTCCCTTATACTATATATGGAGGCTCACGACCGAACACGAGCCTTCTAAAATTTGACTTTAGTATAGAAACAGGTTTCTAGAGTTCCATCTCTTCTTCTGTGCAAGCAGCTGTCTCCAAACTATTATAAATAGGCATCCCTGTTTGTCGAGGTTCCAAGAACAGTTCAGTTCTGCTAGGGAAGGCAGTGCCAGCAGTGGCATGCTTAGTTTGGCTCTCGCCTGTGTAGTTCTTAGCATTAGACGACGGCTTTGGCTTATCAGAAAGGAGTTCAGGGAGAGGTTTCCAGAGCACAAGCTCCATCGAAGGACGGCTCCTAAGACATAAAATAGAGATTTTTATCAAAAATTTTAGGACAGAAAATTAAAAGATATATATTGAAAAGCTAATGTCTGCTACCTAATATGTAGAGTTAGGAACTGATGGCATCAAAATAGGAGATTTATGACAATCCAAATTAATCTTTAGAAAGGTTACTCAAGTACATAAAATTTCACAGTTCTGTCTATATTTCAACCAAACCACCTGGTTGTACTGATGCTGTGACTAGGAGTAATATAAACATCCAACGTGAAAAATAGAGGCCCTTGATTTAATATTTTAACTTATGAAAAACTGTGGTTAATATTAGCAGAGGTGGGCCACTATCTTGTATTAAACCATTATAAATGAAAACGAAACACCGAACAAACACATTAAAAGTATCTCAGTATGCCCTTTGCTTAGTATTGCTATGAAGTGTAACACTTTATACAGAAAGCCAAAATGATTATGTCCCCAATGCCTGTGTCTGTCCTCTCAGCCTTCCCCCATCCACTAATGTTTTGATGATTTCTGGGACCCAAAGGCAAATAAGGCAAAATAAAACACAAACAATAAAGAATACCCCCAAAGGCTAGCTTCCGGAAAACTACCAAGAGCAGAAAGTACTGTTTTAGACTGGAGGGCAATGTGACCTGCTTACTCTTGGCTAAACTATTTATCTACCCTCAGGGCTGGGTAGTTAATTATAAGCTTAAGCTAGAGGGCTGATGGCAAAACCTCTGTGATCTAACATGAAACAGCAGCTGAATCCACTGTGGCCAAAGGCAATGCCTCATCTGTCTAGCATCACTGGGACTGGTGTTCTAAGAGAATTTTTCAGATATCTGACATGTACTCTCACTACTTGTCAAGTCTATCTGAAGTCTTTTCTAGGTAACACCTACATGGTATTTTATAACTTGCCTATAGCAGATAATGAGGACTTGAGATCATCCAACCTCAAGGAGTGTAAGAATTACAGGGCCATTAGTACTTATGTTAATGAGCCTCAGGCTGCTTTGCTTTTTAGGTTATGTTTGCTTTCCAGCTTCCAATCTTGTCCTCTAACTATACTTTCACTACTCACTACTACAAGTTTGTTCTGTTCTCACTAGCTGTTTCTGTGTTTCGCTTCTGAAGATCTAGGAAATCAGAAAAGTGAGTTCATTAAATTGTGTCTAAATTAGGGGCAAAAAGGTTCTTAGAGCTAAAGGCCTGAGGGGCTATGAGACAATTATGAGCTTTGATTTGACTGCTGGGAGACATTTTTTGTTTGTTTCCTAGGTTTCAATGTGTTCCTGGATAACTAAGAAAGCCAGGTAATCAAGAGGTATTGATATATGGTTCCTATATTCTATCAAAAGAATTTAAGAGAATGGGCTCCCCTATTCCCAAATAGACTATAATGCATTACAAGACTTCAAAGGAATCCAGGGGTAAGGAGGCAAGGCAGCCACTCCTGCATACTTCAAACTCCTGCTTGTACAGCACTTTGCTCACCCCAATGAACTAAGAAAATGTCTGTCTCTAACCTGGGCTAAATACAAATCCTACTATGCTTTCACTTGGCTGGTGATCAGGAGATGAAGACATGGCTAAGATAGGACGGGCAGTGTCTACAGACATTAAGTTTTCCCTCCAAGATCATAATTAAATGGAAATCAGGAACCAAAACTTACATGGACTCAATCATTTTCTTTGTAAAGACTTCATCAAATTCCCTCTTCAAACCTGTTTTCATGGTGTCAGAAAGGACAAGACTGGGGAGATGGTTAATATTTCTATCAGCTTCAACTTCTTCATCTTCGTCAATTATCCTAAATAAAGGCAGCAGGAACAGAGAAAGAAAAATTATTTAGTCAAACTATTACATAGTCTAGTAATTGGACAAAACTTAAAATAACAACAACAAAAAAAACAGGTGCTACAGCAAAAGATCAAGTAAAATATGAGGCTACACATGGATGAAAAAAATTATGTACGTACATAAGTTATACAACATTTAATAAAAAGTTTTACATTTGATGCAATACAATTTGAAGGATGTGTCCCTGAAAACTCCCATAAACCAAAAATTAATATTCAGAGATAATCAGTGAAAGTATTCTGTACAGTTCTATGAGAAGAGCGTAGTTTAACATTTAATGTGCAGATGTTGAGTTACCTAATTTTTTTATGGTCTTTCTGAGAAGTTGAGGATCGAGATATCATCAAATGAGGAATCAGACTAGCTTAAAAGAGTAAAATCGTAGATAGGAAAAGCAACAAGCAAGGTATATACGCTGCCCATTTACCTGTCCTCAATTTCCTGAAGCCTCCTCCTGGCAACTTCAAACTGCGGTTCTCCAGTTGTCTGATCCATTTCTTCACAAATAACATCTAACATGCCAGATGCAGAAAGGCCACTAGTGCATGGATTTACTCCATGACCCTCTATAGCCTGATGTGCACAAAGAATCCAGTCATTAGGACCAGCACAGAGCCCTGCTTCAGTTAGCCTTTTCTTTCTTACAGGACAGCTGGAAAAAAAAAAATTCAATGAAAATCCTAGTATAAATGAAATGTATATCATCCTTATCTCTAATTAAACTCTTATATGAAAAAACTAGTAATTTTTTACAGTATGTGATTACAAGATGGAAAATCATGCATTTTCTTTTTTGTCATTCTCACAGCGTCCTTGAGATATTTTCCTCTACTGCTCTCTGCCAAACCAGGCTATACCTCCAAGGTTTTGCCTTTTCAGATTAGAAGTATTCAATGTGGGAACTTAAAGTTACTCCTATTTATTTGGTCCTGGATAGGTCAAGTGGGAGTAAGGAAATAAAAAATCACAAAGCAGCAATTCAGTGCCAGCCATATTTTGTCATACTGCTGCTGTTCCATCAAACTGGTCATATGGGAAGGTGGTCTGCAGGCATCCTATATTCCCTCATGGCAAAAACATGTGCCTCATCAGGTCTGTTCCAAGTACTACAGGTGCTGATGACATTGCTTATTTCTTGATCCTTTCCAAAATGTCACACTGTCATTTGGCTCCATGAGTTCCTGACGAATGGTGTGCACTATTCTCCCACCCTGCAACATAAACTATCTTCACTTCTTAGAAAAATTTCTATTTCGTAGAGACATCAAAGTTCATCAAATCCAATTTCTTTGTTTTGCAGATTTGGAAATTAGGACCTAGAAAAACTAAAGTGCCCCTTCCCCAGTGTCATGTAAGATAGTTACATGTTGGGCACGAGACCCCAGAGCTCTGGAATCCTACCCTCTGTGCCATTCTCACTAAAACCTCCAACCTCCTTAGGAAAGTTCAAGTATTCAAACTCTTACCATGAACTCCAATAGTATTTGCAAACACTATGATATGCCCAGCTTAGTTGAAAGATGCCTGAAGCAAGTTAAGTAGATAACTGGCTAGCTTAGTTGATATGCCCAGCTTAGTTGAAAGATACCTGAAGCAAGTTAAGTAGATAACTGGCTAGCTTAGTTGATATGCCCAGCTTAGTTGAAAGATACCTGAAGCAAGTTAAATAGGTAACTGGCACTGTTCTATGTAAGTATTTAGACCAAAAGTACTGTATTACTTGGGCATCAGCAAGTGCAATCTCAAGATCAGAACACAGCTATACAACCAAAAAAATTCATTTTAATTGCTATCACAGCTCCTCCTTTTCTAAACTGAAGGTCAAAGGAAGCGGCCCAGATTTTATAAGAAGGTTCTATTGCATGTGAAGACTACAAAAATTAATATTAAAGTCTCTGGCAATATGAAATCCGACGAGTAATAATGCTCTCTTGAACCCAAATTTTTTATTGGAATCAACTATTAAATAATATGTTTAGTTTATAATTAGTTTTAATTCATAAGAAAGTATGAAGAATGTCTTGCTATACATGAAATATTTCTGTAATAACTGCATAGTTTTAAAGTATGTGCTGTTTTGGAAAGCAGAGAAAAAGTTAAACACAGAAGAAACTAGCTAAGGAAAGCAAAATAAATCTAGAGGAAACAGGTAATTCCTACCACATTTAACAACTCAACTATTAAACGCAATTGAGTATAAGAGCTGGATTCTGATCTCTGACCACCAGCATGATTTGGACTAAATTATTTCAGGCCTGTAGGTCTATTTTGCAAATAATTAGAGATCAATGATTAAGTCCCAAAGAAAATGTGATATAAAAGACTTTGAAGTACTGATAAGAGCTATGAAAGTGGCATCTGGGCAGCAGACTTCTGGGCATTACATATCCAAATGTTGAGTCCCTCCCAGGGCCTCAATCTCTCCATCTGTACATTAAAGGTGGTTAACTTTTTAAGCTAATAGTTTTTACACTTCAAACTTTTTATTTTTAACACTGGAACACTGTATTCAATACTCTCTTATAGGGAACCCCAAAAGATAAAAGCAAAGAGGTCCCTGTGCATCCACAGCAATTCCCAAGGCAGTAAAGAACATAAATATTGTCTGGACAAGTAGTTTTCAAACTAAGGCAACTTTCAAATCTCATCTTAATTGTCTATATATCAACAAGATTAGAAAATCCAAAGTTTCTGCTGACCAAGTAAATAAATCATACATAAAAGTCAAAAGACAAATGACAAATTTGGGGAAAACATTTAAAACACATATAATAAATTGATGATTTCTTTTAAAAGATTTCTTATGAACAAGACCAGTAAGCCAACAAAAAATTTGCAGAAACATCAATAATTCACACAAAATTAAACACACATGGCTTACATGAAAAGATGTTCAACATAATTTACAAAACACAAATTAGTGATCTAATTTATTAACTATAAAATCATATGCTCAGGGGCCGGCCCGGTGGCTCAGGCGGTTAGAGCTCCATGCTCCTGACTCCGAAGGCTGCCGGTTCGATTCCCACATGGGCCAGTGGGCTCTCAACCACAAGGTTGCCGGTTCAACTCCTCGAGTCCCGCAAGGGATGGTGGGCTCCGCCCCCTGCAACTAAGATTGAACACGGCACCTTGAGCTGAGCTGCTGCTGAGCTCCCAGATGGCTCAGTTGGTTGGAGCGTCCTCTCAACCACAAGGTTGCTGGGAAGGTGGGCAGCACCCCCTGCAACTAGCAATGACAACTGGACCTGGAGCTGAGCTGCGCCCTCCACAGCTAAGACTGAAAGGACAACAACTTGACTTGGAAAAAAAGTCCTGGTGGAAATACACAGTTCCCCCAATAAAGTCCCGTTCCCCTTCCCCAATAAAATCTTTAAAAAGAAAAATCATATGCTGATAAAAATACATACAACTTAATGAATAATTGCAAAACAAACATCCATGAAAATAACCTTCAAGATAGGCTGTCACTTTCCCAAAATGGTCTTCACTTCCCTCTTCCCTACAGGTAAAGTCTTTTTTGGTAATTACTTCCTTTTTAAAAAGAATACATTATCACACATACAAACATGCATCCCTAAACAATGTTTAGCTTTGCCTGGTTTTGAACCTGATAGTTAGGGAATTATATTGTATACATTTTACCATTAAGGGACTTAACTGGATTGTTTCCAGTTTTGAGCTATTATGAGCAAGGACGCTCTATGAACTTTCTTGTATGTGTCCCCTGATATGTGCATGTACATACTCAGAAGGGGAACTGGTGAGTTAAAGGGTACATGTGCTTTCAACTTATTAGATAATGCCAAACTGTTTCCCAAAGTGCTTGTACCAATTTAAATTCTCATTCATAGTGTTTGAGAGTTCCTGGTGCTCCATGACCGATCCAATGTCTACTGGTAGAGTAGTACCTCATTGTGGCTTTAATGTCCATTTCCCTAAAGACTGATGAGGTGGAACATCTTTTCATTTGGCTGGTCAACTGGATATTCTCTTTGGGGGAATTGTTTCACTCATTTTTTTCACAGAGTGCTTCTCTATGCGACGCAATTTTTTACCTATCTATTAAGTCAAAAGTTTCAAAATACAGTTCTGGTGAGAAGATGGAAAAACCGGGCCGGCCCAGTGGCTCAGGTGGTTGGAGTGTTGTGCTCCTAATGCCCAGGTCACTGGTTCCATTCCCACATGGGCCAGTGAGCTGTGCCCTCTACAGCTAAGATTGTGAACAATGGCTCTCACTGGAGCTGGGCTGCGGTGAACAGCTGGAGGTCACTGTGGGCTTCTATGAACGACTGACCAACGACTGACCAACGACTGGCAATGGACTGCCTCAGCCAGGGGGAGTGCAAGGCTCAGAATACTAGCATGGGCCAGGGTGCTGCGCCTTACAACTAGACTGAGAAACAATGGCTTAAAAACTGGGGTGGGGGGTAGAGGCAAAAAAAAGGAAAGAAAAGAAAAACTGGCATTCCCACTGTTAAAAGGAGTACATAACTGGGCAAAAACTCTTGCATACATTGTAAGAAATCCATACATTTTTAAAGAATCCATTCACCTATTTGTAAATATATACAAAAAACTTAACAAGAATGGTCATGGTATATTTGTTAGTAAAAGATTAGAAGTAGCTCTGAAATCCATCAATAGGAGACTGGCTAATTAACTATATCTAGCCTTACAAGCGAATTCTGCTCAATTGTTGAAAAAGACATTACGTAGAACACTATGTGCCTACATGCAACAGGCTACACAGGAAAGTAAAATGAGATCAATATATTGCACAGTGCGAAGAGTATCTTCCTACAAATGTAAAAAAACCCTGAGGTATACTCAATTATAAGCTTGTAAGTTTTTAAATGAACTTCCACAGGAGAAACAGGAAACAGGTTGAACAGGGGTTACTTGTGGGAAGAGCTGTGAGCATGGAGTGCAAGACTTTTCAATACACATCCTTTGACACACGTGGAATTCTTTTACTTTGTGCACGTACTAATATTCCCATGGCTCAACATTCAAACTTTACAAGCGGGTATAGAGTGACGTTTCCGAACTGACGTGCCAGCCACCCAGCTGCTTTCTCTAAAAGATAACCAATGTTCTCCGTTCCTCGTGCCTCCCTTTCAGAGACACCTACTGTCTCGTCTTTTCACTTAAAACAAACAGTCGAGAACGTAAAGGAGGTTGCAGTAAGTGACCGTACAGTGAACACATGGCCCCTGAGACTTACTCATCATCCTCCTGCTCTAGCTTGTGTTTCTTTTTACAGGGAACTGAAACACTGTTGAAATAAACAAAAAAGAAGTTAATTGAGAAATTTACTGGGCTTGTGCTGTCAGCGTTCACTCTCTGACGCTCCCACAAGCTTGCCCACCCTGCAGGTACCCACCCGGCTGTCCCTTTCCTGGTCGAGCGGGGTGGGTGGATACACAGGTCACAAGGTCGGTCAGGCAAACGGGGGGTGGTTATGACCTACCTAGAGACTGAAATCTAAACTCCTTCTGTCTCGGTAACGGGAGATAAATTTGGGGGGGCACTGTGCGAACCCATGTTATTTCCAAGATCTCCAGGAGAACCCGTTTCTGTCCCACTTGGCCGAGTGTCGCACAAGCACTCCCAGTGGCTGCCATCAGCGGTCGCGCCGAGAGGACGTCCAGGCTCCAGGCGGCCCGGGTCCCAATCCCGACCCCCCCGGGACGAGCTGAGGGAAGTCTCCTCACTTCCAGGAGGCGCAGGAGGGCTGAGGTCCGAACCGGACTCCCGGGCTGTGCGACCTCCGGCCACTTACAGTTAAGGTCTCTGGGGATCAGTCTCCACATCTGTAGACTGGGGCTGAGAAGCCTCCCGCGTCCGTCCGCCCGGCCCGCCCCGCGTCGGCGCGCCCGCCCGGCTCCTCACCGTCCGCGAGCGGCGCTCCCGTCGGGGCTGCTCTGGGCGGCGCGGGGTTCCGGCCGCGGGGCCAGCTCGGCGCCGTCCGCCCCCGGCGGGAAGGCCCGACCGGCTAAGGCCGGAGGCGACTGCAGCAAGTCCGAGCCTCCGCTGAGGGGGAGACCGCTGAACGGCCGGCCGAGCGCGGCCATGGCCGGGGAAACGAGGAGTTCGTACCCGCGGCCCCGGCCACCCACGTCCCCAGGCCCGGCAGCTGCGGCCACAGCGACTGCTGAAGCGTCCACCTCTGAGCCCGCTCTTGACCTCACGTCACGCCTTCTAGAACCCTCCACTCCGGGCCGCCCAGGGGCACGCCGGGATTTGTTGTGTGTGGAGAGCCCCCTGCTGCAAGGAATGCCGGGAGTGGCAGTCCTTACGGACTACAAACAAGATGGCTTCCTCGGCTTAGTTTAGGCCCCTAAAGCTTGAGGATGGTTCTATCGGGCCTTGAATATATTCTAAAATCCGATAATATAGTCAGTGCCTATCTTCATGGGGTTGATGGGAGAAGTACATGAATTAAATACCTAGCGCCCTTGGAACACTGCTTGGCACATAATACAGATTCATTAAATATCAGCTAGTATTAACTCCTTCTATGTTTTAATATAAATGAAGTGCGTGATGCCTCTGAGGGAACAGCATGGAAGACCAGTAAACACCTCAGAGAACTTGTGAGAAGCCTTTCAGCTTCTGCCTGGGGCATCCAGAGACGCAGGCTTGCCAGAGGGGCGAGCACAGTTTGTCAACTCCAACCACAGAGCATGCCTCATGTTTCCCGTCTCAGGTGATAGGACCGTCATCCAGTCCGACTTGCTTGTGCCAACGTCCGTGCCCTTCAGCCAAAGACCTATAAAGAGCTACAATCAAACAAAGATGTGTTTTATTGACTTCTTGCAGGGTCTTAGTAAGGGGGTGTTTGGAAAAGGTTTTTATAGAATATGGGCTGTCTTAAGTGATTTGGCGGAAGGTTCAAACAAGCAGAGCTTTGCTCTGGAATTAATACTGTCAGTAAACGGATAATTCTATGATTGGGTCTCATAGTCAATCTTTTCTAGAAGGTGGGAGGAATGAAGCGAGGCTAAACCTGTAATTGGTAAGGAAGCAAATGTTCTTCGTATTAACCAGGATAGGGGATGTTTAGTCACTTTTGTGGTTTGGACAATGTCCATTTTTGTCTGCATTCAGACATGATTATGAAGTAGTCTTATTTTATCTTGATCCATCGAACTCACATCTTGGTCCTTGTTTAATGTTGACATTCTGTGAAATTGTTTAACAGGAAGAAACCAAGTCCAACCAGATACCAGTGCAATTTCAGCTGTCAGGAGATGCTTTTCTCTTTCTAACCAAAAACCAAAGCGTCATCAATGCCTCTTTTTTGTTCACCACTGTATTTTATCAGTTAGCAAGTCCTATGGGCTTCGTTTGTGGAATGTTTCCAGATTCTCTTCATCTTTCTCCATTTCTATTGCCCTCACAATGGTCTAAGGAAATGAATGAATCCCCTTTGCCTAATGTAATATAATGTATTCGGTTGAAGTTTTCTTAGTGGCATTTACCATCCAGTTTTGTCTCCCTAAGGGAACAACCTACTTACTGCAACTGGATATACAATGTAGTCTCCTGAGTCATTTCTACAAATGGCCATCTCATTCCTCACCTGAAAAAATATACACATATAAATATATATTTATAAAAAGGGAATCCTACTCTATATGTTATTCTGAAACTTCTACCTAATTATATTTCTTGAATACCTATCCAGATTCATTCTCTCATTCTTTAATTCACAATTCTATACCAGGTTGCATACCCCTTAGCAGGCAATGCACTAGAATTAATAATGTAGTAGGTACTTCCTATTTGCAAGTATTCCTCACATACTTCAAGTATTCCTCACAGGATAAAGTCAAGTATTCCTCACAGGAACTCTAAATCGGATGCTTTTATTACCTGCATTTTACAGATAAGGAAACTGAGGTAATTTGTGATTTCCCCCATTCCCTCAGCTATAAGTGAAGGAGTTCTACCCATGTCTGAGACTTTCGATCCTGCCCTAGACTGCTAGGCTTTGCTCTATCTTACTGAATAATTTCCTGAAAGAAAGTGGTTTGGAGGAATCGAGGAAAGTCTTACTATAGTGTGTCTGAGAGAGACTCCTTGGGGCTTCAGACGCTGGAAGCAAAAAACAGGATTATTGTGCACTGTTTCCTACACTAGACTGGGGAGAGTGGCTCCAGAACTTGATAGTGGCCACTTTATACATCTCTTCTCAGTGACAGTACAGGCCTGCCTCTTTGAGGTGACCTCCAGCTTATCTCTCATGGGATTGGTGGGACATAGACATACACTTAGACAGTCCCTTCCTGATTCCTTTCTCCTGTGGCTAATCTTGAAAAACAAATGAAAAAACCCACAACGTTTCTGGTTATAAAACAAACAAGTTCTTAGTAGAAAATTAGTGGAGGTGGTGATAAAAGTATAGAGAAGCAAATAAAAATTGCCTTAATTCCATCCTGCAGGAAGCTCCACTGTCATGAATATTCTTTCAGTCTTTTTTCTTATTTGTGTGTGCGCATGCACATGACTGTGTGCTAGAGTATAATACACACATAAGAGCTCTTCATTTTCTCATTTTGCTCTCACAAGTAGACCACAGGTACTCATATGTCTGTATATAAAAATTATAAAACTAAAGCTTAGAGAGGATAAATAATGTATCTACATAATTAATAGTCATTAATTAATAGAGTTTAGCAAGAAACAACTCACATTTGAGCCAGGCGCAGCTATGACTGATGGCTGGTGCTGCCTGGGTTGATGTGGTTGGCCCGGGACTGAGGTGGCTGCCAAGATGCCACAGTCCAAGTCCCAGAAGATATGATCTTGGGCTACGGTTCTGTGGGGAAATCCTCATTGATGGGTCAATTTGTTGAAGGCCAATTTGTTGACTCCTACAATCCAACCATGGTGAACACTTTCACAAAATTGATCACAGTAAATGGGCAGGAATATCATCTTCCACACAGCTGGGCAAGATGAATATTCCATCTTTCCTCAGTCATTCTCCATAGATATTAGTGAGTATATCTTTTTGTATTCCGTTACATCAATCAAAAGTTTTGAAGTGATGAAAGTTATCCATGGCAAATTATTGGATATGGTGGGGAAAGTGCAAATACCTATTCTGTTGGTTGGGAATAAGAAAGACCTACATATAGAAGGGGTGATCAATTATGAAGAAGGGAAAGCGTTAGCAGAATCGTGGAGCACAGCTTTTTTTGAAACTTACGCTAAGAAAATCAGATTGCTGTTGGTGTTTTTAGAAAGATAATTTTGGAGGCAGAAAAAAAATTGATGAGGCCACTTCACAAGGAAAGTCTTCCTGTTCAGTGATGTAATTCTGCTGCAGGACCTGAGGATATGGACCTGTCTACCTGAAGACCCCAACTGCCCGTTATCTCTGAAGATAAACTCTGCTTTGTTTTTCTTCTGTTAACCCGAAAGATTTCATCTGGGTCACAACTTTCTCCCGCCCCTCCATTTCAGGTTATGTTAAACTCCGACTGTCCACATGAGTGCACTCCCCCTTTCAAATTTTAAGCAATCGTATTTTCAATTAACATATTGTATTTCTTCATAATATTATGGCCAAGAATTTTACCGGCATTAATTTTTTACAGTGTAGTTTGTTGTTTAAAATAATGTAATCATCAAAATGATACACAGTAATAATAAAAAAATGGTACACAGTTATACTATTAACTACTGCTGTTACACTGTTGTATTAACTAGGCTTCCATACATCAGTGTTTATTTCATTGTGTTTAATGTATACTTGTAAATAAAATAGCTGCAAACCTTTAAAAAAATTACACTTGAGTGCTTACTATGTGCCATGCACTGTGCTAAGCAATTTGCATAATTTATTTCATTTAATTTTCACAATAACCCTGTGAGATAGGTACTATTATTATCACCATTTTAAAGAAGAGGAAATAAAGCTTAGCACAATGATGGACTCACAGCAAATAAGTGGCAGAGCTAGGATTGAAACCCAGGTTAGTCAGCTCAGGCTGCCATAACAAAAATACGACAGACTGGGCGGCTTAAACAGCAGAAATTAATTTTCTCACAGTCTGGAAGCTGGAAGTCCAAGATCAAGGTAGCAGCATGGTCAATTTCAGTTTCCAGGGAGGAGTCTCTTCCTGACTTATAGCTGGTAGCCTTCTCTCTGGCTTCCTCTCAGGGCCTTTCTCCAGTATGTGTGTGGGAAGAGTGAGCGAGGGAGCTCTCTGGTGTCTTTTCTCATAAGGACACTAATCCCATTGGATCACTTTTATGACCTCATTTGACCTTAATTATTTCCCTGGGGGCACCATCTCGAAACACAGCTACACTGGGGGTTAGGGCTTCAACATATACATTTTTTTGGGGAAGCATTCAATCCATAACATAAGGCCGGTCTGATACCAGAGCAGACATAGTCACAAATTAGTCAAGACCTCTGATTTGTGCTGACACTGTGTTAGGACTGATGTGGGGTTGGGAGGTAGGTGCTTAATTTGCTTCACTTCATCTGAAACTTTAATCCTAATAGGGCTGGTAACCTTTCAGACATCCTATCGGGCTTCCCATAGGGCTTCGTCAGGAATACTGGAAAGTGTTCCTGCTTTACAAGTCCCACTAACCTTGGAGCTTAGACGAAAAGAAAAAGAGAGGGGAAAAAAGTAATTCCACCGACTTAGAAGTAAAGTCTTTTAAAATTATTTCCCAAGTCAGAAATGGTTTGCTGGGAGGCCATTCCAATTGCCTTTCCAGTTGATGGCAACAGGTAAGGGAAAGTTTCTTTGAAGCTCTTCCAAAGGTGTCGTTTGAGGCAACATTTATCTGATTTCTTTTTGTGGTCAGGTTGTTATGGTTCTGATCATTGTTCTGAAGAAGGAATAAAGATTGTCTACAGAAATATATCAAATACTCCTTTCATCTCCTCCATCTTTGCAGAAGCATCCGATTTAATCTGGACATTTGCTTGCATTGAAATTATTTAAAGGATTCCCTTTGTGTTTTTAGACAAGTAAAATGCATTCTCCTTGTAAATTGTGAGGGGGTTGGAGATTATACTGATATTCCTAAGTACCATTAAGCCAGATAGCTGCTGGATCGGGATTCACAAGATATAAATTCTTAGATAAGGAAGAGGGCAAAGGAGCTGCAGTTTTGAGCTCTGGTAGTATGTAGACTTTGGTTCAGAACCTTGAATTTTTCTTTTTTTTTTTAATTAAAGTTTATTGGGGTGACAATTGTTAGTAAAATTACATAGATTTCAGGTGTACAATTCTGTATTACATCATCTATAAATCCCATTGTGTGTTCACCACCCAGAGTCAGTTCTCCTTCTATCACCATATATTTGATGAATTTTTCAATTATAAACGAGCAACTCTCTCCAAGAGTTTGAATGGTGTTTCTTGGAGTTTTTTTAAATCAGAATTTTCCATTTGAATCTTCATTGATCCAGAGACTTAGGCAGCTATGCATGGTTCCCAAACAGAATGCCCTGCAGGCCATACTAACAAGAGCACTATCTATTAGGTCATGCCATCAGGAAGATGTGGTTCTAGGGAAGAAAGTGGCAAACCCAAGGCCAAATCTAGCCCACTGCCTATCTTATAAACAAAGCGCTGCCATGGCAAGTTGAGTAGTCACAACAGAGGCAGTATGGCCCACAAAGCCTAAAATATTTACTATCTGGACCTTTGCAGAAAAAGTTTGCCACACCCCTTCTAGGGCCTCAAGTTGGTCCCATCCCCTCATCATCCACTGGCCAAGCTGGGGGCACCGTGTATCAAACATCACATGAAAAACTGACCGAACTCTGGCTAGGCTGTTTCTGGTGGCATGACAAACTTTGTCACCCATTAATGCTTGAGCTACAGGTTTAATTAAGATGAGATAAGCAGTTAAAGCATATCTAGTCTTTTTTTTGTTTTTCCTTTTTTCCTTTCTTCTGCCTTCCCCTCCCCCCACTCCAGTTCAAGCTATTGTTTCTCAGTCTAGTTGTGTAGGACACAGCTCCCTGGCCCATGCTGGTGGTATTATGAGCCTTGTGCTCCCCCGGCTGAGGCAGTTGGTCACCGGTTGTCAGTCGGCCGCTCACAGCAACTCCCCGCAGCTCTCGCTGGCTGTCAGCCCTTCACGCTGGCTGCTGGCCACTCATGCTGGCCACCGGCTGCTCCTGGCAGCACACAGTAGCCCATGGCAGCACAAGCTGACCTCCGGCTGCTCCTGGCAGCCCAGCTCCAGGGAGAGCCGTTGTTCACAATCTTAGCTGTGGAGGGCACAGCTCAGTGGCCCATGTGGGAACCGAACCGGTGACCTCAGCATTAGAAGCCACGGGGGCGGCCCAAAACATATCTAGTCTTAATTAGCAGAAGCCAGGAAAGAAATATGTAAGAACTTTATTTTTAAAACATTAACAATTAGAGGGGAATCGTCTTTAACTTGATCTTCTCTTCTACATTTGAAAAGTATCTCATCTTTGTTAAAATTTCCTTGGCTTTTTCAAAATCATCTGAAATAAACAAAGACGTTAATGTGAGGCTTCATTTCAAGCAAGAATACAACTAACTCTATTGACCGAAGCAGCTGGATTAAAGTTGAGCCCCAGCCTCTGGAGGGCTGATCCATTACTCAGTAAATCAGAGCGAGCGGGAGAACATCTGGATTGTTAAGGGGGCAACGGGACTAACCAAAAAGGGGAAAAAGCACGCTTATTTACAGGATTCAGACTTTAACTAAGAGAAGCTGATTCTCTCCAGGACAGTCCCCAAGTAATAAATGGGTGTGTTTTAAGAGCTTTCCTGTATCATACGTGACAGTCTACCCCAGAGGATGTAGAAGCGCTGCTGTTGTAAGAGCTGTCTCTGTACCTCAGTCTCTGGGAATGAAGCCCTTAAATTAGTGGTTCCTGACCTGGGGTGATTTTGTGCCCACTGGGACATCTGGCAATGTCTGGAGACATTTTTGGTTTGTCTCAACTCGGAGGGTGACCCTGGCATTTAGTGGGTAGATACTAGGGGTATTGATAAACATCCTACAGTATGCAGGACAGCCCCCTACAACAAAGAATTATCTGGCCCAAAATGTCGGTAGCACCAAGGTTGAGAAACCCTGACTTAGATATATGCATAACGAAATAATATACCATTATATTCATACATGATTAAAACTATCAAGAAAAGCAAGGGAATGACTGACACAAAATGCAGGAGAGTTGTTACCGTGGAAGGGGGATGCAATTGCAAAGGGCCTACGCATTGTATATTTATTTTATTTATTTAGTTTTAATATTTATAAAAGTTCTTTTAATTGTGGCAAAATACACATAACAAAATTTATCATTGTAACCATTTTTAAGTGTAAGTTCAGTGGCATTAAGTACATTCCCATTGCTGTGAAACCATCAATGCCATTTATCCACAGAACTCTTTTCATCTTGTAAAACTGAAACTGTGCACCTAGGAAGCAAAAACTCCTTATTCCCCCTTCCTTCTAGCCCCTGGCAACCACCATTCTATTTTACATCTTTATGAAGTTAACTATTCTGGGCACCTCATGTAAGGGGAATCATGCAGTATTTATCGTTTTGTGATTAGCTTATTTTACTTAGCATAATATCCTCAAAGTTCATCCATGTTGTAGCATGTATCAGCATTTCCTTCCTCTTTATGTCTGAATAATATTCCATTGTATGTACATACAACATTTTGTTTATCCATTCAACTATTGACGGATACTTGGGTTGCTTCTGTTAGCTTTTGTGAAAAATCCTATGATCATGGGTGTTGACAAAAATTCTCTCCTGGACTAAACTCTAGTCAGGGTCCTCTGAACCGTCTTCTCTACTGGGCCTCAACCTTCACCTATAAAGACTTGAACAAACACTAACATTAGTTTCTAACAGCTCAAGACTACATCCCTATGATAAACCCAGCCCTCTTAAAATGCCTGCTTTGAAAATTCATGGCTGCCAAAAGAATTTACTATTTATTACAGCCAATACCTGAAGATAGAGCCCCTGTCTCACAGGCTGTGTGGGAGGAGCTTCAATAAGCGCCAGGTAGCAAACCCAGATAGGTTTCACATGGACCAACCTCCTCTCTTCCCACTTTTGGAATTTTTCACTTCCTGACTCTACTGAGCCCTTGTGCACTGCCTCCGTATTTACTCATTCTCCCTTTAAAATGCCCAGTCACAAATCGAAGTTGAGTTTACTTCATGCTGGACTCATTTTCCTACTGCAATAGTTATTACTGATTTAATTTTAGTATATGTGCTGCCAAAGCGAGCACGAGTTATTACTGATTCAAATCTGTCCTTACTTTAGTATCTGGCTTTGTTTATCTGTGACAGTGCACAAATATCTCTTGGAATCCCTGCTATCAATTCTTTAGATATATACCCAGAAGTGGATTGCTGGGTTGTATCATAACTCTATTTTGAACTTTTTGAGGAAATGCCATACTCGCACTGTGATTCTAACTTCACGTCCTCTCCAATACTTCTTTTTATCCCTCCCTCCCTCCCTCTCTCCTTCCCTCCCTCCCTTCCTTTAATAGTAGCCATCCTAAATGGGTATGAGATGGTATTCTGTGGTTTTTATTTTCATTTCCCTCACGATTAGTGATACTGAGTATCTTTTCATGCACTCACTGACTATTTATGTATCTTCTTTGTATGTTCTATTTCTTAGGTTGGGTGGTGGAGACATGGGTGTTTGTTCTGTTATTATTCTTTAAATTGTACTTAAGTGTCATTTATTCTTTCCTAAAATTATATTTTATAATTAAAAAAGTAAAAGTATACAAAGGTGCAACAGGAACGGGGGTCAGTCCTGATGGAATACAATCTGACCATTTTAGCCAGTGGGTTGGGGACATAGATTTCAGGCAGACATGTAGGGCTAGTTTCCTGTTTTCTGCTGTTAATCCGTATATTATTATATCTGACCCCTATGTTTTTGGAGACATATATTATATATTAATAATATATATTATTATATCCGACCCCTATCTTTTTGGAGACATTCCCTGTGTTTCTCAGCATTGACTCCTACAGTCCCTGCAAAGTAGGCAGTACACTGTGTAAGCCGATCTCCTTGGTCCTAGCTGACTGTACTGGAGTGGACATCTGGCTATAAAGCTGGGCCAATCAAATTCCCTCTCTCAGAAATCTAGAGTTGGGTCTAGGGGACTCTAGTCAGATGGTGAGAGGCCTTGTTCTTATAAGGTAATAGACCATGGAGGATTAAGGAGTCATCCAGTGGGAGAGGCCACTTTGGGGTACCATATACTAAAAATGAAGCAGACAGAAGTGGTTTTAGAAAGGACAGGAGGATGGAGTGACTGCCAGGGGCACTGAGTCCAGGACCAAAGTCTTGGCTCCAGACTGCTGTCTGGTTTCCAGGTTGTCCTAGAAAAGCTCTTGTCACACTGTCCTATAATCATTGCAGGGACTTTCTCTTTGGATTCTGGGAGGTAGCCTGTTTCCTTACAATCACCTCCCTTTATCTAGTCTAGCTCAAGTGGCTTTCTGCTTCCTGCAATCAAATGAACCCTAAGCCAAAGGGCCATTACTCTCTTAGTTAAGTGGTGGCCACAATCAGGAATGGAGAGAAAAGTTGTTCTTGCGGAAAAACAGCTGGAAATAGAAATGTCTCTTCAACCTGAGAGCTAGGAGCAGTGGGGACAGGGATGACTATTCCATATTTGTAATTTGGGCACAGTTCTGTCATGGGCTTCTCCTTCTGGGTTTTGCAGAAAAAGGGGTACGCAGGCTTTGCCAAATGTTGACTGTGCAGCCTTGCCCTCAGGATCTACTGGTTGGCTTCAGCCCCCATCCCTCACCTTATCTTCTACTTGTTAAAGGGAAATGAAAGCACTTTCCCTCATATACTCCTTCACTGGCATAGCATTGTTTTTGGCACACAGATTGTTTTTCCAGCAAGATTGTGAATTCTTGAAGACAAAAATGTAGACTCATCTATATTTAATACCTCCCCAGGTACCTATCATGAGTATATAACAGCTACTTGTTGAATGCATGGCTGTACCTTAGTGCTTACAATTTCTTTCCGTATTTAAGAAAGTCAAGAAATGAAGAAAGTACCTTGTTCAAAAGCTCTGCTTACACTGTCAGTCAATTCTTTCTGTTTAGCTGAAAGAGAAAACCATTATTGTAATTTTTCTATTTAAATTGACTCATGATATGAAGTCAACACTTTTTGGTTTATGGCTACATTCCAGAGAGGTAGGGATGTTACAAGTCACACCTCCAGACAAAATTGGTTTCGGTATAATCAAGAGAGAGAAAAAAAAAACCTCCCTGAATCATTATGAGGCCAATGTATATTTTTTATGTTCATTTTTCACTTAATGCCGGACATGTACTCTTAACAGCTATAAAATGCATTTGGTGGTATTTTATCTTTTACCTCTGACAATAGATTCAATCTCTTTCATGGCAGCTTCATTTTGAGCTTCTGCAAGTTTTTCATTAATATCCATTATTTCCATGAGAAATTGCCTGTCCATTTCACAATCGGTTCCTTCAGAAATCTCTACACCATGGAGCTTTAGCTATTTGGGCATAAAGTAGGGAAAATAAGTTTGCTTCAAGAGACTACGACGAGAGCCAATCCTACTCACCCTTCTGAACAGAATACCACTCATAGGGAAACCTGAACTGTCCTAACAATGAAAGTGTCAGGGTAGGATGTTGGAACATTGGACTGAGAAATGAATGCTTCGACAGGATTCCTTTCTTCTACTCAGAACTGTGTGACCCTTGGGGAGTCATTTCTCCACTTGAGAGTTTGAAGTAGCTATTTGGGAAGATTCTATTAAATCCTAAAATTCTAAGGTGTTCACCTCACCTTCCTAAAAAAAAAAACAATGCCCAAAATTACTCTTTCTTAAAAGTCATCACCATCTAATCCTTGAATTTATCGAAACATGGTTTTTTAAAAAATGCAAGTAACATTTACAGAGGATATTCAGAGAAAACTATACTCATGTAGCTCCTTTTTTTTTTTTTATTTTTTATTTAAGGAGGGCACAGCTCGAAGTGGCCCATGTGGGGATCGAACTGGCAACCTTGGTGTTATATGCATAACACTCTAACCAACTGAGCTAACCAGCCACCCCCATCGTGTAATATCTTTGAAGCTAAATGTAATTGGGTCCCTGGACTAGATCAGGTCTGAAGCACTCCTCTGCTGACTACAGGGCAGCAGCTGTACCATAGTGGACAGCAGGCAGTAATGCACAGAAGGGTTGGGAAATCACCTTACAAGGTATACTCCCCTGGTCAGGGGGGCCAGAAGGGTCTTATAGGCGTCATTCACCAGGGTTGAATGCTTCTCTGAGAAATCCTTTTCAATCTGTTAGTGGATATGAAGATAGTCTTATTACCATCCAAATCAGCCATCTGATATTCATAAACTGTTTCATAAAATACTGATGCGCAGGCACCTAAGGAAGTGGCCAAAATAGAACCAGTGTGGGATAAGATTTATTTGTTTTCAACTAATAGGTTCTAATTTTGCAGGACAGGTCTAGGGCCTGCCTGGCTGGCGTCTGCTTGCCACAGGGTAGAGCTGGCTATCCCTGATAATCACACAACCGCAAGACCACCGCCACCCACCCAGAATGCATATGTGTGTGGGTATGATTAGGGGTGGCCAATAGGCTACCTGAGACCTCTGGCTGAAGAAATCTGGGTGCACAAGACGCTGTAATTGCTGGTATCTATGCTGGAGCTTCACAGTGTCAACTCTGAAGGAACGGTTGCTGGAAGAAAACAGGGAGATAAAATTCATGTGTCAAGTATTTAGATTTGTATACTATGGGTCTTGTTCCTGTTCCCCTGGGGAAATAAACAATAAACATGCAGACAGATAATTTCCCAAAGTGGTAGGTGCTGTGAAGAAAAACAGAAAAGGGTCTGAGAGAGTGGTAAATGTGGTGGACAAAGAGATGGCATTTGAGCTGCAAGATGAATGATGATGAAGAGTAATCAAAGATCAGAGGAAATGTGCTAAGGTCCTGAAGCGGGAACGAGTTTCCCACCTTTGAGGAACTTAAAAGGGTAGTGTTACTGCAGCCCATCGTAAGTGCTCAGTGATTGGTGGGGTCAGATCTCAGAGTTAAGGGGAAGGGGCATTCCCAATCCCTCCCTGTCTTTCCAAGGCCTGGGTCCCTTCATCTCTGTCTCCCACTTTATTTTAATCTAATCCCTTTTGCTTTCTATTCCCAGAGCCTGCCCCACCTTATCAGTTTAGCTCCGCCCAAACTTTACCACTTCGCCAAAGCTCCTCAACCTTGAGAGGAAAACAAGAAAAACACCATTCCTCAGATCTTCTCCCTCCAATTCTCTTTTCCCTTAGACTCTGCCCACAACATTAAGTTTTTCCATGTTTTCACTCCCTTATTTTGGATAACACGTCAGTACTCCTTTCTTAAAAGTCTCAACCCAACTTTTATGGTTCTCGTCCTAACCCTCAAGTTTCCCTTCTCCAAGGGCCCTTCAAGTACCCTTCCTCCTGACCCCACCTCTCAACTTCGCCTTCTCTCAGGCCCCGCCCCTCAAGTTTCCCTCCACCTTAGCAGTCTCCGTCCCTCAATTTCCTCTAACTTCATTCCCCGCCCCTGCAGTCCTCCCTCCATCCTGTCTCCATCCCTCAGAGCCGTTCCCTCATGCCCGCCCCACAGCTTCCTCTTTCCCAGGACCATCCTCCATTCTCCCAGGCCCGACACCCACCCAGACCCTGGCCTCTAAGGCTCCGCCCACCTACTAACTGGCCCCTCCTTCTCCCTCCCAAACCCGACCGGCCCTGCCCTCTCGCACGTCTGTGCCTGACTTCCCTCTCGCTCCGGGGCGCTTCCCGAAGCCGTTTCCGTACCAGTCCATAAGGCTGAAGTGGTCCCGAGTGGGGTCAGGCGGCTGCAGCGCGCGGCACTGCGGGCAGAAGAACCCGTCCCCGCGAATGGGACCCCTTGGGCCGCCGCAGTTCCAACACTGGGGGCAGTTGCTTCCCGCTAGTGACGCAGCATTACAGCTTATTGGTCTCCTTCCGAGGACCCCAGTCGGCCACAACCCCCACACCCGGACCAAGGCCCGGGTTCTCCCGCTCCACATTTGGCTCGCGGCCTAGTTTCGCCGCGGTCACCTGTAGGGGGATAAGGGGACAAATGGCCCACCAGACTAGTGTTGCTGATTGGCTGGAGAACTGAGTGGGCGGGATCACCCGAGGGAAACCTGGATTCGGAGTCCCGTTCTGAATTTTAAACTACAATTCCCAGCAAGCAGTGAGGCTATCGTGGACGGCTACATCCGCTGCTCCTCATTGGTCCGGCAGAGGCGGAGGAGTGTTTTGATTGGCTGAGGGTGGACTTTGTATCTGTTTAGCGCCAGTCCTCTAGTGGCGGTAGCTGTGAGTCCGTGGCTCCAGGTGGGCGCACGAGGTGAGTTATAGTGGGGATCTTCTCCCGGGTGTTTGGGAGTTCGAATCCCGCCCTCAGGGAATTAAGGCGAACTAACTCTCTCGAGCTTCCGCTTTGTGCTCTTTTTGAGCTTCGGCGGGGGTGGGGTGGGGTGAGAGGAATGCGTGGACGACTCTCTTCCTTTGTAGATGAACTTCCAGTTACTTCCTCAGTTACTTAGAAGCTGTAACTGGCCCAGACGTACAGCATAAGAAGGAACAAAGTTGTGCTCTGCAAAATCAGAGCAAAGTTGCTTTGTGAAGAGTTCTATAAATGTCAGTAATTATTACCATACTTTAGATTCAATCTTGAAAATAACGTATTGAGGACCCGTTTTTAGCAGATAGGCACTGCAGGAATTGGAAATACACTTACTTGTGTAGGAGGATGCTCTGCAAGTGTCCATAAGTAAGTGTGTGGAATGGGATGGCGAGGAGAGGGTAGGAGGGTACCAGTCCTCCCTGGGACTCAGTTTCTCTATTCGAAAAAAAAAAGATTGTGTTGCACTTGTAAGGTCTTTTCCGGCTGTTGGATTTTTGGGGATTGGAATTCTGTTGTCCCAATTATCAAGAATACTGGAGGAGGAGAGTTCATGTATCATCTCGTTTAATCGGAAAGATCTATCTACTTTATTCAGATAAGGTTTCAAGAGGTTGATTTACCTAAAGGTCATGCAAAGATTTTTTAGGCATCTGACTCCAGACCTATTTGCCTCTAACCACTCCACTGTACTTTCTCTACACTGAGACCAGTGTGTGATCCCGGCCTGGTAGGCCCTTATTTATCATAAGCGATGATAGTTACCTCTTGATACACTGTCTTTTGCCAGTTTTCAGGGCGGAGAAGTCTTGCTCAAAAAAACTGCAGAAGGACTCACTCAGCCTGGCTGAGGTAGTATTAGAGCTGCTGGAGTGCCAGACTCAGCTCTGGCATCACCTTCCTGGGGTGCTTTAAGGAAAACTTATCAGGACCTTTGTATCTGGAAAGCTGTGTAAAAACAGTCAGTGTGAGTAATCCTTACTGTGTTCTGGAGGAGTGGCCTGAGTGTGGGGATCGGGAGAGAATGTACCTTTAAAAAAATCAGATTGGTGATTTAAAATTAGGGTTGGAAAGTTACTTCGACTTTACTGTGGGTTCTGTTATCAGAGTGTAACTGTCCATCAAGTTAATCCTAAAGCAAGGGTGGGAACCTCTGTTTTGGTGTCCTGTAGCTCAAAGAATTGTTTCTGTAAGATTTTGCAGGGCTGGGAGGCCTTTTAGGATGCTGAAAAGGTGAGCGGATAGTTACTTAGCATCACAAAGGTCGAGGTAGAGTTGTTTAGAGCAGTCTTTGTCTTCTGCCTGCCTCCTTAAGTGGCCTAGCCCTTAGGTGTCAAGGAATCAATTTCCTGGAGCTAGTTTAGGGGAGGAGCATCAGTGACCTTTTTATGTAAATGTCCCCCCTGGAGTGGTGCAGCAAATAACAGTTTCACTTTGCCCATCTTTTACCCCAAGCCACCAGGCCCTTCCCCTTTCTCTTTCCAAAACATATATTAAATTTAATGTTGATTGTATTAATGAATCCATTTTAGGTTTCACTTCTGATTTTTAAAAATCGGGTGAATGGGGTCAGCTGGTTGGCTCAGTTGGTTAGAGCGCGGTGCTCTTAACAAGGTCGCCTGTTCGATACCCACATGGGCCAGTGAGCTGCCCCCTCCACAGCTAGATTGAAAACAACAACTTGACTTGGAGCTGATGGGTCCTGGAAAAACACACTGCTCGCCAATCGTCCTTGATTAAAAAAAAAAAGAAAAAAAAATTGAAAACAAAAGAGTGAATGTAAGCGTTACAAATCTTTTCTTTCTCCCTGAATCTCTTTCCTCTCCCTAACTCAATTTATTGCTTTTCACTTATTTATAGCCTTTGAAGATTTTTTTACCCCTGTGGTTTTTGACTCACAAAAAAACTGATCCAGTGAAAGTGATCTGACGAAAAACTCAGCCCAGAAGAACTAAAGATGTAGACTTAAAATTTTAAGTTTTGCAGAGCATGCTTGCCCTGAGTTTTTTTTTTTATTGCCATCATAATATTCCCATCCTTCATTCTTGAACTTCAAGTCTTGTTTCTTGAAACTTACCTTATTGTTGGACATTTGTTTTTGAGGTCGCGATGTCTCGGGAGACGGATGAGGAGTGTCAGCAGTCCCATGGCAGTGCCTGCACGCAGTCTCCTGGCAGCAGTGCCTGTTCGCAGTCCCAAGGCGGCTCCTCGCAGTCCCATGACCTCTCCTCGCAATCCCATGACCTGTCTTCACAGACCCAAGGCTCCGGCTCACAATCTCAGAACACTTCCAGCTCCTCCACCAGCACAGTTCCCACGTCCAGCCAGTCCTCTCACTCCAGCTCGGGGACACTGAGCTCCTTAGACACAGTGTCCACTCAGGAACTGTATTCTATTCCTGAGGACCAGGAACCTGAGGAATCCGTCCCTGCCCCTTGGGCTCGATTATGGGCCCTTCAGGATGGATTCTCCAATTTTGGTAAGAACCCTTTGTTATATTAACATGGTGATATTAATATTGTGTTCAGAAAAACAATTACAGACATTTGTTGCAGCAAAAAGCTGAAGACTGCCAGTGTGGGACCTGTACAAGTCGATCCAGGATTATGGGCACTTGTGCCAAGTCTTGAACTTGTGCCAGGACCTGTCGTCTTCCCTGCACTAAGACAGCTCCTACCCACCTGATGTTGGGACTATTCTATTTAACTTGCAGAATAATCCTATGAGGGACTATTATTATTTTTACTGCCATTTTACAGAAGAGCAAACTGAGGCTTAGAGAGAAATTCATTGACTTGTCTACAGTCTTACAGTCAGGAGTTGGGAGAGGCAGGATTTGAACCTATGACTTTCAGACTTTAAGCCTGTGTTTTCCACCTGTCATTGTGAAAGAAGTGAGTAGGGCAAGAAAGGTAATGAAATTAGTTAGTAGCCAAAGGGGACTGGAACTCAAGGGAAGCTTGTTACTGTATGAAATGAGTGTGAGAGAATCTGGTAGACAGATTCAAAATGTTTGAGTGGGAAGAAAATAAGGGTGAGGGAGGGTGGTTGGCGGAGTGGGGGCAGGCTGAGGGTGCTGCAGTCAGAGATACGGGTTCAAGTCCTAGCTCTCTAGCTGTGTGATCTCAGGCAAATGATGCTACTTCTCTGAGTCTCAGTCCTCATCTGTACAATGGGAAAATAATGTTAAAGATGAGGAAGATAGGCCAAAGGTTGGGATTGAATGGGATTGAAGGGAGAGGTGGGTTAACTTCCCAGATGGCCTTAATTTTTTCAGTGATATAGGATCCTCTGAGAGGGAGGACTGTGAATTTGAAATTCAAAGAGGTCTAGAATCCCGGTAAAGAAAAGAACTTAACCTAAACTGTCAATTCCCTTGCGAAAACTAATATATTTATTTCTTTTCTCCCACACACTCTCACCTGTAGCCTCTTCTCTACTAGGAGGAGGGGCCCATCCTTCCCTGGGTTCATACCCCTAACTGCCTCACTGAGAGCTGGTCTCCTTACCTCCTACCTTGCTCTCCCTGCCCTCCACACATCTGCCTGAGGTCTCCTAATGAGCAAAGGTCAGAGCAGCCTCCCATGGGAGGCGGTCCCTTGCATTCTCTGTCCACCATCCCTGGACTGAGTGTCCTGATAAACTCTCCATGCCCTTTCCCCCAACTGCCCCAAAGTTCCTGGTTTCTAACAGAAATACCACAATTCATTTCTTCCTTCCCCTCTTAATAGATGCTGAGGTTGTTTCCAGTTTTTGTTTCCTTAAGCAAGACTGCAGTGAACTGCCTTGTAACCGGAGTTGTCTCCTTGGTCAGTTGAGAAATGTATCTCCAGGGTAGAGACTGAGTCAAATTCCTGGGTCATAGAGTAGGAATGGCTTTACTTTGTCATGGATATAGCCATATTGCCTTCCAAGGGGCAGTTCAATCTATCCTTCCTGTCTTGCCTCCTCCAAGAAGCCTACGTGCTAGCCCCAGCCAGGGTTGCTTAGGCCCTGAATCTATGCTTCCCTTGGACAGCCTGCCTGCATTGTTGTTTTCATGTTTGCCTCTCTACTAGACTACAAACTCTTTTCAAGTGATTAATTTGATTTTTTGAAGAGGTCATATTTATATTAGGTACAAAATTCAGAAGAGATGCAAGGTGTTCATCTAACTTCTGTCCTTCCCCCAACTACTTCCCAGTATTGCTGATTTCTGTGTAGCCTTCCAGAGATATTTGATACATATACAGAGGGTGGCAAAAAAATTTATACACATTTTAAAAAAGGAAAAAACTATTAAAATTGTAATACTCAATATATACCCATAACAAAAGATGAATACAAGTCATTTGTATACATTTTTTTGCAAGCCCGGTATTAGCAACTAAGTGTCTACATGTTATCTTTATTTTTGTACTAATTCACAACAATTATTTAGCAACTTGCTTTTTATACTAAACAATGTATCTTAGACATCCTTTCCAGAGTGTAAAGATCGTCTTTCCCTTTTTATGGATTTAAAAATTTATTGAACCTACCACGCTTAATAATGAATGTTTAGTTTGTTTATAATCTTTTGTTCTAAGAATAATGGGATAGTTAATAACTTTGTACGTGTCCTTATGTCCTTTCATAATACATATGATTCTATCTGTAGGATTAATTCTTAGAAGTAGAATTTCTGGGCCAATGGGAGTTCGCATATATAATTTAAAAAAATTGAAGTGAAATTCACATAATGTAAAATTCAGCATTTTAAAAGAACAGTTCAGGGGCATTCAGCACATTATAACTTTCAATCACCACCTACTTCCAAAACATTTTCATTACTCCAAAATGAGACTGTACCCATTAAGCAGTAACTTCCCATTTCCCGTTCCTGCCCCTTCAACCACCAATCTGCATTTCATTTCTATGGATTTAACTATTCTGGATATTTCATATAAATGTGGTCATACAATATGTAGCCTTTTGTGTCTGGCTTCTTTCACTTAGCATGATGTTTTCATGGTTCATCTATGTTGTACCACCATATATGAGTACTTCATTTGTTATTATGGCTGAGTAGTATTCCACCATGTAAATGCCACAATGTGTTTATCCATTCATCCATTCATGAACATTTGGGTTGTATCTATCATTTGGCTATTGTGAATAGTACAGGTATAAATATTCGTGTATAAGAATTTGTTTGGGTCCCTGTTTTGAGTTCTTTTGCATATATACCTGGGAGTGGAATTGCTGAGTCAGAAGGCATTTCTACCGTATTTCCCCGAAAATAAGACCTAGCTGGACCATCAGCTCTAATGCGTCTTTTGGAGCAAAAATTAATATGAGACCCAGTCTTATTTTACTATAAGTCCCGGAATAATATAATGTAATATAATACTGGGTCTTATATTAATTTTTGCTCCAAAAGATGTATTAGAGCTGATGGTCCGGCTAGGTCTTATTTTTCGGGAAACAGGCTATGTTAAACTTTTTGAGGAATGGCAAACTGTTATCCGTAGTTGCTGTACCATTTTACATTCCTACCAGGAATGTGTGTGGGTTTAAGTTTCTTTGCATCTTCACCAATACTTATTTTCCTTTTTTTATAATTTTTATTGGGGAATATTGGGGAACAGTGTGTTTCTCCAGGGCCCATCAGCTCCAAGTAGTTGTCCGTCAGTCTAGTTGTGGAGGGCACAGCTCACTGGCCCACGTGGGAATCGAACCAGCAACACTGTTGTTCAGAGCTCACACTCTAACCAACTGAGCTATCTGCCCGCCCTTATTTTCCTTTAAAAAAAAAATTACAGCCATCTTCATGGGTATGAAGGGGTTGTGTATGTTATTCTGATAGATCTTGCCAAATTATCCTCCCTAGATAGTGTATAAATTTTATTCTGATGGGCAATGTATCAGAGTACCAGCTTCTTCATACCTGTTACCAATATAATGTAATACGGGACGATCTGATCACTGAAATATGGAATCTTAACTTGTCTGTACATATTCTTCACCCTTTTTCTATTGGATTGTTTGTCTTTTTCTTATTTATTTGTAGGAACTTCATATATACTAGGGAAATTAGTCCCTTGTCTGTGATCTCAGTTGCTAATATCTTAAGTCTGTCGTTCCATGAACATTTACTTGCCTACCATATGCATTGTTCTAGGAGCTGTACTCTTTTTCAGGTATAATTTTATTTTTATTAGGTTCAGGTGTACAAAACAATATACTGATTAGACATTTACACCCCTCACAAAGGGATAACCCCACCAAGTCTGCTACCCCTCTGACATCATTCATAGCTGTTACAGTACCATTGACTACATTCCCTATGCTATACTTTACATCCCGTGACTATATATATATATATATATATATATATATATATATATATATATATACATACATACATACACACACACTGGGGGTGCCAAAAAAATGTGTATACATGACTTGTAACAATTGACGACCTGAACTTTTCGCCAACGATTCATGGCTCTTGCATCACGACAACGCACCAGCTCACACGGCACTGTCTGTGAGGGAGTTTTCAGCCAGTAAACAAATAACTATTGGAACACCCTCCCTACTCACCTGATCTGGCCCCCAAAGATTTCTTTCTTTACCTGAAGATAAAGGAAATATTGAAAGGAAGACATTTTGATGACATTCGGGACATCAAGGGTACTATGACGACAGCTCTGATGGCCATTCCAGAAAAAGAGTTCCAAAATTGCTTTGAAGGGTGGACTAGGTGCTGGCATCGGTGCATAGCTTCCCAAGGGGAGCACTTCGAAAGTGACCCTAGTGATATTCAGCATCAAGGTATGTAGCACTTCTTCTAGGATGAGTTCGTGAACTTAATTGCGTGGTCTCGTATATTTGTAGTTCATAGGCAATATTATCCTACATCAGCTTCAGGTGTACAGCGCAGTGGTCAGGCATCTATATAATCTATGAAGTGATCCCTTCGATAAGTCCAGTACTCATCTGACTTCCTACTTTTAAAACATTACTGATTATATTCCCCATACTGTATTTCATATCCCCATGACTATTTAGTGACTACCAATTTGTACTTTCTAATCCCTTCACCATCTTCCCCATCCTCCAACCCCCTTCCATCTAGCAACCATCAGGTTTTTCTCTGTATCTCTGAACCTATTTATTTTGTTTGCTCATTTATTCTGTTCTTTAAATTCCATATATAAGTAAGGTCATATGGTATTTGTCTTTCTCAGTCTGACTTATTTCACTTAGCATAACCCTCTAGGTCCATCCATGTTGTCACAAATGGTTGATTTCATTCTTTTGTATGGCAGAGTAGTTCCCCATTGTATAAATGTACCATAATTTCTTTATCCAATCAGCTATAGATATGCATTTTGGTTGTTTCTATATCTTGACTCTCGTGAATAGAGCTGCAGTAAACATAGGGGTGCATATACTCAAGTTTTTTGAATTAGTGTTTTGGATTTCTTTGGATAAATACCCGAGAGTGGAATTGCTGGGTCATATGGTAGTTCTGTTTTTAATTTTTTGAGGAATGTCCATATTGGTTTCCATAGTGGCTGCACCATTTTGCAATCCCACCAACAGTGTGCGAGGGTTCCCTTTTCTCCACATCCTCGCCATAACTTATTTGTTGATTTATTGATGATAGCCATTCTGACAGAAGTGAGGTGGTATATCTCATTGTGGTTTTTATCTGCATTTCTCTGATGATTAGTGACATTGAGCATCTTTTCATATGTCTATTGGCCATCTGTATGTCCTCTTTGGAGAAATGTCTGTTCAGCTCCCCTGCCCATTTTTTAAATTGGATTTTTTTTTTGGTGTTGTATGAGTGTTTTAATGCATTTTCGATATTAACCCCTATCAGATGTATCATTGGCAAATGTCTTCTTCCATTCAGTAGGATGTCTTTGTTTGTTGATGGTTTCCTTTGCTGTGAAAAAAGTTTTTAGTTTAATCTAGTCCCTTTTGTTTATTTTTTCTTTTGTTTTCCTTGCCCGCGGAGATATAATTAGTAAAAATATTACTAAGGGTAGTATCTGAGAGTTGACTTTCTCTATTTTCATCCAGGAGTTTTATGGTTTTGGGTGTTACATTTAAGTGTTTAGTCCATTTTGAGTTTATTCTTGTATATGGTGTAAGAACGTGGTTGAGTTTCATTTTTCTGTACGTATCTGCCCAGTTTTCCCGGTACCATGTATTGAATAGACTTTCTTTACCCTAATGTAAATTTTTCCTTCCTTTGTCATAGATTAAATGAGCATATAGGCATGGATTTATTTTTGCTTGGTTCTCTGTTCTATTCCATTGATCTATGTGTCTGTTTTTATGCCAATACCATGCTGCATTGATTACTTGGCCTTGTAGTATAATATGATAGGAGGTCGCACAATACCTTCAGCTTTGTTCTTCTTTCTCAGGATTGTCGTGGCCAGTTAGGGTCTTTTATCGTTTCATATAAATTTTAAGATTTTTTCTAGTTCTAGGTCCATTGGTGTTTTGATAGGGATTACATCGAATCAGTAGATTGCATTGGATTATATGGACATTTTAACTATATTAATTCTCCTATCCATGAGCATGGTCTATGTTTATTTGTACCTTTTAAAATTTATTGCTTTGGGCCGGCCCAGTGGCTCAGGTGGTTGGAGTGTTGTGCTCCTAATGCCCAGGTCGCTGGTTCGATTCCCACATGGGCCAGTGAGCTGCTCCCTCTACAGCTAAGATTTTGAACAAGGGCTATCTCTGAAGCTGGGCTGCCGTTATTGGCTGGTGGACAGTGTGAGTGGCCGGCAGCCATTGTGAGTGGCCAGCAGCCCGCCGGAAATGCTGTCAGCTGCTGTGAGCAGCCAACCTACAACTGGTGACTGACTGCCTCAGCGGGGGCAGGAGGGAAGGGGGCGCAAGGCTCATAACACCAGCATGGGCCAGGGAGCTGTGTCCTCCACAACCAGTGATGAACAACAACGGCTTGAACCGGAGTCGGGGAGGAGTGGAAAGAGGGGGGAAATTTATCTCTTCAATCTTACAATTTTCTGAGTACATGCCTGTTACTTCCTTGATTAAATTTAATGCTAGATATTTTATTTTTTTGATGCTATTGTAAATGTGCTTGTTTTCTTAATTTCTCTTTCTGATAGTTTCTTATTGGTATATAAAAATGCAACAGATTTCCGAATATTAATTTTGTCTCTTGTACTTTACTAAATTCATTCATCAGTTCTAATATAGTCTTTTGGAGAAATCTTTGGGGTTCTCTCTCTGTATAAGTATCCTGTCATCTGCAAATAATGACAATTTTACTTCTTCCTTTCCCATTTGAATGCTTTTCTTTTTTTTGTCTGAAAAAAACCCAAGTTCTACTGTGGCTAGAACTTTGGGTACTATGTTCAATAAAAGTGAAAATGGGCCTCCTTGTCTTGTTCCTGATCTTAAGGGGAATGCTTTTAGCTTGTCCCCATTGAGTATGATGTTAGTTGTGTGTTTGTCATATGTGGCCTTTATTCTGTTGACATATGTTCCCTCTATTCTCATTTTGCTGAGATTTTGTTTTTATCATAAATGGATGTTGGATTTTGTCAAATGCTTTTCTGCATTTATTGATATGACCATATGATTTTTATTTTTCGTTTTGTTTGTAGTGTATCACGTTAATTGATTTGTGGTTATTGAAGCAAACTTGCATAACACAAATGAATTCCACTTGATCATCGTGCATGATCTTTTGAATGTATTTCCGAATTCGGTTTTCTAATGTTTTGTTGAGGATTTTTGTATCTATTTTTATTAGAGATGTTGGCCTATAGTTTTCTGTTTTTGTAATGTCTGTGTTTGATTTTGGAATCAGGGTATGGTGACCTTATATATAAAATAAGCTTGGGAGCCTTTCCTTCTATTCTCCTATTGGATTTTTGGATTAGCTTGAGGAGAATAGGTGTTAATTCTTTTCTGAATGTTTGGTAAAATTCACCTGTGAAGCTATCTGGTCCAGGACTTTTGTTGGGAGCTTGTTGATGACTGAGTCAATTTTATTGGTGGTAATCAATCTGTGCAGGTGATCTGTTTCTTCTTTATTCAGTCTTGGAAGATTGTATGCTTTTAGGAATTCTTCCATTTCTTCCAAATTGTCCATTTTGTTGGCGTATAGTTGTTTGTAGTATTTTCTTAAATTTTTTTCTATTTCTGTGGTGTCGATTGTCACTTTGCCTCTTTTATTTCTGATTTTATTTATTTGGGTCCTCTTTTTCTTGATGAGTCTGTTTAAAGGTTTGTCAATTTTGTTTATTTTTTCAAAAAACCACCTCTTTTATAGATCTTTTTAATTATGTTTTTGGTCTCTTTCATTTATTTCTGTTCGGTATTTATTATTTCCTTCCTTGTATCCCTTTGGGCTCATTTTGCTGTTCTTTTTCCAGTTCCTTAGGTGTAAAGATAGACTGTTGATTTGAGATTTTTCTTAGATAAGATTGCCTTGCTATGAATTTCCCTCTTAGGACTGCTTTCTCTGCATCCCATAGATTTTTGGGTCATTGTGTTTTCATCTTCTTTGTCTCAAGGTATCTTTTGATTTCTTCCTTGATCTCGTTGTTGACCCATTCATTATTCAGCAGCAGCATGTTATTCAGCCTCTGTGTGTTTGTGTGTTTTCTGGTTTTTTTCCTCGTAATTGATTTCTAGTTTCAAAGCATTGTGGTCAGACGCTTGATATGATTTCATTCTTCTTAAATTTATTGAGGCTTGTTTTGTGGCTTAACATGTGGTGTATCTTAGAAAATGTTCCATGTACACTTGAAAAGAATGTATATTCTGCTGCTTTGGGGTGAAATGCTCCAAAAATACCAATTAAGTGTATCTGGTCTAGTGTATTATTTAAGACTGCTGTGTTTTTTTCTTGTTTGTTTGTTTTTTTAAGATTTTATTGGGGAAGGGGAACAGGACTTTATTGGGGAACAGTGTGTACTTCCAGGACTTTTTTCCAAGTCAAGTTGCTGTCCTTTCAATCTTAGTTGTGGAGGGTGCCGTTTAGCTTCAAGTTGTTGTCCTTTCAGTCTTAGTTGTGGAGGGCGCAGCTCAGCTCTAGGTCCATTTGCCATTGCTAGTTGCACGCGGCACCGCCCACCATCCCTTTCAGGAGTTGAACCCTCAACCTTGTGGTTGAGAGGACGCGCTCCAACCAACTGAGCCATCCAGGAGCTCAGCGGCAGCTCAGCTCAAGGTGCAGTGTTCAATCTTAGTTGCAGGGGGCGGAGCCCACCATCCCTTGTGGGACTCGAGGAATTTAACTGGCAACCTTGTAGTTGAGAGTCCACTGGCCCAAGACTGCTGTTTCTGTGTTGATTTTCCATTTGTAAGATCTGTCCATTGGTGTCAATGGGGTGTTAAAATTGCCTACTATGATTGTGTTACTGTTGATCTCTGTTACTGTTGATCTTTATGTTGGCCAATATTTGTTTTATACATTTAGGTGCTCCTATGTTGGGTGCATAAATGTTTACTTCAGCTTCTAGTTGTCCTTTCAGTCTTAGTTGTGGAGGGTACAGCTCAGCTCCAGGTCCAGTTGCCATTGCTAGTTGCAGGGGGTGCAGCCCACCATCCCTTGTGGGAGTTGAACTGGCAACCTTGTGGTTGAGAGCCCACTGGCCCATGTGGGAATCGAATCGGCAGCCTTAGGCGTTAGGAGCATGGAGCTCCAACCACCTGAGACACTGGGCCGGCCCCTATGTCCTTCTTTATGCTTGTTATCTCTTTGTTGAAAATCTCACTATGTTCCTTAAGCATTCTTAAAAATCAGTGTTTTAAACTCTGTCTCTGGTAGGTTGGTTGCCTCCATTTCATTTAGTTATATTTCTGGAGGTTTCTCCAGTTCTTTGGGACATATTTCTTCATTTCCTCATTCTGGCTTCTAGTGTTGGCTTCTATTTATTATGTAGATCTCCGTTGTCTCTCAGTCCTTCCTGGGTGGCCTTATGTAGTAGTGTCCTGTGCTCCATTGGCACGGTCTCCCTGATATACTGTGCGTGTGTTCCAGGAGTGTCTCTTGAGTGCATTGTATGTATTCTGTTGTGTTTGAGCCTTGATTGCTTTTGGCACGTGAGTGCGTGGGATTGACTCCCAGGTTGACTGACTGTGAGCATTGGCCACTCCCACAGTATATGAGCTGCTCTTTGGGACCTCACACCTTAGAGGAGGATTTGCCTCTGCCGGTCCTTGTGCCTGTTGAGACCCCTCTCCTCCTTACCCCCTTTGGGTATGCTGCTTGTGGGACTAACCAGGTAGTGCTCTGGTGTGGTCTGAACCTGGCCTCTGGGTGTGTTTTTTCTGGTGTTTCTTGGGAAGGGCTCCCGTGCAAGCCAATTTCAACTTTGCCTATTGCCTGCTTGCAGCTACCTTGTGGGTGTCACAAAGCTATGTGTGGTTCGCTGCTGCCTTTGCTGGACCTGGAGGCATGTGGAGGTAGCCTTGCTGTGAACGGAGGCTGGCTGCCACCAGTTTTGGTCCTGAGGCAGCTTTGCAAAAGGCCCAGAGACCCCTAGGCCTATTGCCACCCCCTGGGTGCCTGTAAATAAGGCCCAGCTGTTGAAAGAACCTCCTTCATTATGTGGGTTGAGCTGGTTGACCTGGTGTTGAGAGTGCCCTCCTCCATACAGCACTAGTCACGAGATGTGGCTGGTAGTTTTTACAAAGTTAATGCAGATTCAGTTCTTAACGCCAGTGCCTGGCCTGTGATCATTTTACACAGTGCCCCGAGAGCACTGTAGCCAGCCACCACTTACCTTGGGACAGTGCCTGGCTTGTGACCATTTTGTGAAATGTCCTTAGAACACTGTATCCAGGGCTCCAAACCCCTGACACTTGCCGAAATCCTCACTCAATATTGGCTGTGGCACAGGTTTTGATGTCACTGTCTACCACCAAAATCTTTCCTGGCTGTGGTGGGGTCCTCTGCTGCTGCAAAAAACCTCCATGGCTTGTGAGACGGGGAGCTGACCACCCACGTACCCAGAATGCCTCTGGCAGTGCAGCATGGTGGGATTCCAGAAAGCTTAAGGGTGTCCTCGGTGGTTTCTACAAAGTCATTACAGTCTCAGCTCCTGCACTGGGGCTCAGCCCATGACCACCCTGCAAATTGCCCCAGAACACCACGGCCAGCCACCACTCGTCTCAGGCCTGCAGGTTCCTGAGAGCAGCCCAGGAGATGCTGCGGTACAGGTCTTGGGTTACCGCCCACTAACAAACATTTCCCGGTCGCCGCAGGCCATTCACCACTGCAGAAAGGCTTCCGCAGCCTGTGGGGTGAGGCCAGCAGCCCAGTAGACAAGAGTGTCTGGGGAATGTAGCACCAGTTGTGCGTTGTGCGGGGACCCGGGGTGTCACCAAGGCAGTGTGCAGATACAGATTCTGCTAGACCAATGTGGTTTCAGACTTGGTTCTTCAGGGGAGAGCTTAACACTGAAGAGTAGGCCACTCGTGTGTGAGGCTCCACATAGGGACAACAATGGCTCCTGTTTCTCCAGGTCCCACCCAGAAGCTACGCCACCCAGTCCTTCCCCGCATGTCCCTGGGCCTCCCAAGCTCTGTCCTTTTACCAGAGGTTAGATGAATGCCCTGAAGCGGGAGAGTTCGTGTGTGGGCTCTACAAGAGGGAATCTGGATTTCTAGCCACCTTCTGCCCCACCAGGAAGGGCAGCCAGAGTCCTCGCTGATTTTCACTGCCGGATGCTGTGGGAACTCTTCCTGACACAGGACCGCTAGGCTGGGGAGCCTGGTGTGGGGCTGGGACCCCTCCTACTTCAGGGGGGCCTCTGCCACCAAAGTATCCCTCCCAGGGTTCAACCACCATCCGTGGGTTTGGGGGGTCAGCCCGCTTCGCATCAGCCCCCTTCCTACCAGTCTCGATGTGGCCTCTTTATATCCTTAGTTATAGGGGTTATAGTCAGCTAGTTGTCAGATTATTCTTGAGGTTGATTGTTCTATAATTGTAATTTTGGTGTGATCCTGGACGCAGCAGGTATAGTGTTTACCCAATCTGCCCTCTTGGACCACCTGTGGAGCTGTACTCTTAAATAAGAGACCCAAGGCTGCCCTCCTGGAGTACCTTCTAGCAAGGGCATTGGCGATACAATATATAAATAATCCAAGATAATTTCCAGTTATGGTCCATACTTAGAGGGAAACAAAACAAGCTATCAGTATGATAACGGGTGGTGAGGTGGGAGTCTGCTTACACAGCAAACTAACTGGGAGATAATTTGAGTCCAGATGCAAAGACAAGATCTTATCCATTCAAATCACTGGGAACAAAGTAGGCAAAGGCTACACAAGGCAGGTTGGTTGGGAGGCAGGTTGGTTGGGCCTGGCGTATGTGGGGCAGTGAAAGGTGGGGCTGGCTATAGTGCGCAAGGGGAGGGGTACAAGGTAAGGCTGGAAGGGATCCGGCCAGATCCTGAGCCTCTCTCCTGCCATGAGAAGAGGTCCAGATTTTTTTTTTTCCTTTCCCCCCCTCCCCACTCTGGTTCAAGCCGTTGTTTCTCAGTCTAGTTGTGTAGGACACAGCTCCCTGACCCATGCTGGTATTATGAGCCTTGCGCTCTCCCTGGCTGAGGCAGTTGGTCGGATGGTCGGCTGCTCACAGCTAGCTGCTGGCCCTAGCCGCGCAGTGGGCGCTTCTGGTGGCACAAGGTAGCCTACGGCAGCACAGCAGCCAGCAGCCCAGCTCTCCCTGGAGCCGTTGTTCACCATCTTAGCTGTAGAGGGCGCAGCTCACTGGCTCACGTGGGAATCGAACTGGTGACCTCTGTACTGGTGACCTCTGTGTTAGGAGTACTGCGCTCCAACCACCTGAGCCACCACCTGGGAAGTGTGGATTTTATGCTAAGTGTGACTGGATGCCTCAGGAGGGTAATAAGTAGGAAGTTATAAGTATTTTTCCAAATGATTAAAAAATGTTTAAGAACTTTTAATGACTGCTTATTTCATGGTTATGTATAAACCATAATTTATTAAACTAATTGTTGGAAATTTGTGTGTTTTCTTCTAAAATCTTGATAAACAAATCTATAATTTTGATTGCCTTCTTAGGCGAATTTTCCTATTAATAGAGTTTATGAGCAATTTTTAAAGGTGTTTGCTACATGAAATTTAACAGCCCTTTGGTGTGTGCTTTTGTGTTACAGATTGTGTTGATGACAACTACTGGTTTGGAAGGGATAGGAACTGTGAATATTGCTTTGATAAGCCAGTGCTGAAAACAACGGATAAATACCAGACTTATAGCAAGAAGCACTTTCGGATTTTCAGGGTTGGTGACAATTATCCTTTCATTTGGGAGAGTTGGTAATCTAGTCATCACTCTTAGATATCTTCCCACTGTAACTCTCCACTATTAAAACTTTGAAATAAAATGTTCTCTATTTTAGGAAATGGGGCCTAAAAACTCTTACATCGCATACATAGAAGATCACAGTGGGAATGGAACCTTTGTAAATAGAGAGCTTGTAGGGAAAGGAAGACGCCTTCCTTTGAATAACAATTCTGAAATTGCACTTTCAGTGTGGAATAATAAAGGTAATATTATCTTATGGTTTATTGGATTTTTTTCCCCTCCCATACAAAAGGAAAATTGACATCGTGTTCTTTGTAGAATATGAGTTAGGTAAATCAAGTAAGGTTAGCAGTCAAGATTCAGCTCAGTCTCAGTTGTGTTTTTAAATTATGGAAAAGTTCTATAAAGAGTGATTTTCTAAGGTTTAATTGGTTTGATTAATTTTATTTAAAGCTATATGCTGTCAGTTGAATTATCGTGTTGCTTAAGATAGTTTATAGTTCATTGATTGTTGCAATTTATCCCACATCAGTCTTAGACATCTGTGTGTTGTTTTAGGCCTTTAATTCGTCTCCCTTCCTTATTCTTCCATTCATTCCTTCCACGTATTCATTTCTACATATATTTATTGAACTCTTATTACATGCTAGGCATTACACTATGATTTTTCTGTAAGAATCTCAATTTAGACTTTGTATCTTCTTAAATCCCACTTGGTTATTCTCTGCAAGTGGAGGTGTTTATCATTATCACATAGTGTTTTATAAGTATCCACTCCTAAAACTTTGCTAATATCACGTCTAAAATGAACAGTTGGTTATTCAGTGCAAAAACTTCAGTATAGAAAGTATAATTGACAAAAACAACCTATAGAGTTAAACGCAACTCGCAGTGATTTTAAATCCTTGGACAAGAGGAATACTTTAGTTTCTTTAATTAAAAAAACAAAAAGAAAAAAACCCAAAACTTCCCGAAACTATCTGAGTTAAATGACTGGGAAGGATATGTGTGTATATGGGTTTAACACCTTGAAAATATAGAATCCCATAGGCACTGTTCCACAAATTCTGATTTGGTAGTTCCAGGTATTTAAAAAATCCTACCCATATGGTTCTCATGCAGCCAGTCTTCAGACTGGCATCTGAGACCATGGGTATACTGGGCATCATAATGTGCATTTTATGATTGACTTAGTTTTACCTGTTTCTGACTATTTTGTTCCTATCTGGTAATTATAGTCAGAGCAGCTGCACAGGGTTTTGCTGGTCAAGGGGATAATTGGGCACTGAAATCTGGTTTGCCCTCCATGTGACAAACTGTGTGCTACCTTTTTCTCATTGGTCTGCCCAAAGGGCACCTCTTCTAATTTGAACAAAGGTGTTATATAGGCTAAAGGTGGCCCTGACTGAAATAGACCAAACTGGTACTGCATTCAGCCTATTTACGTTTTATTAGGTATTTGCTGATATTTGTACTTTAACATAAAACTCTAGGTTTCTTTGAAAAGGTGGGATATCTGGCCACACTGAGCCTATAATCCCATTACTCAGATATTTGCAGGTGTTGAGCAGAGGCTGGCTCCGCTAGATGGATGATGTGTTTTCCTGCTCCACCGTGTCTTACTCAACCCAGTCTTACCTAACTTCAGTGGGCAACTGAATTTGCAGCCCCTGAAGTAGACCTTGACATTTATGAGAAGTACATGTCCAGAGCCCCTCAAATTCCTAGATTCTCAGAGGCCACCGGAACATCTAGCTTCATAAATATCCGTAAACACTGAGGAACAATTGTATCTTGGGTGGCCATCAGGTCTCTTTGACTAGGCAAGTGACTCTCTCATAAGGAGCAGCCTGGAATGATGCATACTGAGGTGGCTGAAAATTGTGCCAGAGGCTGGATCCCTAGGTGACTGCAGGAAGGTCAAAAATGCATCATCTGCACGCTGTTAAACTTAAGATTTCTCTGTTAAACTCTTTCAGAATCTTATAAGCAGTTGCAAATTTCCCATTGATGACTTTGTAGAATTGAAATATTTGATAATTGATTGCAGGCTTGGCCCACATGGATGGTTAAATTATTGAATGAGTAGTTTTTTTGTTGTTTTCTTTTTCTGAGATACAGCCTGAATAATGGAGAAATAAAGGGGACTTTGGGGGAGGCAGTGCTCTTTATTTCACTTCATAAAGTACCATATATGTCAAGGTATAAATGGCAGAGAAGATAATGCTAGTTTGGTGACCAATGATGTAGTTTTTATTGGGATGTTTATTTGCTTCTGTGGAGCAATTTTTTCTAGGCTCAAATGAATTGCTTTTGGGTACCGGTCTTTTGCCAACCTGCACAGATATTTTATATTAATGTGATGAATTAATGTTCTGAGATCAAGAAATGAGACTAGCATTTATGTCTGGATATTCTGCATTACACTGAGACTGATGCTGTGTATTTCCATTGAAGAATGAAACTTAACTGTCATCATTTTTCTTGGGTTTCACGATATATGTTGGCCTAGCTAAAGAATTCCTTTAGGGTTATATGTTAACTAATAAAAACAATTGTCTTATATTCCATGTGTTTGCTAAATTTTAGGACCATTTATCTTAATGTTTATTGAATGCATTAATGAGACCTATTTCTGCCCTTTTTCCTTAGTTTTTGTATTTTTTGATCTGACTGTAGATGATCAATCAGTTTACCCCAAGGAATTAAGAGACAAGTACATCATGTCAAAAACTCTTGGAAGGTACGTAATTTACTGTTTTAGTGGAAACTTCACTTAATTTTTTTTCTAAACATTTGTCATCGCGTTGTTTTTCATTCCTGGTTTTATAACATCCATTATCTGCTCATAACATATTTTGTGGGGCACCTATGCGTGGATCGGTGTGTTACTGAATTATTTAATAACGATCAACTGAAATGAAGTTTTTTTCTAAATTTTGTTACAACTTTTTAAAAGCAACTTTAGTGAGATGGAATTCGCATACCATACACTTCACCCATTTAAAGTATACAATTCAGTGGTTTTTAATATATTCAGAGTTCTGAAACTTTTACAACAATCAATTTTAGAATATTTTCGTTGTCTTCGAAAAAGAAATATTTACAGCATTTGCGCCCTCTTCAGAATTTGTGATACCTTGAGATCTGAAATGAAACTGACCATTGAATAGGACAAACAAAGTTCTCAAAAACTTTTGGTCTCGGGACCCCACTACTGAGGATTCCAAAGAGCTTTCGTTCCTGAGGCTTAATTCTGTTGACATTTACTGTGTTAGATATTAAAATGGAGATATACTAATAATTAAAAGATAAATTCATTATCATTACATTTTTGCCTGCTTTTTTCTTTTCGTTGTTTTTTTTTTGTTTTGTTTTAAAGGAGGCTGCAGTTCACAGTGGCCCATGTGGGGATCGAACCAGCAACCATGGTGTTATTAACACCACACTCTAACTGAGCTAATCAGCCACCCAGATGAATAACATTTTTTAATGAAAAATAAGTATTTTTAAAAAGATTACTGAGAAGAGAGGCATTGTTTCACATTTTTGCAAATCTCTGGTGTCTAGCTTACTAGAAGATGGCTATATCCTGCTAATTTGCTTTTTCATTTGTTCTGTTTTAATATCACATGCCATGTACCATGTAGCCTCTGGAAAATTTTGTATGCTTACGAAAGAATGAGAATGAAAAAGGCAAATAATGTGTTCGTATTATTCTGAAAATTGTTTTGACTTTGTGAACACCCTGAAAGAGTCTTGGGGTCCTTTAGGGGTTGCCTGATCATACTTTGAGAACTACTTCCTGAAGGAAGATGTCAGGACACCTTCACATCGCACCGTGTCCTCCCATTCCTTCCCCCTCCCCCAAAGGCCTCTCTACCTACTGATATTTTTAGAAACACGAAAGTAGAAAATAATACAAGGAAATAATCACCCATGTTCCTGCTGCATAGAATCAAGCATGGTGTGTTCTTTATGACCATCTATGGGAGATATTTTAGTTTATGGACATTAAATTCAGTAATTCATTGCTGTTTCCATATTTGCATTGGTCGCTTGGAACCTCACAGCCAAATTTGTGCCCTCCCTTAAGAAATGTATGGGCCTCTTATGTTTTTTAAGGGGGGATTCACCCCAAATCCTCTAACTTTTAGTAAGTGACAAAAACTTAAATGAGTCATTTAAGAAATTTATTGGCTCTTGTAACTGGGAAATACAGGGACACAGATGACTTCAGATGTGGCTGCACCAGGAGGCCTTTGAGCTTTATTTCACTCTTTAAGTTCTGATTATCTGTTTGGCTTTATCTGTGTCTAGATCTAAGGGCTCCTACGATGTTATGAGGGCTCTGGCTCCAGCGCTTGATGCACATTACCTTTTATTGCCCTCCTCTAGAATCGCTCTCTCTGTGTGGCAGGATAAATGGCTTCCAACATCAGTATTTGATTTCAGGGAAATCCCTGATTGGCTTACATGGTTCTACAATGTTGTACTATTATAGTCACGCCACTAGAGCTACATGGGCTCAAGGAAGATTTCTCAGGCAAAAGGTGACTGTTCTTAACAGAAGAGGAATTGGAAAATGTTTTGAACACATTTTAAAAAATAGTAGTTACATGGACCATTCTCACATTATACATAAAAATTAACTCAGAATGAAACAAACTAAATATAAGAGGTTAAACTATGTAAAAAGAGATAGACAATGGTTTCTTAAATATGGCACCAAAAGCACAAGCAACAAAAGAAAAAATAGATAAATTAGACTTCATCAAATTAAAAAATTTTTGCGCATCAAAAGACATTGTCAAGAGAAACAACTCAGAATGAGAGGAAGTGTTTATAAAGGATGTTGTATTCAGAATAGATAAAAGAACTCTTAGAACTCAACAACAAAATGATAACACAAAGTAAAAGTGGGTAAAGGGTTTAAATAGACATTTCTCCAGAGAAGATACACAAATGAGCAAAAACCACATGAGAAGATGTTCAGCATTATTACTCGTTAGGGAAATGCAAACCCAAACCACAAGGAGATACCACTTTGCACCCACTAGGATGCCATAATAAAGAAATGGAAAATAACAAGTGTTTATGAGGATGTGGTGAAGTTGGAACCCCTATACACTGCTGGTGGGAATGTAAAATGGTGTAGCCACTGTGGGAAATAATGTGGTTTCTCAAAATGTTAAATATAGAATTACCTATGACTCATCAGTGCCCGTTGTAGGTGTATCTCCCCTCAATTGAAAATGTGTTCAAACAAAAAACATGTGAATTAATGTTCATTACCGCTCTATTCACAGTAGCCAAAAGGTGGAAAAAACTAAAGTGTCCATCAACAAATGTATGGACGAACAAATGTGACATGTCCATACAAGGAAATATTATTTAGCTATAAAAAGGAACGAAATACTGATACATGCTACAGCATGGATGATGTTGAAAACATGCTAAGAGAAAAACTGGACATAAAAGGCTACATATGGTATGATTCTGTTGATAATGAGATGTTTGAAATAGGCAAATTCATAGAGACAGAAAGCAGATTAGTGGTTGCCAGGGTCTTGGAGTCACAATGGAGAGTGAATACTTAATGGGTATGGGGTTTCCATTTGGGCTGATGAAAAAGTTCTGGAAGGGGTGTTGGTTGTACAATATTGTAGATTGTATTTAATGCCACTGAATTGTTCACTTTAAAATGATTACAATAGTAAATTGTATATACACAATACACAATAAAAGAACTGTCTTGGCAAACCCCTCACCCCACCCCCAAACCCACTATAGTTATAATAGTCTACTTTAGGCAGGTAATGGGTGATTAATACTCGGCTAGGCATTACCTTGGGCTGACCCAAGTTTTGGGGAACAGAACCTACATAGGATTAACTGTAGGTTCTGCACATTCTGCACAACTGGGGGCATCCTGGGTAGCATTCCTCCATTATAGTGTCCCAATTAATTGCAAGTCTTTGAGAGCTTGTGTGCAAGCAGACTCATGGTGTAATGCTTTTGGTTTCTTAGGTATCGTGATTGTATTTAGGTGAAATTCATGGCATCAACTGCTTATGCACTTTGAAGGCAAAATGAGAAAGGAAAATGCATCAATGAAAGATAGTGCTTGCTGTAACTTGTTTCGGGCACTCATTTTTGACTAGGACATTGTTGATATTTCTCTGACCTCTGGGACAAGTCATTTCTCTCCAGTTCTTAATGTCTTTCTGAGAATTTCACCATCTGGGGTGATGATAAGACTTAAGTCTTACGTATCACTCATCTCAAAAAGTGGAATTTGGAGCTGATTCAGTGTTGTTGGATGGTCCACATTCACTTATGCCCTTGACGTTTTTCCTTGGTGAGATTTCACCCTGTTCTCTGAAAATGGGGACAATGGCGGGGTTGTATATGGAGTGTCTTTAACTTGTAATAGTTGAGGCCAACTCAGTGGTGTGTCTCCTGATTAAAAACATTCTGACAATCAATTACTTGCTCTGGTTTTCCCTGCAGTGGTGCCTGTGGTGAGGTGAAGCTAGCTTTTGAGAGGAAAACATGTAAGAAAGTTGCGGTAAAGATCATCAGCAAAAGGAAGTTTGCTATTGGCGCCGAGAGAGAGGCAGTAAGTACCTGTGTTTGTGGCTGCTCAGCTGTTCTTAACATGGCTTAATTTTCCCAAATTTTAGAGTGGTGATTTTCAATGTCGGGAAGAATTTACTGCTCAGATAGGAGAATTTGTATCAAAGAATGTTGAAAAATTTGGGATATGTTTAACTAATTTAGAAACTTAAAGGTAATTTGGTTCTAAAAAATATTGGGTTGTACGTAATAATGTAATAGCAGGAAGTTTTTTTTTTTTGTTTTCTTCCGAGTTGTCACAAGACTTTTTACAATAAAGGAAAGGAAATTAGGGGGAATAAATCCAGCCATATCCCCACCACTATAACCCCACAGCTGTTTTCAGTTTTTCCTTCTAGTCTTTGTTCATATGAATTCGTGTTTTTCGATGGTTGAAATCACATTATATATACAACTTTGTATTCTGCTTTTCCACACAAGCATTAATGCATAAACGTTCCCCTAAAATATGTTTTTGGATGGTCAAGTCTCAATTTCATAGACTTTATCATAATTTATTCAACCATTTCTTTGGTTGATCATTTAGATAATTTTTAATTCTTTGCTCTCTCCGGTAATGTGGCAATGAATATCTTCGTGTTTATAGATTTTAAGTCTTAATTAAATTGTTTTTATATACTAGCCATTTATTTTATTACATTTTGTGTAATACACTTTTACTTTGTGAGTGAAATGGCCGAATATATTGGTCTTTCAACACATGACCTAACAAAGTAATATAAAATGTGACCCATAATCATGTTTTCCTTTGTGGCCAGCTGTTTCTGGCTATTATATTTTGACATTCTTTAAAGATCAATTTTTTCACTCCAAGACAATGCCATTCTCACATGGCAAGAGGAATTTCCTTTCTGTGTTCACTTTGTTATAGATCTTTTCCCCTGTGATTTTGGATTTGTTTCCCATTTTGGGGGGAAGAAAATACATACCAGATTCTTAATGACAGAGCAAAAGTTTAGTTCCTAATTTCATCTTTCAAATTATATTGGACTCTTTCAGACCTCTCTATTATCAGAGCACACCCTGACTTGGTAATGAGTTTAACAGCTTACAGGAAGAGGGAGACTTTTAAAATTAAACATCTGGGTTCCTTAGCTGAAGTCGATTTTACATAAATATGTAATTCTATATCCTCTGTGCTTGTGGAGGGTGTAGCCCATGAGTTTGAGGAACTTGATTCATCCTTTTGGAATTGTAATGGAGAACAACTTGAGTACCGTGAAGCTTCCTCTAGTTAAGAGTCTCAGTAAATATGTCAGCCTGCAGTTGAAATTGAAACTATGCCTACTTTATTATGAGGAATTGGACTTGACATTTTCTTAATGCAATTTAATTAAATACCTTTTTGTCTGTGGGTTTTTTTAAAATCATCTTTATGAATGTATACAATTCCAGAGCTAATGAGATAAGCACAGTTTACCAGGTAAGCCTGAGAACAGTTGAAACACTTGTTTTTTGGCTGTGAAAACTGGAGCAAGTGACTTCCTTTCTCTAAGCCTCAGTTGCTCTATCTGTAAAATGGGAATAAATGTAGAACCCAGTTCACTTTGGGGATTATGAGGCTTATGTGAGATGACCCTTTTAAATAAAGAGGTTGGCATAAAGCCTGGTCATTTGAATGCTTCCTGTTTGCCAAGCACTTTACAGAATGATTTTAGGTGAGTTGTTTAAATCATTGACCTCTAGGCCTTGATTTCTCTATTTGAGTAGAGCTGGATTTGGAACTAAGGCAGCCTTCCTTTATCAACTAAGTTTAACTGTAAATATTTTCTAATTATTGGCTATTATTATTAATAAACTGATGTTATTTTATTTATCCAAGGATCCGGCTCTCAATGTTGAAACAGAAATAGAAATTTTGAAAAAATTAAATCATGTAAGTATTGCTGTAAAATATAACCCATACTTAAAATCATGTATCTCAAAATATGGGAGGAGTGCAAAGCATTTCAGTGTAATAAAACTAGCATTAAACTGGGTTCCTTAATTGTGTATGTACACTTGTAAATGGGTGTCAGTGGCCACATGGAGTGTTAATAGTTCCTATCGTTTTTGTGCACTGAGGACCTTGTCTCAGTGGAGAGTGTCTAACTTTAAAGATGTGAGAAGAGAAAGGCAGAGTTGTGGGACTGATCCCATCTTCCTTTTTTTATTGTTCTTTCCATTTCTTCATTAACTCATGAGTCCCCACGAAGTCATGCGCTAGGTAGGCATTAGAGGTAAACTTGAAACAAGATCTCCTGTCTGTCAAGTGAAGGATCATCTTAGTTTGGTTCTTAACCTCCAAACAACAAAAATATTTCTGCTCTTACCTCCTCAAGTTCTCCAAACAAGTCAAAACTAAGAACAAAATCTCCATCATCGACACAAGTGAACAGGTTCCTTTAGAACTCACAGGTGGATCTGAAAACCCATGAAATCCAAGTGGCTGACCTTCCTGCTTGTCTTTCTTCTAATTCCCTTGCAACTTCTTCCCTGAATTTGCCTCCTTTTTAAAGAGAGAAGCCCTCTGATTTTCTGGGGTGGGGTGGCTTCACACATACCCCCTAAGATAAACACTTAGAATGCTCAAAGAATTTTCTTGGCTCTCAGAGGCTCCCCAAACATAACATGTATACAAATCCAATGTCCATTGCAGTGGATAGGAATTTAGAACCCTAAGGAAGGTCCCTGGAGATATTACTTGGCAATTTATAAGGGCACATGAAAGCCCTTGGGAATTAAATAGGGGCTTGTGGTGTTTGGGAAACAATGAGTGGAGCCTGGTAGCCTCGTAGACCTGACCTTTGGAGTCAGACACTGATTCAGTCGTCAAACATATTGTGTCAGGCAGTCTTCTAGGCGCGGGCAGGGGTGAGCACAGATGAACCTGACCATCCCTCCTCATATGAGGCTTCAGTCTAGTGAGGAGACGGACCTGGGTTCCCGTCCCATCTCTTATCACCTGCTGGCTCTGAGAAGGCCATTTCATTTTTCAGAGCCTCTGTTTTCTTATCTGTACAATGGAGACGATGAGGATACCTACCTCACACGTCAGTGTGAGAATTAAATGAGATGTGCTCGTAAAGCTTTTGGCACAAAGGACACACTTGGGGAATGATAGAGATATGTAATTCCTTAAACTTTTCCCTGCGTGACCTAAGTGGAAGGTGTGCGGTGGTGGCCTCTGGTTCCTGAGAGACGCTTTCAGCTGTGACTGCTCCAGCCAGTGACCCCGGAGACCACTTCATGCGCTATCATTTCCCAGCCACACCCATTCCCAGGTGGGCACTGCCTGGTGTGAAGCCAAGCAGAACCAAGGCCTTCTCATTCTTTCCTCTGATCTCTTCGCTGTCTCTTCTTTTGATTTTATTAAGACCTCATGTATGTAGTCAGGTGCTGTTAAAAGGTTTATTATACAGATAGCAGTTCCGCATTCCTCCTGATTTCCCTCTCTACAAATATTTTAAAACTTTTAACGTTTTAAAAAAAAGAATTTATCTCCATATTTCTATGTAACAGACATGAACTGCTATCTCTTGGTTTATTCGTTTTAGATAGCTTGCCGCTTTCCTGTTAATGTTCTATGAGCATTTTAGCTCCTTTCTATTCCTCTTAATAAAATACTATGATGCAGTCAGTATTTTCATTATTGTGACAATAACAAATGTCCCTGCGGAGACTGTAGACTGATCGTAGGGAAGGAGTGGTAGAGCTGTTTGCTCCCCGCCTGACCCCCATGGCCATATTTCCCATGACCAAAATGTGGCTGGCAGTCTACCCTCTGGGAGGGGTGTATCTGCTATTGATGTTGACATTAATCTGGGCAGCATGTGAGTGTTTCCTGTGTGCCAGCTACTATGCTGCGTGTTGGTCCTAAAAAGATAAATAGAAGATGTGACTCAGCCCATGCAGTGCCTGGTGAAAGGAGATGTCCATACTGGGTGTTAGTTTCCTTTCTCTGCCCTCCTGGAGCTCACAGCCTGGTGGGGAGACAGATACTGAAGATGCAGTGTGGGGCGGCATAGATTAGACCCCCTGCAGGGTGTGTGGATGCATTGTAAGGGGGCCATTTTAGCTGGGACCAGATGCCTGAGGAGGCCAGGTGTGCCCAGAGGGCTGGATCACCAGGCAGAAGAGGTACACAACAAGCACAGGTGTTGCCAGTACCTGGCAGCATGGCTGGGCTCCCCACCTGGCCCGCTTCTTCTACCTGTCAGGCTCCTCAGGTATCCTTGAGTACCTGTGCTCTGGGGCAGTGAGGAGGAAGGCTGGGCAGAGACTGGCCTTCTTTCCTTGGTGCCATCCTTATGTGTGAGACATGAACCAGTCCCTCGCCAGCTTGGTGGTCTGGAGAGTTTCTGGTACGTTCGCACGGAGAAACCAGGTAAATTCTGTTCTGCTTTGTCCCCTGCATGAACTTCAAAGTGTTTCAAGACCCGGGGCCAAATGCCTGGTCTTGGCCTCCCTGAGCCTCTGGGCAGATGTCCCATGTCCTGTTCTTATGGTTTTCCTCGTGGGAACTTCTCATTTCTTTTTCTTTTTCCCCTCTTTTAGCCTTGTATCATCAAGATTAAAGACTTTTTTGATGCTGAAGATTATTATATTGTCTTGGAATTGTAAGTAGTAAGCTTTTTTATTTGTTCCCGTTTGAATGATTATTTAAAGAGTCTACTGCTGACTTGCATTTGTCATCCTGGGGACCCTCAGTGTACATGTGTGGTGATGGGGCCCTCAAAGTACGTGTGGGTTTAGTATATCTGAAATCCCTCCAGTGTTTCCATAGGCAGGTGGCTTAGAGGTTCCAGGCCCTGGAGTGAGGCCTGGGTTCGAATCCTCTGCAGGTGACTAGCTGACTGCCCATGGTTAGTTTACTTCCCCTTTTGGAGTCTCATTTTCCTGGTGTTAAATGGGGATAATAATGATACCCTATGAGCACAGTTGTAAGGATTACATGCCATGAGGGGTGGAAAGTCCCCAGCATAGCACCTGGCACGTAGGTGTTCAAACACAGGTGGATGTTATTACTCTGAAATACCTGCCTTGGTGGACCTATCTGCTCGTGATTACAGTACCAGGTTGCATGCTGACACCTGAGTCTCCTTCAGGTACTGGTTTGCTTGCTGGTGTATTTCAGTGGCCATCGAGTCCTATCTGATTTGGTGTGACCAACATAATTTCCTGTCTCATTCCTGAAAGAGGCCTGTCTGATGTGCATTCCTGTATAAATATGTTAGTGTTTCTGGGAGCAGCTGTTGTGACAGACAGGCAAAGCGTTGCACCTGATAAACCCAGGCTACGCAGGTTGTCTTTCAAGATTATATAGTGAACGGTAGTCCTGGTCATAGCATTGTAAGACACTGGACAGCCCTAGCGGTGCTTGAGGGAATATCTGTTGCTATTAAATGGGAGATTGTTACCTGACAGTCTAGTGAAAACCGTTTAATAATAGTAATAATAATACTACAATAACAGTAACTGTTACTAATTAAGCACTTAATATGAGCCCAGTACTGCTCTAAGCACTTCACATTGACTCATTTAACCTTCATAGCAATCATCCAGGTTAGTTACAAGTTACTGGTGGTTTACTACTTTTAGTCCCACTTTACAGAAAAGGAAACGAGTGCAGAGGGATCGAATAACCTTGCCAAGCATCGACACTGTAGCAGGCATTATATCTGTGTCAATTATTTCTTAATTTTTACAACAGCCATCAAACTAGGTGGGATCATCTCTATTTCTTTTTAAGAGGCAGAAACAAGCTCAGAGAGGTTATGTAACTTACCCAAAGTCCTCTAGCTGGGAAGTTGTGGAGCTGGGGTTCAGACCTCCATTGTCTGATTGTATGTTTCTGCTTGCTGCTCTATTATTCCAGTCTGGGAATCCCCTGGGGTGTGTGATAAAAATGCAAACTCCTGGGCTCCGCCTCTGATCTACTGAATCGGATTTTATAAAGCTCCCCAAATGTCTCCATTGCCCACGAACACTTCCATCTTTCCTTGGTCCTTAGTTTCTTACAGGGGTATCTTCATTGTGAATGAGACTTATGACCTCATCACCTTGTGAATGAGACTTATGACCTCATCTTGACGGGAGTCAAGAGTGAATAAAAATGGCAACTCTTTGCTTGTCTTGGTTTGTTTTGTGTTACTATTGTCCACCCAAGTGAGTTTCTCTCCAGGCATGAGGCCCCTGCTTTGCCTGTGTGTTTCAGGATGGAAGGAGGTGAGCTGTTTGACAAGGTGGTGGCGAAAAAACGCCTGAAAGAAGCTACATGCAAACTCTATTTTTACCAGATGCTCATGGCTGTACAGGTAAGAGAAGCCCTCAGTGTTTTGTTATTGTTTTCACAATCTCCAGAAATGCTTTATTTAGAAATTTTGTTCTTTTTGTGGGTGATTTTAGCAATTCAACAGTGTCTTGACAATACTGAAATTGCTGCATTTCTCTGCTCTGCCATCCTCAGTGTTAACTTCATCCTTCACTGGCACCATGATAGCAGAAGCAATAACCTCCTAAGAAAATAAGACTGTCCATTCCTGTAGCTTTCTTTTAGGGAAGGGCAAATGTGTCCCAGTTTGACAACCTGCTTTCTTATAGGTGAATTACTCCCTGAATTAGACAGAAAGCGAGGGACTGAATGAAAACCCGGAGAGCAGGGTCTGTGTGTGTGTTGTTGGCTCTGTTCTTGGCGAAAACATCCCACCCCTTTGACTCAGATGAGAAAGCTGTTGCTGTGAAGCTTAAAAGGGAGTTAAAGAAACAAACTCTCTTTGGCTCCAACGGTATTTCTGGAGGGGGATTGATCTCTACTTCTGCCTGATCCTTATAGAAATCTCCCTTACCTCTCAGGGTGGGAGCCAGGCAGGGATTAGGGTAAGGCCGGCAAGTTGGGGCGATTGTGCCAGTCGCCTGGCTCCCCCAGGGCCCAGTACTAGGTGTTCCCCTCACATGTAGCTGCATCGTGTTAACTGCAACAGGGAGGCATGCAGGCAGATGTGCTGCCTTCCTTCTCTGTGCCGGGAAAGTGTTGAGTGGAGGAACAGCTGGGGGCATTTTGTCTGCTTCGAGGAACAGCACCCTTTCTCAAACCAAATTTGGTTGTGGTGATTCTCTGCCGAGATTTCTTCCCTCGAAAAGCTACTCCATGCCGGAAACACGGTGACTGGGAGCAGCTCTTGTATTGACAGAGGATTGAGGGAGATTTTCCTGGGGCTGGTCCATCTGGCCTTGCCCTCCCCGGGGGCTTCACCAAGTCCTGGTCCCAGTGCAAGGGTATCAGAGGAATTTTTGCCCTAGGCCACAGGATAGCCAGAGAAAACTGAAGCCTAACCCCCCTGAACACCTAACCAGTTCTTGACTCTGTTTTAATGTTTTCTCCCCATCCCATACCAAGAATATTAAGGTGAATTGAGTGCAGATGAGTGGGTGTAGGATATGTTTTTGTAAGAAATATGACTGAGTATATAAAAATGAACACGAAGAGACATCAACATATTACGGATGGTCCTCAACTTACGCTGGTTCAACTTAACAATTTTTCGACTTGATGATGATGCAAAAGCGATAAGCATTCGGTAGAAATCATGCTTCTAGTTTTGAATTTTCATCTTTTCCTGAGCAAGCAATCATGATGCGTTCGTTAGATACACGCTTGTGCTGCTGGGCAGCGGCCGTGAACTGCAGCTCCCGGTCAGCCATGCGATCACGAGGGTAAATAACTGATAATCTACAGTGTATTCATTGCGTTCGATGAGTTTGCCCAAGTATAGCCTGATGTAAATGTTCTGCGCACATTTAAGGTCGGCTGCATGTAGTAAATGCGTTTTCAACTTCATGATCTTTTCAACTTAATGGGTTTATCAGGATGTAGCCCCATTACAAGTCAAGGAGCAAATGTATTTCAGACCAGAGTTTTTGAAAACTACATCGTTCTTTGCACTGAGTAATATGTTAACTCTGGGTATTTAAAACAGATCAGTTATAAAATGTATTTTACAGATTTCCTTAAAAATATTATTCTCAGTGTTGGAATAACCAAATATATCATTTGGCAGAATTTTTATGGTTTACTTCAAAGTTGTCCGAAGATATTTTGTATCACCCATTTGCATTACATTTTTATTACTGAAATCGACACTTTATGTTTCTGCCAAAGTAAAGGGATATTTATCTTGAAAAGAGAAATAAAATGTCTACCTGTTGTCATAAGTTGCCCTTTTCATTTCTTTTGTTTTTTAAAGATTTTCTTGAAAACAAATTCGTAAACACTAAGCCCAGTAGTTTTGTATGATTTGGGGGAATATATTTGTGAGTAGCATGGTTTACAGTTTCACGCAGGGGTGTGTGTGTGTCTACTCATATACCTATTCCATAAATCTAAGGGTCATGCCTCCCTTTCTGTTGTAGTACCTCCACGAAAATGGTATTATACATCGGGATTTAAAGCCAGAGAATGTTCTACTCTCATCTCAAAGAGAAGACTGTCTTATAAAGGTGGGAGATTTATGTTCTGTGTGTGGCCACTCCAGTAGATAACTGTTCAGAAACTTTTTAAATTCATCAGGTAAAAATTAGGAGTGTAAAAAGGTTGAGAATTTGACCTTTCCACTCTTAGCAATTATTTTAGAGATCAGGTGGTATTGGTTCAATCCAGATTCTAGTGAGCGTTTGTTGAGCTCCATTGTGTATAAGCCACTTTTATGTTCAGAGGGAGGGAGGAGGCAACTAAATGGACCAGTGAATCACATCCTCTGTCTTCCCCTTCCTTCTGTCTAAGGCAGTGCTTCTCAAACTTGGCTTTACTTTAGAATCTCCAGTTGATTAAAAAAAAAATTTGTTTATTTTATTTTATTTTATTTTATTTTATTTTATTTATTTATTTATTTTTTTACATCCCTCACACCGTGAACCCCCTTCCCCCCATCCACCACCACCCCGACCTCACACCGAGCCATCACATTATACACATAAAATTATAGTTGGCATTCATTAATGTCCAGCCTCTGGTGTACAATGCCATGACCAGGCATCCACAGCATCCCTGAGGTGGTCTCCCAAACAGGACACATGTCCATCGGATACCCAACAAAATCCCCAAAAACTATTGAATAAGTTCCCCAAAGTAATTCTCAAAAAACCCTGAGGCCATCCTGTGGTCACCAGCCGTCCCCCAATCCCTTCACCCTTCTCCCCATCCCCAACCCCCTCCCCCCGCCCATCTAACAACTCTCGGTTTTTTGTGTCCCCAAAACTGTTTCTGATTAGTTCATACACATATTCTTTTCTTTAGATTCCGCATATAAGTGAGATCATATGGTACTTGTCTTTCTCTTTCTGACTTATTTCACTTAACATAATGTTCTCTAGATCCATCCATGTTGTTGCAAATGATAAGATTTCTTTTTTCTTTATGGCTGCGTAATACTCCATTGTATAAATGTACCACAGCTTCTTAATCCAGTCATCGACCGATGGGCATTTCGGTTGTTTCCATATCTTGGCTATTGTGTAAAGTGCTGCAATAAACATAGGAGTGCATACAGATTTTTGAATTGGAGTTTTGGATTTCTCCGGGTAGATGCCTAGGAGTGGAATTACTGGATCATAGGGTAGTTCTATCTTCAAAAAAAAAAAATAAATAAATTGTTTTTATTAAAAAATAACTGCGACACCCAGGTATAAGTGTGTTTTCCAAGCTCAGGTATTCCAGTGTGCAGACATGGTTCAGAAACTGGGGTCTAAGAGCCACACATAACTAATTAGAATCCTGGAGTGTCTGTGATAAGGATTATAAACGTTTTGAAACGAAGAACATAGGTAGGTTGGAGATAAACCTGGGCCTTGAGTTTTTTTGGCTCAGGAATTTTAAGCAAAATTAAATAACTTGCAAAGTTTAGAATTCTCTTAATTGATACATGAATTTGTAGATTCCAGATTAACAGCAGGCATGAAACGTAGGATAGAAACTGATATTGACTGCATGTCTTTTGGGGCTGGCATACTATATTAATTTTTTTATTTTATGATAGTAAAAATGACTCCCTTTTGTCTTTAATTTTAGATTACTGATTTTGGGCAGTCCAAGATTCTGGGGGAGACCTCTCTCATGAAAACCTTATGTGGTACCCCTACCTACCTGGCTCCTGAGGTTCTTGAGTCCTTTGGGACTGCCGGATATAACCGAGCTGTGGATTGCTGGAGTTTAGGAGTTATTCTTTTTATTTGGTAAGAAAAAGTTTTCATTGCTTCAGAGTCTGGTGAGAGGTAATTAGGTGAAATCAGAAATGTGTCCAGGTAGATTTAATTTAGGTCATTTTTTAATGACCATTGATGTAAAGAAAAATCAAATTTTTCATTGTGCTGAAAAAGAAATCTTTATATCCGAATGCCACTGAGAATGCCACTTGATTTATTTTCCTTTCTCTCTTTACCAATATTAAGCCTTAGTGGGTATCCACCTTTCTCTGAGCATAAGACTCAAGTGTCACTGAAGGAACAGATCACCAGTGGAAAATACAACTTCATTCCCGAAGTCTGGGCAGAGGTCTCAGAGAAGGGTATGGATAAGAAAGGGTTAAGAATTTATGGTTTGCTGAAATGTGTGTGTGCTGTGGTGGGAATTCCTTTTCAAATCCCCTGATGTTTTCTCCTGTTGATTCTGTTCTTAGAGGAAGAAAAGAATTATTAAGAGCATGAGCTCCAGAGCCAGGCAGATCTTGACTCAAGTCCTGGGTCAGCTACTTCCTAGCTTTGTGACTTTACGCAAGTTACTTAACATCTCTGAGCCTCCATTTTCTTTATTTGTAAAGGGGGCACAATAAACCGTACATTAAAGGGTTTTTATGAGGATTAAGTGTAACATTCACAAGTACTTGGTACCTATTTAAGTGCAGGAAATAATAAGTAACTTTTTAACGAACTATAGAAATGATCCCTGAAAGTGTAGTCTTATAAGTAACTTTTTAGTTACAAAGTTTCCTTTGAGTAAGTAAGCATTAAGAGCTAAATGTAATTTTTTACTGTATTTAAGAATTTAAAAGTGCAACTTTGTAATTATCAAAAGAAAGTGTAGAAAACTAAAACTAAATGTCAAATAATGTAACATAGATAATTGTGTTAAATGCCAGAATGTCTAAGGAATAATATTGTTGCCATACACAAGCCAGCCTCCACTTGCTGGCTGTCAAGCTTTATTTCTGCCAAGCCTGCACTTCCAAGAACCTTTCTCTGGTGGAGGAACTCTCACCATCAATCCATGAGTCTTGGGGAGAGTTGCTTCAGCATCATGAGTGTTTTAGAACTGGGTGGAAGTTCAGCTTTAATTACTTGGAATTTGAGTCCAGCAATGAGAGAAGGGACAGAGAGCTAAGAGGTTATGGTGTCTCAGCAGGGAGAGATGGGGAATATATATCACGGTCATTCTGGTGTTCTCAGAGCACTGACGAAGACAGAGTGAGGAGCGTTACTCTGTTGTTTCCCCGAAAATAAGTTCTAGCCGGACAATCAGCTCTAATGCGTCTTTTAGAGCAAAAATTAATATAAGACCTGGTATTATATTATACTATACCGTATTATATTAAATTATACTACATTAAAGACTTATTTATTTTAGTAAAATAAGACCGGGTTTCATATTCATTTTTGCTCCAAAAGACACATTAGAGCTGGTTGTCTGGCTCTCTTATTTTCGGAGAAACACGGTAGGAGGCCCTGCCCACCATGCCTGCTGACTCCATGATGACCTCAGCCTCTCTCTCCTCTTTCTGGATGTTGGGCCTGTGATTCTGGCATAATTTGATTTTGCTGATTGAATGTATTTACCCTTCTCACTGTGATTTGCCAAATTATCTTATTGCTTTAGCTCTGGACCTCGTCAAAAAGTTGTTGGTAGTGGATCCAAAGGCGCGTTTTACAACAGAAGAAGCTTTAGGACACTCGTGGCTTCAGGTGGGTATGGGACAATGCCTGCTGGCCTAAAATACATGGATACCTCTGAGCTGTGCCTGAGAGAAGAGAAGAGGAGGATTGAAACGCTTTTGCTTTGTTGAGTCTTTTTTTTTTTTTTTTTTTTTTTTTAATTTTATTGGGGAACAGTGTGTTTCTTCAGGGCCCATCAGCTCCAAGTCGACGTCCTTCAATCTAGTTGTGGAGGGCGTAGCTCACTGGTCCATGTGGGAATGGAACTGGCAACCCTGTCGTTCAGAGCTCACGCTCTAAACAACTGAGCCATCCGGCTGCCCTGTTAGGTTCTTTTAATGCAACTGTTTTGACTGAATTTTAGGTCTGTGTGGTGTGTATATGCATGTATATGGTGGTGGGTGTGTCTTTGTGTGTGTTCACTGCAGTCTTTCAACTTGACTCATAGCTCTTGGATGGACAAGCTCACTTTGTGGCCTTTCCTGGTTCCATGTGGCTTCCCTGAGCCTTCAGTTGGGTTGTGCTCCTTTGAGACGTTGTTCTAACTCAAGACCTCCACTTCCTGCTGTGCTCCCCTCTTCCCTCAAACTTCCCACCCCAAACAGGTGGGATGGGCATTCCAGCCATCTCCAATCTTAACTCAGGAAAACAGGTAGTAGGAGGAGGGCAGCTACACAGGGGGGAAATAAAGGGGCCCACTTCTTGTTCATGGTAAGCATGCCATTACCGCAGACTTGTCACCTGCCTGTGCTTCTCAAGTCTGCATTACCTCTGTGTTCCTGCTGGGGGTCATGGCTGCTATTAGATTATGCACTGAACTTATTCAAGCTTCCAGAGTCAGAAGTCCTTTGTAGGTGTGTGGGGCTAACCTGTGGTTTAGGACTTTGCTGTAGCATCAGGCAAGTTTTCTGATAGATTTTCAGGTCTTCTATTAAGTTCGGTTCGATTCAGCACAGCCATACCCCTTTCTATTAACTTTCATTTGGTCTCTCTGTTTTCTGAGGGGATGGAAGAACTTAACCAGGTGGCTTGAACAAGAGGCTCAAGCTTCCTGGGGATTACTGGTCCAGGAACTCATTCAGTGTCAGCACTGTCCTTGTGGGACTCTGGGAAGACTGTCCCCATTCTTTCTCTCTTCCAACCCTCCACACCTAACAGTTGGGCTCAGGTTGAGAACAACACATCCTTAAAAAAAAAAAGGAGACATAAGTGTTTGGAGTGTTGCCCTGGAAACGGCAGTCCCCCCAGAAGAAATCTGTCAGATGATTTAGCATGTAATAGACCACACAGATTTGAAACAGCAGGACCCTGGAGAAAAGGGATTCAGAAACAAAGGGTGCCTTTGCATGTGGGGATTTAATTTTGATGAGAAAGAAAAACATACTCCTTGGCTCTTTTTATCGGTCCTCTTAGGGAAAGTAGGGGGGCCAGATGTGGAGGTAGAGGACTTGTGTTAGTGTTGAAAAAAAACAATGGAGCTGGCCAGTTGGGCCTGGGAACAACTGTCCGGCTTGCATCTGCCTGAAATTTATGAACAAGCATAGCCTATGTTTCTTGTACCTTTTGTCTCAAAAGAAACCTGTTATTCACAACCGAGGGAAAGGTGAAGTTCAACCTGACCACGGGTCTCCTTTGAATGCTTTTTTTATTCACATTTTGTTTTTGCAGCAGAAGTTCTCAGAGTCCATTGAATAAGGACAAGGAAGCAGATTGTCCACATAAATCATCTGCTAGTCTTAGTTTAGCTTTTATTCCGAGAACACTGAATATTCTTTTTTTTTTTTGAATAAATAATAAATGTTTATTAAATAAGTAACAATTTATCATTTCATGGTTGTTTAATTATTTATCCTTATTGTAACACTGAATATTCTTAAAGAAACCAAATGGTCATGTGGGTCTGGCACGGGACTGAGCACTTGGAATGTGAGTTCCCTTTTGTCATTAACAGAGTGTCCAATTTGGGGAGCATCCCTTGTATCCATTATTTGCCGCCTATGCACTTCCTGAAATAGATGTTTCCTTACAACTCGCTTCTGAAGCATATTATAATGTAATAATTTTGAATAGATTGTGGACATCTCAAAGAAAGGGAATTGACAGATACACATGGCTTCCTGTATTATGACAAGACAAAGAGCTCCTTGTTCATATTACTGCTGATTGATGACTTGTTTTCAGTATAGGCCTAAATAGGCTTGTGGTCAGCTCTGTTGGGACGCATGGGAGAGCTGCCACTTGAGGGGCATTCCAGCGTGGTTTCTTCGTGCAGTCATTGTTTCAGTGAATGAGCTTGTGTGTCAAGCACTGTTAGGCACTGTGGGTGCAAAGAGGAATGAGATACATCCTTGTCTTGGGGAGCTGATAATCTGGGTGCGCCAGCTCTGACGACAGTCACCACAGAGCAGTGTGATGCATGTGGTAATAGGAGAAGGTGCAGAGTATTGGGGATCTCTAGGATGAGAGGACACCACTGTGCACGGAGCTTCAGGTACCCACAGGTTCATCCGGTGTGAAGAGTGTCTAAAGATAGATTCGCCTGGGGACGGTATGGGTATATTAGTGTGTTAGGGCTGCCATAACAAAATTCCACTGACTGGGTGGCTTCAACAACAGAAATGCATTTTTTCAGAATTCTGGAGGCTAGAAGTCCAATTTCAAGATGTAGAAATTTGATTTATCCTGAGGCCTCTCTCCTGGCCTTGCAGGTGGCTGCTTTCTTTCTGTCCCACGTGGTCAATTCTCTGCGTGTTCACATCCCTGGTGTCTTTTTCTATTCTTACAAGGTACCAGTCCTGTTGGATTGGGGCCCCACCCTGACAACCTCGTTGTACCTCTTTAAAGGCTCTGTCTCCAAATTTAGTCCATAACAGTAGGGGACAGCATTTTCAAACATTGATTGAGTCCCTCTGATATATGGAAGCCACTGTGCCTATTACAGTGCCGGGCATCTAAGGGTGCTTGGGAAATATCTGTTCACAGAGTGAATGAGGAAGGTGGATGAAGTGGATGGCCAGGAAGGCCAGGAGGGTATTCCCGGTGGAAACTGTGAGCAGGTGTAGGAGGAAATAAGGGATGCACTTTAAGAGTGAGATCCTAATGGAGGGTGCAAAGTGAATTCCAGATGAACTTGGAAGTCTCACAATGGGTAGTGGGGAGCCACTCTGAGTGATGCAATAAACAGTGATGGAAGCAGGTGATTCTAGCTCCTAGATATGGCAGGAGATAATCCTCAAGCACTGTAATTTTTCTATAGTCATCAAATTGCTGAATGTTGGAGGCCTTCGCTCCTGTGTCCTCTCCTCCCACTCACCGTGATACGCTTGGCTTAATGGGAGGAAGGAAAGGGGGGTCCGGTAGGAAAGGACATGGGGCTTTGGAATCAGGCAGCCCTGGGTCTATATTCTGCAGACGCTACAGAGTGGCTGAGCTGGGTTTCCAGCTGGCCCCAAAGCCTACAATCCTTAGTCATGGATATTTCCCCTTTCTGAAAGTGGGGAGAGCTGCACTAGGTCTCCTCTGAGGGCTCCTAGATGCCAATAAATCCTTGAGCCCTACAGAAGTGAGCAGCCAGGGGGGTGAGGTGGTAGTTCTCGTGTGTACACCTTCTACCCCCACCCTTTACTTCCCCTTCCAGAAGCAAGAAACGTGTAATGCTATGACCTGTTCACTTGTCTTTCTTTCTCATTAGACCCAAGCTGTGGGATATTGCAGACTTGAAGTCCTGGTGACTTATACAGCACTTGCTGGGTGAATTTTCCTAGGGTGCTGGGCTGGTTTGTTAGGATGGACCCAGTAGCTGACCTCATTGTTGGCAGGGAAGGGGGGATCTCCTGGAGAGATTCGGGAGCTGCATGCAGTCAGCCCTCAGAGGACTGAGCCAACCCCAGCCTCTGGCCTCCTGGTGGCTGCCTCTGTCAGGATCGGGGGTACTTGTTCTGAAAGTCTTTTGACTGCTAAGCTCTGTGGTTCTCTGACCCACGGAGAGCTCTTAGGCACATGGTTTTCATTCAGCCAGTGTTGGGTGAGCATGGACTGGTGGTTAGATGACTCTGGGAAGGCAGGTGGTCCTTTCCTTCCAGAGCTTCCGCAAGGGCATGCCATTTAGTCAACAGACAGGATGTCGTCACCCACTTTCCTGTTTCCAGGGGCATCCTAGCTCCATCTTTCAAGGAGCTTTCCCTCAAACATAGCCTACTTGTGTTTTCCATTTCTTCTCAGGATGAGGACATGAAGAGAAAATTTCAAAATTTGCTTTCTGAAGAAAACAAGTCAACGGCTCAACCCGAAGTCCCAACCCAGGTATTCCCAGATGATGGTTATTAAATACAGGCAAAGTTTAAAGAGCTGATGAGCAAGAATGCTGAGTTTGAATAGTCTCTTTAATAGCAATTGCTTAACATTTTTTTTGATGGAGTATACTCTTTGTTTCAGCTTGGTCTCCTGTAGCACCCTTAGAAGAGTTAATCATGAAGAATGTGTAATGCATTAGAGAAGCGCAGCTAGGGATTGTCATTTAAGAAGTCTCCTGCAAGGCAAGATTTGAAAGACTATATTAGAGGCTCCAATTTAAATTTGTTGAAAATGATTTATTGATTATGATTTTATTCCTCTAGAGTTCTTTTAAGTTCATATTCATTCATTCCTTTCTTGCCTCCTTTTGGTGAATGATAATACTCCTTTTCCCACTGTCCCCTCGCAGTGTTATAAATGGGAACACAAAGTTAAAAAAAAAAAACTTGTCTTCCCACAAAAGAGCAAGACTTGGGGCTCCCAGTGAAAGGTGTCATCATCTCTTTTTAAACTTCATAATTTAGGAGATGATGACCAAGATGGGGCTGGTTATGCTGCTTCCTTTCAAAATACATCCTTGACTGATTGGAAGTCAGAGGGGAGAGAAATGTCATTTCGATAAGCATGTCTGAATCTGGGGGGTATTGTGGGGATTCAGATGTCAGTGAGGATGACCAGTAATTCTTGGGACTAGAAGTTTCCTATGAAATGCCCCAAATGTACCTGGAGCATCCTGGGAAACTGATAATTTTAAAGAAGCCAGCAGTTTTCTTTGACCATTTTCCCCTTTTCTTTTTTTCCAGCCTTCTACGAGTCGAAAGCGGCTCCTTGAAGAGGAACTGGAAGACGCGGACACCACAAAGCGCCTGGCTGTATGTGCTGCTGTCTCATGAACAGTGCTTCGGAACATGAAAGAAACAAACTTTCTTGAACTGTGCTACCATTTGCTTTATATTTGTTTTTTAGTGTTTGTATTTTAATTAGGAGAGAACAGTTGCTTTTCTGTAGTCTTCAGTACACTAACACCTAATAGAAACTGGGCTTTGTGCTTCTGCCTGATGATCCACTCTTTAGTTACATGCCTTTTTGTGTGGGCATTTGAAATCATGTGTCTTTTGTCTGGTACTCTACCTTGGCTCTTACCAGGCAGGTGTCTCAGGAGGTGTCCGTGGTCTTAGCCTGTGTACGCTGCATACGAATTCTAAAGGCTCCTTAGAAAGGGGACTGGTGAGATTGGGGTGCAGTCTGTAGAGATTGGCTAACTGCCAAAGTCGTGAGACAGTAGGTATCTTGGTGCATATACCATGAACCTGTTTTAAATTCTCATTCTAATTCTCACAAAGATACAGGTTCACCGTTATGCTCAGGGAAATAAGCCTAATAATATATGATTCCCCTCACATGAGGTACCATAGAGACAAAGCAAAATGTTAATGTCAGGAGCTGGGGGTCAGGGGTAATGGGGAATAAATGTGTTTAGTGGATATAGTTTCTCTTTTCCAAGACAAAAAGTTCTGGAGATGCATCATGATGAAGGTTGCACAGAAATGTGAATGTATAATACCATTGTATTGTGTACTCAAAAAAACGGTTAAGGTGTAAAATTTTATGTTTTGTCTATTTTACCACAATAAAGAATTTTTTAGGGATGGACGGGTGGCTCAGTTGGTTAGAGCGCGGGCTCTGGGCAACAGGGCCGCCTGTTCAGTTCCTACATGGGCCAGCGAGTTGCGCCCTCCACAGCTAGAATGAAGTCAATGAGCTGCCACTCAGCTCCCGAGTGGCCAGATGGCTCAGTTGGTTGGAGCTCATCCTCTTAACCACAAGGCTGCCGGTTCGACTCCCGCAGGGGATGGTGGGCTGCGTCCCCTGCAACTAACAATGGCAACCGGACCTGGAACTGAGTTACGTCTTCCACAACTGAGATTGAAAGGACAACAACTTGACTTGGGAAAGTCCCGGAAGTACACACTGTTCCCCAATAAAGTCATGTTCCCCTTCCCCAATAAAATCATTAAAAAAAAATTTTTTTTTTAAGTTAGAAATCCACAGTCCCTGAAACCTTAAGGCCAGATATGTTGTGAATTTTAATATATTCCTGATTTTAGGAAAGGGACATTGCATATCGACTGTATTATGTGTAATACCCAGTGGAATCCTGTAACCAAACACATTAATATTTCTGCAGCAGATATTCATAGTAAAAGGGATAGAGAAGACTTTTAAGTCATATCGGTGCAGTCTTTTCTATCAAATGAGTTATGGGTGACTCAGTTTTCAGAGACATTTGGATTTTGGAAATACAGGTAAGGCATGTGAGCATGTCATGTTGACCCAACACTGACCAATGAGGCCCTGTGTAAAGCCCCTCCCTTGGTGGTGTCTAATCCTCAAAAGTGCTTTTGTGGGCTAGGTCCTCTGACCACCCTCATGTAATAGGTGAGGAACCCAGGCTGAAGGAGTAAGGTGATTTGTCCAAAGTTACAGCTAATAAGTGGCAGAGTTGGGACTCTAATGTTCCTCATCTGCTCAGTCCCATATTTAATTAGACTCGGATGTTGACTCACACTGACAAAACTCACAAGAGACTGATGTCCAATTTTGAATGCTAGTGTTTTAAATGATGAGTGGATACAGCCCCATGATCTAGAAGTTGGTATATGTTGGTTGCAAGGAATCAGAGGCCCATTCAGTTTACTAAATAGAAAAGGATTTGTTTCAAGTTTGCATATGGCTGGGCTTGGGAGCCATCAGGAGCCCAGGCAGTTCTAATGGCTGGCTGCTCTTGTCTGATCCACTGATTTTGCTTCTCTTGTAACTGGCTGGTTGTTGCTAGACCACATTGTAGCTCACTGGCCATGCCATAAATTGCCTTGGTTCAGATGCCACTGGTGAGCCAGCCAGGGCAGGGTCAGGGGCACACAGCTGTTGCCCCAGGCAATGGGATAGTGGTTGGCAATTTCCATTAGAAGGGTATACAAGCATTCTGAGGCTTGGCTGGCCTGGTGCTGGGGGGCTAGATGGGGATTTAGGTGGTTTTCATATTTAAAGGAATGAGGCTGAGATTGCCAAGTTAGATGGGCTTTAGCTCATTTGAATATTTAATGTGAAGGCTGTGGTTTCTTAGGGCATTTTTTTCATCGTGGGGCAGTCAGCCAACACTTCTGTTTCCAAAGCACTTTGTATTAGCTCCCTGATTATACCCACCATGGTAGGCTGAATAATGGCCCTCAAAGATGTCCTCATCCTAAACTTCAGAATTTATGAATATGTTCCTTTGCATTGGAAAATAAACTGCAGTTAAGTGTATTCAAGTGGGAAGATTATTCTGTCTTATCCAGGTGGGCCCAATGTTACTACACTGTTCTTTTTAAGAGGACACGAGATGTCAGAATCAGAGGAGATGGAGTGATGTATTTTGAAAATGAAGGAGAGGCCACAAGCCAAGGAATACAGGTAGCTACTAGGAGCTGAAGAAAAGGAAATGGATTGTTCCCTCAGAGCCTCCTGACGGGACCTGTCCTTTACACCTTGACTTTAGCCAAGTAAAACTGATTCCAGACCTCTGACCTACAAAATTATAAGAGAATAAATTTGTGTTTTAAGTTACCCAGTTTGTGGTAATTTGTTAGAACAGCCATAGGACACTAATATACTCACCAATGGGAAAATACTAGCTGCTGATTTGGGGCCACCCAACATACACATTTTCTTTCTAATCTCACTCTATACTTTTCTCTCATGAAGAGATGGGGGAGGGGAGATAGTAAAGCTAAGTGTCTGCCTATCTGACCCCTACTATGGAAGCTGAAAGGGTCTCTAGAGGCTCTTTCCCTGGTAAACCTGCTCCCACTGGTCACCCCGCTGGAGGTGGGCACAGGATTTTGAAACATGAGCAAATGGAACAAAAGGATGCAACGTTAGTGGTAGGAGCAGTATTGTGTTAATCTGAGCTCTGCATTTCCCTGACTTTGGCTTTGGGCAAGTTCAAATTATTGAACTTTTATTTCCTTATCTGTAAAATGGGTACAATAAGTACCAACCTCATGTGGGGCTTCTGAAGATTCAATGGTCCATTTAAAGTGTCTGGCACGAGGTAAGGGATCCATCCATCAGTGTTGGCTTCCATCATTAAAGGTGGGAGAGCCACGTAAGTATCCAGAGGGAGCCATAGAAAGTTCTTGAGCAGGGAAGGTACATCATATGTTCAGCATTTGGTGGGGTGGGCACACGAGATGGGTGAGTAATTGATACAGCAGATTTGAGACATGCCAGGCCTGGGGTGGGTGCTGAGAGCAGACGTGGAGGGGTATTTCCCAGTGGCTGAGATAACTGCCACTCTGTTCTGAAGAACGGGTATGTTGCTCCATGGTGGACCTGCTGTGTGCCTAGGTGATGGTGCCAGTGGACAGCTCTTAATTTGTGCCAGTCCTGCACTAAATGTCTCTTGTAACTGCACCCCTATTTTTCTGAGAGAGGCATCTTTCCTCCCACTTGTCCTTGACCCATGTCCTTTGGGAGGTGTTGACCCCACTCCATTCCTAGAGGGACTCCATATGGCCAGGTCTGGCCAATCTTCCTGTGATTGGCTTAGGCAAGGACATGTGACCCAAATGTGTACAATGAAAGTCATCCCTGAGACTGCCTGGAACTACTGGGAATCAGCTCCTGCTTTCTTGGTCAGATATGAGCTAGGAGCTGCCAGGGACACTGGGGAGAGAACTGCATGGGAATGAAATCACACGTGAAGCAAAGTCGAAGAGAGGTTGGAGAAAGACAGGGTATTGTTTAAGCACTTGGGTCCAGCTATGTCTAAAGTGAGTACCACCCCAGGACTTTTCAATGTTCCCTTTTTTGTTTTACTCCAGGTTGAGGGTTTTTTGTTGGTTTTTTTTTTTTTTTTTTGTCACTTGTATCTGGAAAAGGCCAGACTAGTAAATCCAACCATTTACAAATTCCAAGAGACCCTTGGAGACTCCTCTGTTTTCTAGTAGGGAAAACATTCTCAGCTTCTGTTTTTCTGCCAACTTTAGGGTTTTCAGAGAGGTTTGGGGCAGAGAACGGAAAGCAAAGATGTGGGAAGTAACAGTCCTTCCAGCCCCAAGGTTGAGTGAACCCCTCCCAGCTAATTATACCGCAGGGTTTGGGAGCAGAGCCCTTTTCATTAGACTTTTAGGAGTCTTGGAAGGATAAGGCTGGAGTTATACCAGTGAAGCTTGGAGAAAGTTTGGTGCCTCCCAGGCGCTGTGCTCAGAGAAGTACATGCATCATCTCCTGAAAGCTCATCTCTATCCTTGCGGCATTATTAGTGCCATTCTCCCCTTTGCAGATTTAAAAATCAAGGGTCTCTGGCTAGGTCAAGTGACCTGTTCAAGGTTTCCCAGTTTGCAAGAGGTGGAGGCAAGATTTGAACGGAGATTGCCCTTCTCAAGAGCCCTTGTTTCTTTAACCATTAAATAAAACTACTTAAGAGGTCTTGTCACCAGATGACCACTTGGTAAATCCTAGGCGCGGTGTTGACACTTTATTTGCATTATTTCATTAAATCCTCCCAACTTTCCTTATGTAGTTGTTGGATCTTCCAGATTAAGGAGAAACAGACCTCCGGATACCTGACGTTAATCAGGCAAAAGTTAGTGGAGATGCGGGACTCGAACTCAGCGTCTCCACTGAGTCTGGCTCTCCTAGGGACAGGGGCCTTCACTGTGCCACTTAGGCTCATGCACGTGCTTGCACACTTCCACGACGGAGATCACATCATTTTAGCGGCGTCCTTTCCCCCAGCACTTGGAGATAATTCCCTCCTGGCCCAGACCCTCGCCCCAAGCCTGGCGTAGCGAGTGAAAGGAGCAGTATCCGGAAGGGGCGAAGAGACCTGGCCTGGGGTCGTCCGCAGCGCGGCAGGAGGCGGCGCCGAGCGCAGAACAGCGAGCGCCCCAGCGGGGCAGGACGGATGCGGAGGGGGTGGTTGAAACGCCGGGAACAGCGGCCGGCTCCGAGGGCACGAGGCGGGGCACGCGGTGAGGGGGCGCGGCGAGTGCGCGCTTGCGCGGTTTGTTAGGGGGTTATCCGCGGAGACGCGCGCGCGCGCGTGCGCGGTTGGGGGGGTGTGTGTGGGTTGCCGCGGCGGCGCGCGGCACGGCGGGAACATGGCGCGCGGAGCCGGCGCGCGCGCCTAGCTGGCGGGACCGTTAGCTCGAGGCGGACGCGGCCCGGGCCCCACGGGGATGGAGCAGTCGCCGCCGCCGGCGCTCGAGCCAACCCCGGGGCCGACCCCAGTACGGAGCCGTAGGCGGCGGGAGCCCGAGTCGCCGCCGGCGCCGGTGAGTGCGTGAGGGGCGCGGGCCGGGCGACTTTCTTTGTGAAACTCCGTCGGGGCGAGCCGGGCCGGGCCTCTGCGGTTAACCAGCGGCCGCGAGGCGGAACCCGCGCCGCCGTCCGGGTTCGAGCCCCGCCTCACGCCGTTCGGCGGCGGGACCGGGTCTGTCTCTTGCCCGCCTCAGTTTCCGCGGGAGTGTGTGTGCGCGCGCGCGCGGGGATGAAGGGGGGGCGGTATACAGTCGGCGCTTAATGGGCTCGGCACCTCCCCCTTACCTCCACGCTTGCAGGTTGCGGGCCCCTGTCTCGGGCCCCACGGGGGAGGTAGACAGAGACGCTAGGAGACAGGTGTCGGCGCAGCCGCGGGAGACTCAGGTGCAGGCAGCCCCAGGTGGAATTTCAGAGAGTGAGCTGTCCGTCCTTCGAAGGAAGCAAGTCTGTCAGTGGCTCAGCACAAGAGTGATTTGGGAATACTTTGCGTCTACGCCAGTTTCGTGATGTGTTTGGGGTATTGGTCCGGGTGAAAGATGCTGAGCGAAATGGACTTTGGAGGTGTGGCGCTTGCTGGCTGGGATGGGATGGTCTTGAGCATTGGGCTCTCAAAACAGCCTGGGTAAAAGAGCGCTTGATAAACACGTAGGCGTCTCAACTCATCCATGGACTCAGGCATAGGAGATTTTGAATTTTTAGTAAGCTCCCAAGTTGTTTTGATCAGGCAAAATTGGACAAGCACTGTCTTAGAGTAAGCTTCCTGTGAGCAGAGACCTGTTCTGTTTATAGCTCACCATGGCATCCTGGTACCAGGCGCGGTGCTTGGCACATGGTAGATGATCAGTAAGTGTTTGTCGGAAAACTAAACGACTTAGAGAGTTTCCAAAATAGTTCTTGAGACAATTTTCAGGAGCCTTTTGGGATTAATGACTGTCAGATTAAGGTATAATGTGATTTTTCTCAGGTTCCATCTTAACTTTTGTGATTGTTTATGTCTTGTTTTCAATATGTTGTAGGCAAAGCAGAGTGTACATTGCTTAGTATAAACCATCAACTACGTGTACCATAGCTGCGTTAAAACTAATTCTGAAACAAAATTCTGAATTAAAAAATGCATGTTTCTTTCTCTTCAGCATTTGGGAACACTAGGCTTGTAGGATTTTGTTCCTTTGAGGCAGGTAAATATTTACAGTTTCATCAAAGCAAATCTGAATTACTGTTTATTCAGAAAAGTTGGCAATTTGCTTAAACCTCTGGGTATTTGTCCTCTGTATGTGATATTTTGAAACTGAGATTTATGTTTAGTTTAGTCAATGCTAAAATAGAATTGTTTGATTGAAAGTTATTTGATATTTCAGGGGCTGTTTTTTTTCATGTTTTTTGAATTTCCATAGATTTCATTTTAATAGTTTCTTTTTTTGTTCATTGACAAAATATGAATGTATAGGAAGACAAGACTTTAGGAGTTGAGATTGCATCTGAAAATAAATATTGAAAAACTAGGTGCTTTATTCTGTGTATTATTTTTGTAGTTTATGCAGATGTATTTGTTATTTTTATTGAGATGTAATTGACATATAACTTATTTGTTTAGGTATACAATATAATGATTTGACATTTGTATATACTGCAAAAAGATCAGCACATACGTCTAGTTAACCTCTATCACCAGACATAATTATAAATTTGTTTTCATGATGAGAACTTTTAAAATCTATTCTCTTAGCGACTGCAAATATACAATACAGTATTATTAACTATAGTCACTATGCTATACATTACATCCCCATGACTGACCTTTTAAAAAAGTGTCTTAGAAAAAAGCTTTGTTGAGATGTAATTCACCTACCCTAAAATTAACCTCTTCAGTATACAATTTCACAGTTTATGTATATTCACTATATGTCCAACATTACCGTTATCTACTTTTAGAGCATTTTCATCACCCCACAAAGAAATCCCATACACATTAGCATTCCTTATTCGCCTTTCTCCCAGCCCCTGGCAATAAATAACCTAATTTCTATCTTCCCGAATTTAGCTCTCCTGGGGATTTAACATAATGTAATCTTATAATATGTTGTCTTTTGTGACTGGCTTCTTTCACTTAGCACAGTTTTTTGTTTCATCCATATTGTACGAGTAGCGTGTATCAGTCAGTACTCCATTCCTTTTTATTGCTGAATAATATTCCATTGGAAGGATATACATTTTGTTTATCTGTTCATCTGTTGGTAGACATGTAGGTTTTTTTCCACTTTTTGGTTATACTTGTCCCTTGGTATTTGCTGCGGATTGGTTCTAGGACCCCTACAGATACCAAAATCCCCAGATGATCAAGTACTTTATATAAAAGGGTATAGTATTTGCATATAATCTGTGCACATCCTCCTGTACACATTAAATCATCTCTAGATTACTTATAAAACCTAGTACAATGTAAATGCTGTATAAATAGGTGGTGCACTGTATTGTTTAGGAAATAGTGACAAGAAGAAAGTCTGTTCATGTTTGGTACAGACGCAACCATCCTAGGCCTATCTAGGCCTAACCTGTGTCAGGAATAACATAACTTTTTCTGAATATTTTCCATCCAAGATTGAATCCATGAATGCAGAACCCATGTATACAGAGGGCCAACTGTATTATGAATAATGCAGCTATGAATACTTGTGTACATGTTTTAGTGTGGACATATGTTTTAATTTCGGGCATATCCCAGTTGATGGATCACATGCTAACTCGATTTTAACCTTTTGAGGAGCTGCCAACTGGTTCCTAAGGCACTGCATCGTTTTACCTTCCCACCAGTGATGTGGGAGGGTTCCAGTTTCTACATCCTTGTCAGTACTACTTGTTATTGTCTGTCTTTTGAACTTTAGCCATCCTACTAGGTGTAAAATGGCATCTCATTGCAATTTTGATTTGCATTTCCCTGATCACTAATGATGCTGGGCATATTTTTTGGGCTTATTGACCATTTGGAGAAATGACTATTCAAATCCTCTGTCCATTTTTTGGGGGTAGGGGTCCATTTTTGAATTGGGTTGTCTTTTTATTATTGAGTTGTGGAAGTTCTTTAAATATTCTGGATACTAACCCTGAGTCAAATATACGAGTTGCAAATAGTTTCTCCCATTCTGTAGGTTGTCATTTCACCATTTTGATAATGTCCTTTGTTGCAAAAAAAGTTTTGTGATAGAGTCCATTTATCTATTTTTTTCTTTTGTTGCTCATATCTTAGAATCCATGGCCAAATCCAAGATCATGAAGGTTACGTCTGCCTATGCCTTCTTCTAATAGTTTTAAGTTTTTAGCCCTTATGCTTAGGTTGTTAGTCCATTTTGAGTTAATTTTGGTAACGGTGTAAGGTAGTGGTCCAGATTCATTCTTTTGCGTATGGTGATCCTGATCCAGCACTATATATTGAAAAAAACCAAACTGTTATTATCCCACTGAATGGACTTTTGCACCCTTATTGAAAATCGACTGACCATATGTTAGGTTTATTTCTGGACTGTCAATTTTATTCTATTGTTTCTTTCTGTGCCAGCATTACGCTATTTGATTATAGTAGCTCTTTAATAGGTTTTGAAATTGTGTAAGTTCTGTAAATTTGTTCTTCTTTTTCAAGACTGTTTTGGCTTTTCTAGATTCCTGGATTTTAGGATCAGTTTATCAATTTCTGCCAAAAAAATTGCTGGGATTTTTATAGGGATTGTGTTTAATCTGTCCTTTCAGTGATGTTTTTGTAGTTTTCAGGTCCAACCCTTGCGCTTCTTTCAAAAATTTTCCCCTAAGTATTTTAGTCTGTTTAATGCTGTTGTACATGGAACTGTTTTTAAAATTTCATTTCAGATTGTTAATTTTTCACCACTTGTTCATTGCTAGTGTACAGAAGAAATACAGTTGAGTTTGGGTTATATCTTTTAACTTCATCATTTAGTGGCAGACTGTTCCAATTTTCTGTTTCAAATCTTCCCTCCAAAATAGTGAAGAAGAATGGTCTTTGAAAGTGTAAATATGAATGCAGATTTAGGTTCCTATCCCTTAAATTTTGTTTCTGCTACTTACGAGTTGTATGAGTTTTGACCAATTTTAACTGTTACACATCTCAGTGTTCTCATATATGTAATGGGACAGTAATATGAATATATATCCCAAAGAATTGTTAAATAAAAGAGAATATAAGTAGATAGTTAGAACACTGTCTTACATGTGGTAGGGATTTGGTATTTGTTGTTTATGTTTTTCTGTTAATTAACTCCATTTAAAAGCATGCCAAAAAGCAAACAAAACACCAAACCAAAACAAAAATAACCAAAAAACTTTCCTAAAACAAACAAACCCCAAACCACAGACCCCCTCCCACACACAAAAAAACCACAAAGAGTAAAACCACAAACAAAAACCTCAAACCTCTTCCTGTCCCTATCACTTTTCTGTGACCCAAGAAAACTCTGTGAGTGTTTGAGGAATGGTGAAAGACAAAGTCTCTCACACCACACTTGTATTGTAAAAGCTTGCTAAATCTAGGCGGCTTTATGGGGGTGTTTGACAATGTATTTGTAATTATTATTAAAAACAATAAGTGTAACTTAAAGCTGTTTGTTTTTATCCCATAGTTCTTATTTAATGTGCTGTTCTTCCACTACTTGTTTCTTCTAAAAGCAGAAGCAATATATATTTTTTCATTCCTATTATTTATTTATTTATTTTATTAGTTTCAGGTGTACAGAACAATATAATGATTAGACATTTATACCCCTCACAAAGTGATACCCCCCAAGTCTACTACCCCTCTGACATTGTACATAACTATTATAATACCATTGACTATATTCCCTCCGCTGTACTTTACATCCTGTGACTATATAAACATATATTTAATTATAGTTGACAGAAGCAGTATTTTTTTAATTAAATTTGATGGTTACAATTCTTGTTTCTTTTGAATGATTGCTATTTAAAAAAACTGTTAGAAACAAAGGTTGATGTTTGAAATTAAATCTAATAGTGCTTTTGGTGTCTCTTTAGTAGCTAGAGTAGATTACTATTTTGTATGGGAAGAAATCAGAGACACAGTATAACCCAAATATGGTGTTTGGAACGTATCATGGTATAATAATTGAATGTGTATTCACTATGAACCAAAGAAAATAATTGTTTACACTGCAAATACTATTTTAACAATAAAAACTTACCTCCAAAATTACAACTATCATTAAATTTATAACTTGGAAAACCACAGATTGGTAACACACAGACATTTCTATAAGACAATTTAAAATCAAAGTTGATTTTTATTTGAACAAGAACCCCTTTTCTTATTGTGAAAGCTAAATGTGTACATTCTATAAAATTAGGAAATATAAGATAAGCAAAAACAAAAGAAAACAAAATCCCATAACATTACCCATACAGTGATTGCTACTGTTAGTACCTTAATACTTTCCCTTCTGGAACTTTTTCTGTGCATCTTTCTATCTAACAGAAGTTACACACATTCACACAAATGCATACAGGGATTTTAACTAACAAAACTGAACAAAATGACTTTAGTTTTTATTATATTTAAAATAAGCTTTATTTAGGTATAATTTACATACTATAAAATTCATCAATTTTAAGTGTAAAGTTTTATGATTTCTGACAAATGTATACAGTTCTGTAATCATCACCACAGTCAGTAGAATAGAAAACTGTTTCTTTTTATTAGTGAGTGTCACTCCATTGTATGTGTCCAGCGATTTGCTATTCATTCACCAGTCGATGGACATTTTGGTTGTTTCCAGTTTTTGGTGACTGAGAATACAGCTACCATGAACATTCACATAACAGTTATTGTGTGTTTCATATATATATGTATATATTTTAGTAAGTACTTAAGAGAGGGATTGTTGGTTTGTGTGGTGAATATATATAGATCTTTTTTGTTTTTTTTTTTAAAAAGATTTTATTGGGGAAGGGGAACAGGACTTTATTGGGGAACAGTGTGTACTTCCAGGACTTTTTTCCAAGTCAAGTTGTTGTCCTTTCAATCTTAGTTGTGGAGGGCGCAGCCCAGCTCCAGGTCCAGTTGCCGTTGCTAGTTGCAGGGGGCACAGCCCACCATTCCTTGCAGGATTCAAGGAATCAAACTGGCAACCTTGTGGTTGAGAGCCCGCTGGCCCATGTGGGAATCGATCCGGCAGCCTTCAGAGTTAGGAGCATGGAGCTCTAACCGCCTGAGCCACCGGGCCGGCCCATATATAATGTTTTGAAACCTTTTTTTTTTTTCAGTCAGTGATCCCTCTCCCCGCATTTTGCCATTAAACATTTTTTTTCTAATCTACTCCAAAATTTTCTTTAAGCTGGTGTGTCAAAATCAATATCTAATCCAGGACCATATCTTAATTAATATCACTTAAATTTCTTTTAATCTAGCATGGTCCCTTTTTTCCTGACACTGACTCACAGAAGGGACCAAACCAGGTATCCTTCAGAATGTCCTATCTTCTGGATTTGTCTGGTAGCTTTCATGTTACATCATTTATCTTGTTACTTGACACTGTATGGCAAGAGTTGATGGATACAAGTTAAATATTTTTGACTAGATTATATTGTTGGTAATGTCTACTTAATTTTGCCATATAAGACTCGTTTTATCATTAGTATTTTTTTCTGTAGAGAAAGGGAAAGCAGTGATAATGTCCCTCTATTTTTTAAGTAGAGATCAGAGACTAATCTCTTTTACTAGAGACCAGAAGCAGTACTGGGAGATTGAAAAGGCCATAACAATAACTAGAAGAACATGCATTATTTTAAATGATTAATTGTGTAAAGTTAACTTGCAGTAATCTGAAATGTGATTTGTTGAGATTCTAGTTTACAAATAATTGATGATTTGTAATGAGGATATGATACTAATTTTGTGGCTAAATAATGAGATTGCTAAGAAAGAGCAGGTAGTCTAAGTAGCATAGCAAACTTGACTTTGTGTTGTGGTTTTGCAATAGTAAAAAAAAGAAAAAAAAAGGTTAGCTGTGACTTAAACAAGGGAAGGCATATTAACATTGTATGTGGTTTCTCATTCTAGCATTATATATTTGGTATTTGATATTTTCACTGACTAATTTTGTTGTAGTGGAAGTTGAAATATTACCGTAGTAGTGTTTCAACTTACTATGGACTTATTTCAGAAAATGGTGGAAAAATTAATCAATATTTTTTGTGCTTGCAGCATTGCATAAAGAATATCACTTTGATAAAGATGAAAATTGCTAAGATTATTATAGTTCTCTAATGTCAGTCATCATAAAAGGAAGTCAAATTAACATTGATACTTATGTTTTGCTAAATTATGCATATCGAAAGTCATCAGTGCTCATTTTTAGATTATAGACGCAAGAAAAAATAATTCTTGAAGATGAGAAGGAAATAGTAATGATAGAATAGATTAAGAGAAAAAGATGTATTGGAAAAGAATCAACCAAATAAGTAGAAAGTAGACGTAAATGTAGATGGGAGGAGAGAAGAGGATAATGATTAGATTTATAGAACAGACATTCTAAAAAATATTATTGGGATCTCTGTATAACTGGGCCACTTTTCTTTCTTTTGTGATTGAACTCGGCAGCATCATGTACAGCTAGAATGGATTTAGTTCTTTGACACTCAAGGTATTTTTCTTGGTTATTGTATTTCAGCTGTTGGACTGGGAAGTTTAAGGAATGTAGTTTTAAAATAAGAAGTTGTCTAATCTTGACATCCAATGTTCATGATCTAGAAGACAACATTGTTAAGATGGCAATACTCACCCAAATGAAATAAAGATTAAGTGCAATCCCTATCAAAATCGCAACTGCATTTTTGCAGAAATCGACAAACTGATCCTAAAATCCTCATAGAAATGCAGGTTACCCAGAATAGCCAAGACAATCTTGAAAAAGAAGAGCAAACTTAGAGGACTCATACTTCCCAATTGCAAAATCTGCTATAAAGCTACAGTAATCAAGACAGTGTGATACTGACATAAGGATAACACAGATAATGGAATTAAGATTCCAGAAGTAAACTCTCACATTTATGGTCAAATGATTCTCAACAGTGGTGCAAAGACCATTCATTGGGGGAAAAATGTTCTTTTCAGCAAATGGTGCTGCATAACACATGCAAAAGAATGAATTTGGAGTCCTGTTTCACACCATACACAAAAATTAATGAATCAGACCTAAATGTAAGAGCAAAAACAGTAAGACTTTTATCAGAAAACACTGGAGTAAATCTTTGTGACCTCAGGTTAGGCAACGATTTCTTAAATACAATACTAAAAGCACAAACAACAAAAGCAAAAGTAGATAAATTGGACTTCATCAAAATTAAAAACTTTTCTGTGTCAAAGGACAGTGTCAAGAAAGTGAAAAGAAATCCCACATAAAAGAAGAAAATATTTGCAAATCATATATCTGATAAGGAACTTGTATCAAGTATATACAGAGGGTGCCAAAAAATGTATACACATTTTAAGAAAGGAAAAAACTATTAAAATTATAATGTTCAATATATACCGATATCAAAAGATAAATACAAATCATATTTGACTTCTGCAATTACAAGAGGTGCTAAAAATGGTTACCATCAGCGTCCAGACACTTCTGATTATGGCGAACTACTGCTTGAGCAACGTTGACCAAGGTGTCCACATCTATACATTTTTTTGGCACCCCTGGTATAAAGAACACTTACAACTCAATGATAGATAACCCAGTTAAAAAATTGAACAAAGTATTTGGGTGACAGTCTCATTGAATATATACAAATGGCCAATAAACACATTAAAAGGTATGCAACATCGTTAATCAGGGAAATGCAAATAAAAACCACAGGATACCACTTCATACCTACTAGGATGGCTAACGTTAAAAAAAACAGACAGTAGCAAGTGTTGGTGAGGATGTGGAGAAATTGGAGCCCTCAGCCTTCGCTGGTGAGAATGTAAAGTGATGCAGCCATTTTGGAAAACAGTTTGGCAGTTCTTCAGAATGCTAAAACATACGGCTGCCATATGGCCGGCCCAATAATTCTACTCCTAGGTATATATCTGAGAGAAATAAAAGCATTTGTCCAAACAAAAACTTGTATATGAATGTTCATAGCAGCATTATTCATAATAGCCAAAAGGTGGAAACAACTCATATGTACATCAGCTAACTGTTGAATGGATAAACAAAATGTTGTATATTCGTACAATGGAATATTATTTAGCTAGAAAAAGGAAGAAGTACCAATACATGATACAATGTAGATGAACCTTGAAAACATCATGCCCACTGAAAGAAATTAGTCACAAAAGATCACATATTGTATTATTCCATTTATGTGAAATATTCAGCACAGGCAAATCCATAGAGACCCAAGATGTATTGTTATTTGCCAGGGATTTGGGAATGAGGGGGGAATGACTACCACTGGGCATGGGGTTTCTTTTTTGGGGTGATAGAAATATTAAAATTGTGATAATGTTTACAAAACTGTGGATAAATAAAAAACCATTGAACTGTATACATTAAATGCACGAATTTTTTTTTTGATTTTTTTTTTTTTTTTAATCGGGAATGTTGGGGAACAGTGTGTTTCTCCAAGGCCCATCAGCTCCAAGTCGTTGTCCTTCAGTCTAGTTGTGGAGGGTGCAGCTCAGCTCTAAGACCAGTTGCTGTTTTCAATCTTTAGTTGCAGGGGGCGCAGCCCACCATCCCATACTGGAATTGTACTGGCAACTTCGTTGTTGAGAGCTCACGCTCCAACCAGCTGAGCCATCCAGCTGCCCCTCCAGAAGCTCAGTGGCAGCTCGTTGTCTTCAATCTAGTTGGGGAGGGTGCAGCTCACTGGCCCATGTGGGAATTGAACTGGCAACCCTGTTGTTCAACCAACTCAGCCAACCAGCCACCCCAAATGGATGAATTTTATGACATGTTATATATATATAAAATGCTCGGGTGTAGAAAGAGAAAATTAGAAGATAAAAAAATGTCTACTATTTTAAAATGCTAATTAGAGATGGTCTACTAAAGTCTTCGTTTGCCCCCCACCCATTTTATTTTCCCTAATACATGGTAAAATGAGCAGGGAGTGACAAATTAAATCCAAAAGTAATATTTAAAATAGAGTATATATGTATAACAATTTCAAGTATATGGAAAAGTATATTGAATCCAATAATAACCCTAATATTTTCTCATTACTTTAATAATTATTAACATTTTTTCAATAATTAGATATATTTTACAAAATAGTTAAGATTTGTAGAATGTCTTTGCATTTTCTGAAACAAAATAAACGTTCACTAAGCATTTATGTAGAGAACTCCTAAAATTAAGATGGATGAGAAAGTTTCTGTGAATTAAAAAATGTCATGTGAACATGTTAAGATGTCTATTTTCTTTGAAATAATTAGGTCTATAAATGACAACATTTTTAATGCAAGCATATTGCCTTTCATGGGCTTATGAAATTACTGTGCCAAATTCTAGAACAGAGGAACCTGTAAACTCTATAAGACTTTCTCTGTGACCTGTTGTCTACTAGGAGCTTAGTTTCCTGATATTTTATTAGTGTAATTTGTTATTGAAGAGTATATATTTAATAAGGCCAAGCACCTTTTATTTTGGAGTTAACTGGTTACACAGCTGGATATATTCTTCCTCTCCTCTCAGGAGTTTGCATGTTACCAATGTGATTTTGGAATTCAGGCAACTTCATTGGACACTTGGCCCTGTGTCCTGTGTGTAGTTTCTTATCATTAGGAAAAGTTTATTACAGCAGATTGCACAATTTCCTGATAAGGTACTAAAAACACTGCCACAATTTCTTTTGTTCTGTATGTACTGTTTTTGTATTGAGTGCTGTCTTGGATTCTTATGGTTTTAGCTTGAGTAGACACAGGATTTTTGAAATATGCTCCACTGTCAAATAATGCTCTTGTTAAATTCATTGCTTCCTAATCTCCACAAAGATTTATAAAAGCCATTTATAAAAATTGTTCAGGAAATTGGCCATAAATTCCAAATACATTTTATAAAAAATAAAATTTTCATTAGGCACATTTGGAAGTTCAGTGTAAATTATAGAGTACTTGTACTTGTGTGGCATTAGTCTTTTGGTTTCAGATTATTACAGCTAACATATTGTGCTTTCTGTATATTAGGCACGGTTGTAAGTCCTTTATGTATATTAACTCATTTAATCCTCACAACTACCCTATGAGGTAGGTACTTTTGTTATCTCTGGTTTACACATAAGGAAACTGAGATATAATGAAGTTATTAAGTAACTCGCTGAAGATCAAAGCTAGGAAGCTGAGTTGCTCTTGGATTCTAATTTAGCAGTCTGGTCCTGGAGTCGACATTCAGTTAAGAATGTCATAACAGTTAAGTTATACTAGACTGTTTTTGATTTGAATGATCATCAAGCAAGTAGTGATCAATTATAACTATCTTTTACTACTGAATGTTAGACTTATTGCAGGGCAACAATATAGGCAATTCCCCTGAGGATCTTGTTAAAACAGATTTTGTGAGGTTTAAGGTTATGTTGGCACAGTGGTATTCTGAAATTTGAGTCTTGAAACTGATAGAGTGGAAGGATGAGTATTTGATACTAAGTTTATTCTTAAATTTTGTTACCATGACTTTTTATCAATAAAAAGATAAAATTAACTACAATGTAAGCAATTTAATTTTTAAATATTTGAAGTTAGAAAACTTATTAAGCCAATACTAATGTAGTTGAGCTAAATGTTTCTTGAATGAATCATGGGAATTAAACCAGATAATGAAGAAAAGTATTAAATGAAATGAGGCTATATAAAAACAATAGTTTTTAAGATAGTAAAGAATGATTCTTGTTTTGTGTGCATCTCTGAAACAAAAGAAATTATAAAATGAAGACAATCACTGCTTGTATCTTCTTTGTTTATTGATGAAGAGTAATCAGTCTTTATAGTGCAAATTAAAAGTTAATTAAAGACAAAGTGTATTAATACTATAAGTTGTTTGTTGATTCAGAGTCTTAGCCTTAGGCAATGTTTGTGAAATAAATGTATAATTATAGTTTCCTGAGAAAAATTTTTTTTGTTAATGAAATGAATTCCAGGTATTTATTCTTCATTTGAATTTCTTGTGAGGTCAAAAAATATATATATATAATTAATTTTTGAGTTTATTCTATATTCTCGAAAGAAAGAGAGTTGGAAGAGTTGAATGTCAGGGCAGCCTGATGGCTCAGTTGGTTAGAGCGCGAGCTCTTAATACCAAGGTTGCCATTTTGATTCACAGGGGCCAGTAGCTGTGCCCACCACATCTAGATTGAGGGACAGCGACTTGACTTGGAGCTGATGGGTCCTGGAGGGATGTGCTGTTCCCCAATATTCCCCAATTAAAAAAAAGTGTTGAATGTCTGGAGACATTTCACTCTGTTATGATTTTTGTGTTTTTTTAAGTGTGTTTTTCCAGGATTCGCCAGCTCCAAGTCAAGTAGTTGTTTCAATCTAGTTGTGGAGGGCGCAGCTCACAGTGGCCCACGTGGGGATAGAACCAGCAAATTTGTTAAGAGCAGCACGCTCTAACCAACTGAGCTAACTGGCTGCCCCTATGCTGTTATGTTTTAAGTCATATCTATTTGTAAACTCAAAGCTATTTAGAGAATAATTTTAAGTTTTTTTTTAATCCTTTGTGAGAATGATTGTAAACAGGTTAGCAGGTATAGAGAAATAGGATTACTTTTCTATTTTTCAGAGTACATATTTATTTCTAGTTGAAGTTGGAAGAGTTAGAATTAATTCGTGTGTTTACTAGTTAACTGTTTTTCAGATGTGCTTAGTTTCCCACCATTGTCATAGCATTTTGATTGATTTTACAGAGGGTGTTGTGAAAGTAAATTTGTATCAATTTGGCTCAAAAAATTTAACAAATTTTGTTTTTCTTGTGTAGTACTTTATTACCATTTTGCATAGAGACTTCAGATGCTGCAGTGTTTTAACATTGGCTATTTGTAGTCCTGACTCCTTGATCATTACACTAAAAACACATACCATTATATTGAAAAATAAATCAAGAAAGTAAAAAAATGCTTTCATTAAGTTTTCATTTATATAAAGTTTGTGTGTAAGACATGTATTTAATATTAAGGATCAGGACTCTTTAATTTTATATTTTTACCCCAGGATATTTTTGAGCTTCAGTCAATATGAATAATAGTTTATAAAATAAATTGTACATATCTGCCATGAATCAATTTACTTCTGACTTCTGAGTGGAACACTAGTGAAGGCAGTAGTTTTATTTTGCAGTGTGGAAGATTATTTCTTTACATTAATGCTGCCCATTTTATCCTGTAGTCTTTGGGGCACCAAAATTGCGTTGCCAGGTTGGATGTTCTCAGCAGAGAGTTTTGAAGAATCTGTCAGTGTGTGAAAAAATGATTTTCCATATAGCTGTAAATCCAGATATAAACTTTAAGAAACATGTAAGCAAGTTGTGTTAAATAAGTGTTGCATTTGCCTCAGATTTAGAGGGAGTCTCAAATCATGACATTGTAGCACATGTAGTGGTCATAAAGCGTGGGATCTGTTTCGTCTTGTCCCGTCTATGAAGTGACAGTGCTACGTTGCCTACTCCACAGGGTCTTTGTGAATATTAAATGAGTTAATACCTGTATACTATTTAAAACAGTCCAGTCACGTAGTAAGTGCTCAATAAATATAAGGTGTGGTTTTTGTTAGGATTGTTACCATTTTGCTACCATTATTAGTATTATTATTAATTTCAGTAGTGGGAGTTGATTAAGTGTCAGATACAGATTGATGTCACTGATTTTGATCCCCTGCACAAAGTTGTATTATTAAACAGATAGTTTATATGACCTTAGAACAGAAAGTATTTTGCCAGTTATCTCTTACCTCGAAATCTGTTTTGTTTATTCTTTGTGATCCTGGGGTTTGGGACTCTGCAAGCCGCATTTCTGCACAGCTAGCTGCTCTCTGTTCTGCTGGCAGATAGGGGGCAGTAGAGGGCTGGAGAAGGTGGGAAAGACTTGCTCTTTTTTCTTTGCTGTCTGTGGCCTTCCTTTCTGCTATTCTGCGAGTGCCACTTTAACAACACTTTTTCATCCGGGCAGATCCAGTACCTTGCTGTAGCAGTTCCTGGATCCAGTTGCCAGTTTTTATAACACTTAGCCAGTTTCATCAAGCTTCTTTCAGAAACCACCAGGCGCAGCCAGCCAATGCCCTTTTCAGAGGTTTGGATCCCAGGCCCATGGGGCCTCTTGTAGGAAATCAGACACCAGCACCAGCTGAGCAGTCTCCTAAGAAGTCTGAGTTTAAGTGCCCTGGACCTTCTTCTAAGCTTTTGGTAGCCTACCCCAGGTGTGATAGCTGCTTTTTGTAGTGACTGTCTCTTTGATTTCTAGCGTTCTCTTTTTGCCCCTTCAGTTCTTTACCTAAAAACTTCATACTCAGATTATAAATCTTACATGACATTCCATTTGTTCAAATAACAGTATGGTTCCTGTCTTTCTGACTGAATTCTGACTAATGTAGATAGAGATGATAAGGGCAAGTAGCCAACATAGGTTCACTTAAAAACTTCTCTCATTACCCCTCCCTTTTTTTTTTAAAGAAAAAGGATGATTCTAAGATAACATAGTGTAGTTTGATTTTCCTAAATAATTTTATGAAGTATCCCATGATAATCTTATGGACAACATGAATCTTGTAGATTTAATGATAATAAAGTTGTTGAATTAGATAATCAGAGAGTTGATAGAAACCTGCGGGAAGTCTGTACCAAAACACAGGACTCTATTTTTTTTAAATCTAGTCTTATTTAATAATACTGTATCCTGGATGAAGGCATGAGAGTTTTCACAAATAATACACTGAAAAAATTAAGATTCACAGAGAAATTGATGTACTAGGACAATAAGAGGAAACCACCAAGATATTCTGTGATCTTGACAAGGGCAAGGATCATGTGTTTTCTTTGTTTTTCTTTTTTCCTTCCTTCCTTCCTTCCTTCCTTGTTTTCTTCTTTCCTTCCTTCTTTCCTTTGTAAATGCCTGGCATAGAGTATGTGCCCAGTAGTTGAATATGTTGATAAATCACGGCAAAATTCATCAATTATAAATGAGGTTCTGCATTCAGATTAAATACAGATGAACAAACCTTACCTATCCGTAGTTTGTGGGAAAAGTTTTTGGTTCTCTTTAAGCTCAACATGATCTAAATATGTTCAATCACTAAGAAGCTAATGAAAGTAGTCTTAGTACTTATTAATGAAAATAGTGTTATAGTATTAGAAAGCTGCTGTTGGTTCTCCCCCGTTCTGAGTCTGAGTCCAGTTTTAAGAACCATATTTTTAGAGGAACATATTAGTTAACTAGAGAGCATCCTAAAAAGTGACTAGGCCATGTGATGAACATTTGAGTGAATTTAAGGTTATTAGAGAGAAAACATCATTTCCTACCCCTCACCTAAAGATTTACTGGTCCACTCACTGGGAATGGTTGTTGAAGTGATAGATTTGTGATAATTTGTCTTCTTAAAGGATGTGCTAAGAAAACACCTCACAGTTGAGGGAAGGGAAAGGAAGGACTAGGCATAAATGTTTTTTTTAAGCCCCTGAACAGTCACCCCTGAGCAGTTCCTGACCAGGGCTTTAGCAGGGTCTCAGTTCTGGGAAGGCCGAAACTGGCTTGGGTGTACATAGTCAAATTAAGGGTTTACTAGATTGCTGCTTTTTAGTCGTAACAAGTTACTGAGGGCACATGGGCTTTTAAATGAAGTGGTGGAAGAAGTACAGCTTATCAAATAGAAATGAGCAGACACCCTGATTAACTCCTCTTCCTTGCTCTTTCTCCCAAGTGAAAAGTAAATGTTGCAAGGACAAGAAGTTCAGCACACAACAATCCTCAACTACAAATGCTGTAGCAACATACAAGAGATGTGGGAACTGTGTACAATATCTGAAGGCAGAACACTTTAAATGTTGTTTTAGGGCACAAAACTCAGACCAATGGTTGGAAGTTTTAGGGAGGAAGATTTAGGCTAACGAAAAACCTTTCTCACGACAAGTAATACCATGTTTCCCCGAAAATAAGACCTAGCTGGACAATCAGCCCTAATGCGTCTTGTGGAGCAAAAATTAATATAGTAAATAAGTAAAATAAGTAAAGATTAATATAGTAAAATATAGTAAAATAAGTAAAATATTATATAAGACCCGGTCTTACAGTAAAATAAGACCGGGTCTTATATAAGACCGGGTATATTATATAATGTATAATATAATACAATATAATATAATACCAGGTCTAATATAATATAATACCCAGTCTTATATTAATTTTTGCTCCAAAAGACACGTTAGAGCTGATTGTCCGGTTAGGTCTTATTTTTGGGGAAACACAGTAGGAAGCTGTATTTTCTGATGAGGGCTTGTAATGTAGGTATTCTGTGGTATACCCCGAGGGCATCAAATGGGCAAGTGGTAAAGTTGCTGTCAGTTTTCTTTTTTGCAATATTGAGATGCTTAACTTGGTGCTTCATCTGATTGATGGACTAGACTGGCCTACGGAACAGATTGAGGGAGTACCTGCAGTCAAAACTAGTATTTTCTGAAGAAAGATTTGTCTCTTTCAGCCCAGAACAAATGATATTCTCAAAGGTTTGCAATGTAAAACATGGCTAAAAAATTTTTGCTCTAAAAAATTTCTAAACAGACATCCATCAACTATAGAACTAAATCTCACAAATGTTTCTATGAACTTTCAGTTCTGAGCAACATAATTTCCCTTTGAAATTTCTAAGTCAGATTATTATAAAATGTTCCCTTAAATAAATAAGTAGACCAAGATAATTGAGATTTGAATATAAACCTATTATATTTTGAAAGATATCTGGCAAAAACAATAGAATAATTGCTATCAAGACATTATTTTTGATGACAATTAGCAAAATTGATTAACTAGCATAACCTTTTATTTTCGGTAGCAAGGAAACCTCTACCAGATCACTGCTCCTACTGTTTTGTGGATTCCAAGGGATGTCCATAGTTCAATTCACATGTACACCAAGACTTATCGAGACTGAGTAAATAAAATAACTGGTTTACATACAAGCTTCTGTTTTCAAAATATATTTACAGGGTCTGACAATTAAGTTCACGAACTCATCCTAGACAAAGTGCTATGTACCTCATTGCTGAATGTCACTATGGTCACCTTCAAAGTACTCCCTTTGGGAAGCTATGTGGTGATGCCAGCGCCTCGTCCACCCTTCAAAGCAATTTTGGAACTCTTTTTCTGGAATGGCCATCAGAGCGGTCTTCGTATTGATGTTCTGGATGTCATCAAAATGTCTTTCTTTCAGTATTTCCTTTATCTTTGCGTAAAGAAAGAAGTCATTGGGGACCAGATCGGGTGAGTAGGGAGGATATTCCAATACAGTTATCTGTTTACTGGCTAAAAACTCCCTCATAGAGAGTGCTGTGTGAGCTGGTGCATTGTTGTGATACAAGAGCCATGAATTGTTGGTGAAAAGTTTAGGTCGTTTTCCTCTAATTTTTTCACGCAGCCTTTTCAGCACTTCCAAATAGTAAACTTGGTGAACTGTTTGTCCAGTTGGTACAAATTCATAATGAATAATCCCTCTGGTATCAGAAAAGGTTAGCAACATCCTTGTAACAAATTTGCGAATTTAATTGTCAGACCTGGTAGGTACTGTTTTGATTCATGAAATATACATGTATTTAAAGGCAATACTGAATTCAGAGTAGCCTTTGCTATTTGTTTGTATTTTCTCAATTAGCAGTCTCAAAGTGTACAATTAAGAGATTAGAAAAAGATTCTGATGCTCAAAAGAGGTCAGGAAACTAGAAAGTATTGGCAGTAATCGATCTAGATCAGAAGTTTGCAAACTTTTTCTATAAAGGGCCACATAGTAAATACTTCAGGCCTTCTGGGCTGTATGGTCTGCATTGCAATTACTAAACTCTACCAATATACCATGTTTCCCCGAAAATAAGACCCGATCTTATATTAATTTTTGCTCCAAAAGACGCATTAGGGCTTATGTTCAGGGAATGTCATCCTGAAAAATCACGTTAGGACTTACTTTCCGTTTAGGTCTTATTTTCGGGGAAACACAGTAGTGCAAAAGGAGCCATAGACAATGTATAAATGAATGGGTGTGGTTCTGTTCCAATAAAACTTTATTTCCAAAAACAAGCCACAGGCCAGATTTCACACATACACTGAAGTTTTCTGAGCCCTGATCTAGATCTTCGAAAAGTGCTTTCAAATTCTAAGAATTAATTTAAAAAAGATGGAGGTGAGAGAATGGGTTAGAATATAATCCTGTTTCAAGGCTCAGAGAAGACTTACTTGTCTGGTGATCAACGATTATTCTTGCCAGCCATGACTCTTACATTGGACCGAGATACAGGTTTTGTAAGAGTATTGGTGACTGTGAAGTTCAGAATCCTCTACTTCTATGCTTTGATCTAGGCTTCATTCTCCCTAAATGATGTGAGTACACAGAGCATTATATTTTTATTAATTATGCATTTCTAGGTTCTTGCTGGATTGAGTGTTTTTATTTGTGGCACCCTTTCCTTCTAATTATCTCATGGCAGGCTTCTTTTGATCATAATTATTTCAATAAAAGATAGTTCCTTTTCCTGCATTCTAATATACTTCACTTTGGGACTGTCAGGAAAAATTGTAAAAGACTTGAAATGGACTTGGAAAAAGATTATGGGGTGTTCTAAGTGGAAAATTAGATGGTCTGGGATTCAGTGTATGCTTCTGGGTTATCTGACTCTATGAAGTGTGTGCCTTTTATTGTCTTTGAACAACCTTATAGCCCTGTGCATTGTAGATAACTGATAGCCGTGAAAATTACTCTTGTCCAGAGATAATGCAAATGTTCTTTCCAGGGTGAGGGGTAATTGATACCACTCTCCTCCTCCCCTGAAAAGTCAGTTTGCATCTGTTTAGAAATTCATTGCAGTGTTTCTTATTGTCTATAAATGTTTGGTACTTTGAATTCTGCCCTGAATTGGTTGTAATGTTTTACTGGGTCACTCAGTAATGCGTTCCATAAAGTCTTTGATATATATTCATTATACATTTGTATGAGAGTCATGATTTTACTTTTACAAAAATGACTATTTTAACAGGAACAAGGTCATGTAGTGGTTTTTATTCACTGGTTCACCTCTCACAAAATGCCTATCAAAAAAGAAGAATGTTAAAGTGCCAATAAATTCAGAGACCAGAAATAGCCTCAGGAATTTCTGTTTGTCACAATTGCTGAAAAACAATGCTTTTAAAATTTATTGGCATGTGATAATATAAATTATTCATGCTTACATGTTAAATATTTAAGTTACATGTATTTGTAAGTTGGTTGAATTTGAAATTTTAATAATTAATTCTGACCTTGTGTATTTTGAATATCTTGTTATGACTAAACAAGTCAAACTATTTTCCATATTAGCTTTAAAAGAAGGGAGTTGTTTACCTAATAAAATGGTATTGACTTATTTATAACCATCTCAAGTGAATAGAGCAGTGTAGAAATACTAGCTTATGAATATCAGATTTATGTTGTAGTAAATCTCCAAATCAGAATTTTTATTGAATGGTTTGAGTATAGATTCTGTTATTCACTGGCATGAAACTGGGAACTAACAGATAAATGCAGTTTGGAGCTGACTCATCTAGCCTTTCTTAAAACAGAAAACAAAACAAAACAAACCTCACAGGTTACAAAATTTAAAAACTAGGGACTGGGATGTTTTTAAATAAGCAAAATCATTTTTGGGATAATTCTAGCATGGTTTATTGAGGCTGCAAGAAAGAGACAGGCCTAGATATTAAGTAGTCTTTTAGCATTTCCCAAACGGTAGGTATGAAGTTCTGCAAGATGTTAGGGAAGTGAATAAAATATTATGGGAGGTGAATAATACTATGTTTTCAAATAATTCTGAGAGGAAGTATGTGAAGTGTGATAAAAAAAATACGGTGAACGCTACTGCTGAGTGCTATCCAATGGAAAGGCAGGGATCTTCAATACAGGAAGCAGCTCGTCAAACCTTAGTAACTGTGTGACAAGTTTCACCTTGTTCAGTGTAGTCAGTCAGGTGTGAGCTAAGTGGAGAGAAGGTGTGTTTTAAAGTGTGCTGTAAATCATCCTCCATTATGACAACGCACTGTGCCACACATCGCTTCTGGTATATGGAAATTTCTGTCAAATAAAAACATTACGGTGTGTCCTCATCTACCTTATTCACTGGATCTGGCACCGTGTGACTTCTGGCTCTTCCCCAAAGTCAAAATGAACACGAAAGGTAAATGTTTTGAATTGATTCAGGACATCGAGGCAGCCATGACAGCGCAACTAAAGACATTCACGAAAGACGACTTCCAGAACTGCTCCAGAAAGTGGCAAGAATGATGGGATACATGTGTTCGAAGCGAGCGGGAGTATTTTGAGGAGGATTAATGGCAATGTGTCTTTTACTGTAATAAATTTTTACTTAAACATTCACCATAATTTTTGATCATGATAAGATTATGGACTCCAGAGCCAGACCTCCTGGGTTTGAAACAGCTCCCCTGCTCATTAGTTTATTACAGTCACACACTTCCTTTTTGTTAGTCAAGTTATTTAACCTTTCTGTGCCTTGATTTTTAATCTAAAAATGGGGAAATAGTTTCTATTTCATAGGGTTTTGTGAATATTAAATAAGTTAACATATGTAAAGCACCTAGAATATTAACTTAACATATGTAAAGCACAGAATGCTCAATGATTACAATAATAATTCTTACTTGGAAAAATGTATATTCTGTCTTTTTCTTGGAAACTCACAATATTCATTGTCAAATTAAAGGTTCTGAGGAAGGCTTACAGTAACCAAATCTGTTTTCTTCCAAAGTATTTTAAAGTGTTGGTAACTGTTGTTCTAGAATCAGCTAAAATAGATTTGAAATCTTAAGAAATGAAATTTTCAAAGATGTGAAGAATTTCCCCCAAATTATTTATATTAATTTTCCCCAAATTGTTGGACAATGGAATACCTTTTCAAGGATGCTTATTAAGATCACGTAAGGAAGAGTTGGGAACTGTTCACTTAATTTCCCTAAGGATTGGCAGTTTATTGTAAGGCTAAATGGCATCTCTGCTTTAGTGTTGAGAGCTGATGACCTCTCATGGTGTATCTAGTTTTCTCTTAGACTCTTGTATTAGTTTCTATAAGTATCTTTATTCTAGCCAACAAAGCTCTAAACTAGCTCTGCCCAATAAAACTTTTGAAGATGGAAATATTCTATATCTACATTGTTCAATTTGGTAGCTACTGGCTACATGTGTAATCTACTGAGCACTTGCAGTGTGGCTAGTACATTCATGGAACTGAATCTTTAATTTTAATTAAGTAAAATAAAAATTTAAGTAGCCACATATTGCTACTTAGATAGTGCAGCTCTAAACGGTTTGCACCCTAGTTACCCGTATGACCTTAAATGCGTTTACTTTCTATCCTATCCTCATCTACACTGGTCATTTTGTTGTTCCTCAAACATGCCTGGCCCTTACTGCTTTTATTTCGTTTCCTCTAGATACCCAGTTCCTTATCTATTGGCGTGGCCAATTTCCTTACTGTCTTCTGATTTGTCCTTCTTTGATCTAGAGCAGGGGTGTCCAAACTTTTTTCAACTGTTTACAGCTGGGCCACTCACTGGAGGTGAAGTACGTATTGTCTCACCTGGTTTATTTAAGTAAACTAAATATATTTTTTGAATTTGCTGCGGGCGAATTAACAATGGATTGCGAGCCGCAGTTGGCCCGCGGGCCGCAGTTTGGACACCCCTAATCTAGAGGATCTCTGTTGGGGGTCACTGGTATGATCACTGGCCTGGTGAGGAAGATTCTCCCCCCCCCCCCCGCCAGAATCATAGGGCTTTACAAGACATAAAGAACTGCTTGAGTCTGCTTGTTACTGATGGAGCCAGGGTTTTCTTGGCAAGCCGCTTTTACTGTTATTCGCTATGTACAGATTTTATCCCTACGAGACTGCTTAGTATATGGTAGATCATCTTAGTGTGTTCTAGCTAAGAAATCTTTTCCTAACCTGTTTCCTTTGTTTTCTTCTAGGACTTTTAGTTCTTATATTTATTGCCCACTAGTTTTAATGTTTCTTTTTTTCTACTTTTTGGCTTAATCAAAAAATTTTTATTTTATTATTTTTCTATTAACTTTTTAGTTAAACAGCTTTTTACTCTTCATTTATTATTCCCTTAGTGATTATGGCATGCATCCTTGACTTAATATGGTCTAATAAAATTAATATTTTCATTACTTACCTGATTTTGCTAGATCCTTGATACTTAAAGATGGTATGTAGGCCAACAATATCAGTACATCAGGAGCTTGCTAGCAAGGCAGAATCTCAGGCCCCATCCTAAACCTAGTGAATCAGAATCTGCATTTTTAACAAGATTTTCAGTTGATTTATATGTATGTGTGTGTGTGTGTGTGTATGTGTGTGTATATATATATATTTGAGAAACACCTCTTCAGGGAATTTAGCTCCATTTATTACATCCTATATTTTGTGTTACATATGTATATATATCTTAAACTTCACAAGACATCACAGTATATATTTTGTATAGCTAACGTTGTTTTATATTTACCCTTTCCAGTATTATTCCTTCCTTACTACATTTCCATCTTTTTGTCTAAGATCATTTTCCTTCAGTATTTCTTTCAGTGTAGGCCTGCTGTTGGTGAATTCCCTCAGTTTTTGTTTGTTTGAACAAATATTTATTTTACATTTTAAAAAATTGAGATATAATTAATATACCATAAAATTTCACCATTTTAAAGTGTACAATTCAATGTTTTTTACTTTATTCACGACCATTATTACTATCTAATTCTACAACATTTCCATCACCCTCAAAAGAAATCCATTATTTGTGAGGTGTCACTTCCCATTTCCCCCTACCTTTAGCCTTTGGCAACCATTAATTTACTTTCTGTCTCAGTGAGTTTGCCTAGTATGGACATTTAAAATAAATGGAATTATACAATTTATGGCCGTTTCTGTTTGGCTTATTTTACTTAACATAGTGTTTTAAAGGTTTATGTTGTAATGTGTGTTAGTACTTTATTCGTCTTTATGGTTCCATTGTATGGCTTTGTCACATTTTGTTTTTTCATGCATCATTTGGTAGACATTTGGGTTGTTTTCATTTTTTGGCTATTATAAATAATGCTGCTGTGAACATTTGTGTACAAATTGTTGTGTGTACATATATTTTCAGTTCATTTGAGTAGATTTCTAGGAGTGGAATTGCTGGGTCGTATGGTAATAACTCTATGTTTAACTTTTGAGGACCTGCCAAACTGTTTTCCACAGTGGCTGTACCATCTTAAATTCCACCAGCAATGTCTGATGGTCCCTATTTCAACTTCGTATTTGAATAATATTTTCTCTGAGTACAGAATTTTAGGTTAGCTACTATTTCAGCTCCTGTCATTGCTATTGAGTTCACTGCTTGTAGCTCTTTTGAAAGTAATGTGTCTTATTTTTTCCCCGTCTATTTTAACATTTTTCTCTTTGTTTTTGGTTTTGAGCAGTTTGACTATGATGTGTGTAGGTGTAGATTTTTTTTGGTGGTATCTTGGGGTTGGGTGAAATTCTTGAAGCAATGGGTTCAGTATTCTATGAGTTGATGTCTTTCATCAGTTTTAGAAAATTCTTGGTCACAAGGTATTCAAAGGTTGCTTCTATTCCCTTCTCTGTCCTTCTGGAATTCCAATTATATGTGTGTTAGACCTCTTGAACATGTTCCTCATGTCTCTTACATACCGACCTTTTTTTCCCCTTTTCTGTTTCTTTTTGGGTATATTTCATTTGGGGTATTTTTTATGGACTTTTCCCCCAGTTTATTAATCCTGTCATTTGTTGTGTCAAATCTTATAACTCATCCACAAAGTTCTCAATTTCACGTATTATATATTTTAGTTTTGGAATGTACATTGAATTCTTTATTATATGATCAATTCTCTGGTGAAATTTTGTCTTGTCTATTTTATTTGGTTTTAAAATACACAACTAATATATAGCCTTTGCTTCTGTATTTGGGGGCCTTTGTGTGAATTCAAAAAGGTCGTACTCTCTAGACATAAGAATAGCTTGGTGAGTGGAGAGTGACTTTGTGAGATTTAGAAAGTGGTAGCCCCCTTCCTGTAGGCTTATGCAGCTGTGGGACAGGTTGCAAAGGCTGTTTTTTTTTTTTTTTTTTAAGTTGGGGAAGGGGAACAGAACTTTTTTTTTTCTTTTTAATTGGGGAATAGTGTGTACTTCCAGGACTTTTTTTTCCCCAAGATTTTTTTCCCCCAAGGCAAATTGTTGTCCTTTTCAATCTTAGTTGTGGTTTTCAATCTTAGTTGTGGAGGGTGCTGTTCAGCTTCAAGTTGTTGTCCTTTCAGTCTTAGTTGTGGAGTGCACAGCTCAGCTCCAGGTCCAGTTGCCCTTGTTAGTTGCAGGCGGTGTCGAACTGGCAACCTTGTGGTTGAGAGCCCCCGCTCCAACCAACTGAGCCATCTGGGATGCAGCTGAGCTCAAGGTGCTGTGTTCAATCTTAAGTTTAGGGGGCAAATCCCTTGTGGGAGTCGAACCAGCAGCCTTGTGGTTGAGAGGACGCACTCCAACCAACTGAGCCATTCGGGAGCTCAGCGGCAGTTCAGTTCAAGGTGCCGTTTTCAATCTTAGTTGCAGGGGGCGCAGCCCACCATCCCTTGCGGGACTCAAGGAATCAAACTGGCAACCTTGTGGTTGAAAGCCCACTGGCCCATGTGGGACTAGAACCGGCAGCCTTCGGAGTTAGGAGCAGGGAGCTCCAACCACTTGAGCCACCGGTCCGGCCCCGCAATGGCCGGTTTTTAACTCCCTTTTGTTTTCTCAGCCGGTCACCCTTAGAAAGCAAACAGATTCTACAACTATGGGTGCTCTGATATATAAAAGTAAGCTATGCTCTGTTTTCAGAATGATTTCTTTTTTTGTATTTTGAAAAAAGTAGGTTATATACAGAGGGTGCCAAAACAATGGGTGCCAAAAACACGTATACACATTTTAAGATAACAGCTCTTAAAATTTTAAGATAACAGCTCTTAAAATATGTATACATTTTTTTTTGGCATCCGTGGCATATGCATATGTAAAATATCAAATAGTACAAAATTGAAAAGTTGGTCTCTTTCCTATCACTACTTTCCAGTCCTCAAACAAGTATCTTTTGAGGCTGTTATTCTACTTTTTTATATATTGTTTCTGGCATGATTAACCCATATAGTAGGTGTGATAACAAAACAAAACAAAACAGTGAAATTTAAATAAAAAAGTTGTTACACTAAGAGACATATTTCCATTAATCCTCCTCAAAATACTCCTCCTTGCCTCAAACAGTCTTATCCTATCATTCTTGCCACTTTCTGAAGCAGTTCTGGAAGTCTTCTTTTCTGAGTGTCTTTATCCTCTATCATGACAACACTCTGTGTCACACATTGCGTCTGGTACGGCAGTTTCTGTCAAGTAAAAACATTATGGTGTGTTCTCATCCACCTTATTCACCGGATCTGGCACCGTGCGACTTCTGGCTCTTCCCCGAAGTCAAAATGACCATGAAAGGAAAATGTTTTGAATTGATTCAGGACATCGAGGCAGGCACGACAGCGCAACTAAAGACATTCATGAAAGAGGACTTCAAGAACTGCTTCAGAAAGTGGCAAGAATGATGGGATAAGTGTGTTCAAACTGAGGGGGTAGTTTTTTGAGGGGGATTAATGGCAATGTGTCTTTTACTGGAATAAATTTTTTTTATTGAAGCATTCACCATATTGTTTGATCATACCTCGTATACTTAAACATGTAAGTGTGTGTACATGTATGCATTATTTCCTTCCCTTTTTTTCATTGAAGATAATGTATTGTATATATCTGTTCTGCGTCTTGATTTTTTTCTTTTTCCATATCACTATGCAAAATCTCCCCCATTCTTTTTTTTTTTTTTTTTTTTTAGAGAATTTTTATGAGTTTATTTGAGTCAAACTGATGATGTATGCTGGGGAGCAAGATCTCAAATGCTACCCTGACTCATTCTTTGAGCTAGATTTGTAGTATCAATTATATGGATCTGTTAAAACTAATTTATCTATTTTCTGTTGTCTAACATGTAGGTTATTTCTAACCTCATGCTAATACAAATGATACTGTTATGAATATCCTTGCATATGTGACTTCATTTACATAGGTAAATGTATCTGTACATAAATTGCCAGAAGTGGAAAACATTTCTAGATTTCAAAGAATATGTACCTTTTACATTTTTATAGGTATCCCTAAATTGTTCTATAAAGAAATCCTATCAATTTGCACTCTCACCAACAATGTATGAGTGTAACTGTTTTTATTGCCTTACCATTAAAGTGTACCGATAAGTTTTATTAGTACGGGAAGAGAAAAATGAGATCTTGACGTTTAATTTTATTTTAAAATAACTGAAGTCACACATTTTAAAAATATGCTTAACAGCCATATGTATTTCCTTTCTTGTGATCTGTCTGTGCATATTCTTTGTTCATTTTTTCCATTGGATTTTTTTTTCTTATTGATTTGCAGGATATTTTTATATACATAGTAAAATTAGCCTCTTATCATGCTACAAATAGTTTATTTTACTGATTTGTTACTCATCTTTTTGCTTTTTTAAATCTTTTTTATACAGATATTTAAAATTTATATTGTCAAATTTATAAGTCTTTTCCATTATGTTTTTAGGTTTTGTGCTGTATTTAGAAAGGCCTTCCTCAGTTCATATGCTAATGATTCTGTTTCATTTTAGTAATTTTATAATTTTATTTTAAACGTTTAATTCTTTGGTTTACCTATAATTTTTTTATATAATAGATGATAAGTATTTTTCTATATCATTTGAATAACCAAATTTTATAACAAGGCTGGAACTATGTTTAGTAATTATATGTGGCTGAATATTCAGAGCTTCTTTGGTCCATATGTTATTGACACTCCCTTTACCCTTTTGAGATGTTTGTCACAGGGTCAGAGGAAAATATCAACAATGTTAATATATGTTGAAACCTATAAACTGTACATATATGAAATATTTGAGGGAAGAAAGAATATAATAGTTTAATTAAATGAGTAATTCAGAAATTTGTCTTTATCTCCTTAGGTAGTACTGTTCACTCTAATAGTCTCTGAATGTAATATGGCCAGTTGTTCCAAGTACTGTAGGTGTAAACTGAGAAATACGTGCAAAAATCTTTTCTCTGTTATTCCAAGTTTATCAACTACAAAGAAAATAGAGAAGGACTAGGGAAATTATATTCCTTTTTTAACCATACACAAAAATTACTATTTCTTAGCCTCCTACAGACCGTATTATAACCAGCTGAGTAGACACAGGCATATTTTGACAAGTTAGAAGCTTCTGTGTATACTTGCTAGAGTGCATGTTTCTCTTAAATTTGTGAACACTTGGTGGTGATGATGGTGTTGGAGTTCTCCTCTAGTAGTTATAGTCTTTCTGCACTAGCACTAACTTTTGCGTAGTGTTTTTCTGTGCTCTCGGAGGCCTTATTTGATAGTTTTTACATCAGTGTTTCAAGCAATTTCTGGTCTAGTTATGTACTCTACCAAAAAGTCCTTTGATCTCATAATGTAGATATCTCCCCTCTCACATTCACAATGTGTACGATAATAGCTCTTGAGAGGTCTTCCACTAAAGAAGAAACTTATTTAACTTTGTTCATCCCAGTATCCCGAGGACCTAGGGGTTCTATAGAAAATATTATGGGCAATGTTAGTTTATGTTACTATAGATGTAGTTAATAGAGTGCTGATCCTTTCTTTTCTTAATTTGATTCTTTTCTGTGTTGGCATTGAACCAAAATTATTACTCTGAGAAGTAGGGAATGCTGTAATAGTAGGATCATGTTTTTTTTTCACTTTTGGGCCATATATGAACCTAACCATTTTACTTTTAAAGGCTGTTATTGCTATTTTTATGTTGTACTTCTGAATTTTTAAATGTAGCATTTGTTTCTATAATTTATGGCTAGTACTACCCTTAATTATTGTCACAATGACTGTATTTTCCAAAATAAAATTAGTCTTATACATTGTCAGTGTTTTACACATTGGTTTGATGATATGGATAAAATAATTAAAAACCAAAACTTTTTCCAGGAAATACTTTTTGTTGGTTAATGTTACATAGTCCATTTACTTTCAAGCAATATGCTTCACGATCATAAGCTGCAAAAAAAACACAACCAACCAGAATACATTATTGGTTAGCCACTTCCAGTATGAGGAAGTTGAGGGATAAACTTGGACACTGATATTTGAAACTTTTAGGATATTTTAATGTTTCAAGAAATCTAGGACATGATATCCCTGTAAACAGAGGAAAAATAGTGGTTGCCAATGTGGGAAATTAGCTCTGCCTTTCTTCTTCCTCTCTGTGGACTTTGTTCTTTTTAATGTAATGCAGATTCCTCCAGTCTTTTACTTTTGTACTCTTAGTACAAAAGTACTCTTGGTGTGTTATATATTACTGTTTCCCCGAAAATAAGACCTAGCCGGACAGTCAGCTCTAATGTGTCTTTTGGAGCAAAAAATAATATAAGACCTGGTCTTATTTTACCAGTAAGACCCAGTATAATATAATATAATATAATGTAATGTAATGTAACGTAACGTAACGTAACGTAACGTAACGTAATGTAATATAATGTAATACAATATAATATCAGATGCATTAGAGCTAATTGTCTGTCTAGGTTTCATTTTCGGGGAAACACGGTAGATCTGTCCTTTTTTGAATGGAGGGACTGGACTGAGTTTTAAAGGAAGACATTAGGGAAGAAAATTACACTCTTGTTTTAGTTTCACTTAGGGCAAGCCTGCTTAGAATTGCAGACTGTCTCTCTTGATACTGCTGTCTTAAGTTTCTTCCTTTGGGACGCTATTGCAGTTCATAATTTTCCTGTTTTAAAATGAATAAAGATGGCCTGATGGCTCAGTTGGTTAGAGCTCGGGCTCTGAAGGACAGGGTTGCCAGTTCGATTCCCACATGGGTCAGTGAACTGTGCCCTCCACAACCAGATTGAAGACAACAAGCTGCCTCTGAGCTTCCGGAGGGGCGGCCGGATAGCTCAGTTGGTTAGAGCGCAGCTTCTCAACAACAAGGTTGCCGGTTCAATTCCCACATGGGATGGTGGGCTGTGCCCCCTGCAACTAAAAATTGAAAACGGTGACTGGACTTGGAGCTGAGCTGTGCCGTCCACCACTAGATTGAAGGACAATGACTTGGAGCTGATGGGCCCTTGAGAAACACACTGTCCCCCAATGTTCCCCAATAAAAAACAAAAAAGAGAATAATATTTGACTGATTCTCTTCCTTTAGTTTTTTTTTTTTTTTTTTAAGATTTTTATTGGGGAAGGGGAACAGGACTTTATTGGGGAACAGTGTGTACTTCAGGACTTTCCCAAGTCAAGTTGTTGTCCTTTCAATCTTAGTTGTGGAGGGCGCAGCTCAGTTCCAGGTCCAGTTGCTATTGTTAGTTGCAGGGGGCACAGCCCACCATCCCTTGCAGGAGTTGAACCAGCAGCCTTGCGGTTGAGAGGACGTACTCCAGCCAACTGAACTATCTGGCCACCCAGGAGCTGAGCGGCAGCTCATTGACTTCATTTTAGTTGCAGAGGGCGCAGCTCGCTGGACCATGTGGGAATTGAACCGTCAGCCTCGTTTCTCAGAGCTTGTGCTCTAACTGAGCCAACCGTTCCCCTCCCTTTAGTTTTAAGGTCAGTGCTATAAAGTCATAGAAAACTTAGTGATTTCGAAAAATCAACATCAAAACAGGTCTTAAATTGCTAAGACATAATTTCTGATAGATTTTTTTTTTTCTTTTTGGTGATTTCCAAAAATTGCTGTTTGTATTTGAAATTCCATGTTAGGTGCCAAATTACAGTCCCAAATTTGCCAATCTGAAAAGATTCATTGGTACATTAAAATCTATTAAGTTTATTTTTATTTTAAAACTTACATATGCTCATTGCCTAATTTTTAGATAAGAAAAAATTTTAAGAAAATAAAAACAATCTACAATCTTATGTTCAAAGATAACTTAGCCTAGTTAATATATTTTGATCTTGTTCCTTTCGTTATTCTCTTTAGTTCCACCATCTTAACATAGTTGAGATTATATTATCCATATAAGTTAGTATTTTGGTCCTTCTCTTAGTATAACTTTAAATTGTCAAGGAAAAGCTTGAGTACCCTTTTGCATTTATTCATTAATTCAATAAAAATGTATGAATATGTAAATATAAATATGTAAGTTTATAACTATATGTATATACATATAAACACACACACACATACACTCATACATAGGCACTCAAGCCATTATGTTGGCTGCTTCCCGGAAAGTGTATTGTCTTTCAGGTATTAACTGGCAAAAAATAACTGCAGAAAATCTACCAAAAGAACGGTTTATTTGGGAAAAGAAAAAAGAAACAGGGTCATTCCAGGAATGTGCAAATGCACACTCCTGACCGGCTGCCCACATGAAGAAGCAAAAAGCCCCAATTCCAAGATGGCTATTCTATTTTAGCATCCTTCCCCTGGAAGTTACCACAAAGTTTTAACAGGAAGTCAGGACTAGAGAGTTAACAAGGGGGCCCAGCTTCACCCCATAGTCCTCCCAGCTCTATGGTTAAGCATTTTGAGATGCCAGTTCACTTTTATCACAGGGCACAAAAGTTAACTATCATATAAAGTAGACCATGAACAATGTTTGTGTTCTCTTGAAATTCAGACAAGGAACCCCTCTGGATTATCCATATTTTGTCTCATAAATTGTCTCTGTTTGTAGATTCCTCTCTTTGGTGCTAAGACTATTGGCCAGAGGAGTCCTGATGGGCCAGTGCTGAGCAAAGCTGAATTTGTTGAGAAAGTTCGTCAAAGTAACCAGGCCTGTCATGATGGAGATTTCCACACGGCTATTGTTCTGTACAACGAAGCCCTGGCTGTTGACCCTCAGAATTGCATCTTATACAGCAATAGATCTGCAGCATATATGAAAATCCAGCAGTATGACAAGGCACTGGATGATGCAATCAAAGCTCGACTTCTCAATCCCAAATGGCCGAAGGTAGAAATTTCATTTACTTTCTTAGAATCTTTTGTGCTGATTTCTTATTTTAATGTAACATTTTATTGACTCAGTGCAGTTATTAATATTTTAATAGTCTGTACTTTGGCAAAATGTAAAATGGCTTCATTGAGCAGGTACACTAGTGAATCGCTTCCTTTTTTTATGCTTTGGAAATAGGCTTTGCATGTCCAAGTTTAATTCTTTTCCTGTATGTTTGAGATTTGAATTTTTTTCACTCAGGTTCTTGATAGGACACATTGTAATTACTTAGATAGATATTGGATGTCTTTTTTTTGCACAGATGTTTTAGATAGAGTATGATGATCATGTTTCTTTCCTTCAATTTAAAATAACTAATTTTATTCCCTGTCCATACGTCTTTTCAGAATGGTATTTAATCAGAGAAACGTTTTTTTTAGTAAGTCATTGTAATTATCTGTATTCCCTTGAAAAATTTGAGGATTGAGTTATCTTTGTTTTGTATACTTGTATACTTTATTTTCAGTGTGTCTATTTACTGCCTAACCCCCGGTGTATTTTAGAAACAGTTTCTTAAGATGTGACTGAAGTGTTTGAGGTATTTTTTATTGAATGCAAAACCATTTGATCCTATTCTTGGCTTTCTGTTGGGTTAACAAATGTTAATGGATATTTCTTAGAGATTTAAAAAAGATTCTTACTGTTTAATAATATGTCACAGTCATATTACTTTATACTTCAACTCTGGTAGCTATTTTTGGCCTCATTCAGTGGCATTTCCAGTATTGCTGTTACCTCAAGAATTGATTAGTATTCTGTAATTCCCTAAAGGATTTCTTTTATAACTATAATTATTATAAATGAAACAAAATCTCTTTAAAAATTGTTATATGACAACATTTGGGAGTTAGAATGCTGTTTTCAAAGGACAGACCTAGGTTTAAATTTTTTCTCTTCTATTAATGACAATATGGCTCTGAGTAAATCTCTTGGACCTCTTGTGGTTAAGATAAATGGTATAATAATACTTATCTTGTAAGGTTATTTAAGAGTTAAATAGTTTGTTACTTATACATAGTAGATGTTTGGTATAGGATAACTGTGATTTTTTTTAAAAAAAGGTTCAAATTAGTAAATTATTCTAGCATGGCTTGGCATGTGTCTTTTTTTCTTTTCTTTTTTTTTAAAAGCGTATGGTTGATGCAAAGAGCCTGATAAATATAGAGAGCCTAATTTTCAAATTAAGTATCTCCTTTTTGGAGCCATTTGTACCCTTCATATATTTGTGAACATCTTTAAACTTTTATCTTTTTCAGTTTTTAAATGTCACTTGCACTTTTTTTTGGTCAACCTCTTGTGATTTTTATACACACACATAAAGCTGAAAAAGGTGAACTTCTGTGATTATAGATGGAAAATTAACCTTTTAGGATAATTTTTATCAAGTTTTAGTCTCTGATTTTTCCCCTTATAAGTGAAGTTATTGTATATTTACAATTTGCATTACTATTCAGCTCCATAGTTGATTTTAAGCAGCTAACTTAAGAACATTTAGAATTATATAAAATATAAATTAGGGTTTATTATTGAAGTCACGAAAGGATCTTCCTATACAAAATGATTCATAATATAATTAATCTATAAAGAAGTTTCCACTACATAAAGTTTCATTTTATAAAAACTTGATTTTATACTTATTTTTCTAGGAGTATACTGATTATGTAAAAGAAGGTTCACTTATACTTTCTTGTCATAAAGATATGTGTGGTGAAACTTCATCAATTTTTTCCTTTGATTTTGACTTTTCTAACTGACTTTTTCATTATAATCCTTTGCCTTTCTGAAATCTTTCTCTGAAGTGTTATTGTTGTGTAGTTTGATGTGGGAAAACATACCTTCCAGTTTCTCTCTATATATAAAGATTCAAGGGCTCCAGAGATTGAATGGAGAGTCTTTCATTCATGTATACTTTGTATGAATGAAAGAATGATTTTGGTGTGATGTGGGCTGCAAAAGAGGTATTAACAAAGCACTATGAGAGTTCCCCAAAACAATAAGCCCAGTCCTATTACTAAATTATGATACTTATCTCCAACTGCCTCTTAGCTGTTGTCTGTTTATGTTCATTCTTTTTGTGTCCTGTTTAAGAAATATTTGTCTTACTCAAGGTTATAGTTTTAATATTTTCTTCTAGAATTTTTATAGTTTTTACCTTTTGGTCTATTATTCATTTTGAGTTAATTTTGGGATGTGACATATGAGGTAAGGTTTATTTATTTATTTATTTTTTCATATAGATAACCATGGTTTTTTTCCCCCCTCCTTTCGCCTCCCACCCCCAATTTCGGTTCAAGCTGTTGTTTCTCAGTCTAGTTGTGTAGGACACAACTCCCTGGCCCATGCTGGTATTATGAGCCTTGTGCTCCCTCCTGGCCGAGGCAGTCAGTCGCCGGTCATCAGTTGGCTGCTCACAGCAGCTCACGGCAGCTCTTGCTGGCTGCCAGCCACTCAGGGCAACACACGGTAGCCCATGGCAGCACAGCAGCCTGCAGCAACTCATGGCAGCCGAGCTCCAGGGAGAGCCGTTTGTTCACAATCTTAGCTGTAGAGGGTGCAGCTCACTGGTCCATGTGGGAATTGAACCAGCGACCTCTGTAACATTAGTTGAAAAGACTATTCTTTTCCCACTGAATTATCTTTGATCATAAAAGTATGGGGCTATTACTGGACTCTGTTTTGTTCTATTGATCTGTCTATTCTTATGCTTGTCTTAATTACCGTAGCTTTATTTTAAGTCTCAACATCAGTTCTTTTTCTAGGTTATTTTTGCTATTCTCTGTCTTTGCATTTTAATTTAAGTTTTATTTTTATTAGGGAATCAAGCAGCAAACTTCTAAATAATCCATGGATCAAAGAAGTACTCACAAGAAAAACCACAAAATGTTCTGAATGATAATGAAAATATATCATGTCAAAATCTGTGGGATGCAGCAAAAGTGGTGCTAGGAGAGAACTTTTAGCTTTAATGCTTATATTAAAAAGAGAAGAAATATTTAAAATAAATGACCTAAATTCCCATCTTAAGAAATGAGGAAAGCAAATTAAATGTAAAATAATTAGAAAGAAGGAAATAATAAAAAGTAGAAGTTGATGAAAGAGAAAATGTACAGTACTGAAAATCAATGAAACCAATAGTTAATTGTCTGGAAAGAAATAAAGAATTAAACCTCTAGGTAGATAAAAGACAAATGAGACAAAAGAGAGAAGACACAAATTAACAATATCAAGAATGAAAGAAAGGACATCACTGAGAAATAAGGAGGCAACTCTTCTACCTCTTTGCTATTTGTGTATGAGCTGGGTAACAGATGTGCAGTGACCAATCACCAACATACTTTGAAACAAGTGATGTGGCTGGTACTAGTCATGATGTACACTTCTTAGTTATGAAGTGATTGTGGATCAAAGAGCTAGCAGTGGAGTTTGTATTTTACGTGTTTACTCAAGGTTAATATACTGTGGTAACTTAAATTTGAATTGTATTATTAGGGAACTGGTGTTATTTAATTTCTGGTAACTGAAATCCATGTATATTAAAATAATATACATATGAAGTGAGGGCTGCTGGTTCTTTGGAGTTGGACCTAGATTTCCGCCCCCCCCTCCCCCCCCCGCCCCATGTTACTTCACTTCTATAAGCCTTAGTTTTCCCATTTGTAAACTGAGTTAACATCACAAAGCTTGAAGGGTTGTATTGAGGATTAAATAAAGTAACGTTAGGCATCCAGCACTGAGCTTTTCACAGGTTACTTAATACATGATGGTCATTAATGATGATGATAGTCATGAAGTTAGTGATTGTTCTGTATTTATACACATGTAGTGTTTAGTTAACCTACCCAGTTCTTTTTGAGCATTTTTCTTCCCTTATAATAATCTTAGTAATCTTCTGAATCCTTCCAATTTCTGCTGATTGTTTTTAAAAAGTATACCAAAATGGATAAAATCCTCCATTAAGATATATTTGTTGCAGAGAGAAGAGGAAGAATTGTTGCTGTTGTGTTTTTTTTTACCGCATAGATAATATATATAATCTTTTGAATAACTTACCAGATTCTATTGCTCTTTTATATGTGGCTATACATCATTTATTTCAATTCAATAAATATCTATTAAGCATTTATTATAGGTCAGCGTAGTTCTGCTGTCTTCTCTGGTAACAATATTTAATGAATTATTCTTTAAAGTTAGCATATTGACTTTTTTTCATTGTTTTGGTATTCTACCTCTTCTCCATGATTTAGGAAAAAAAACGAAAGGAATGTATTGTTGATCAGTACTTGTATCTGCCAGCTTTTGTTCTGTAACAAATCACTTCAAAACTTTGTGGCTTAAAATAACAACCATTTATTTAGCTCAAAGTTCTGTGTGACAGCTGGGGAGCTCTTCCGGTCTGGGTTGACCCAACTGATTTCTGCTGGGTTCGCTCATGTGCTTGAGGTCAACTAGAGATTTGATGGGTGGTGGGATCATCTAAGGCAGTCTCACTCACACATCTGACAGTTGGTATGCTGTTGGCTAGGGGAACAGCAGCAACTGGGCCATGTGTCTTTTATCATCCAGCAGGTTTCCTGGGCTTCTTCACATGGCACTTGTAGGATTCCAAAAACTGTAAAAGAATGGAAGCACTAATGCACAAGCAGTTTTTGAGTCTGTTTATACCACATTTGATGTTGTCCCTTTGGCCAGAGCAAGTCACATGGCCAAGCTCAGAACCACTGTAGGAGGGGATTACCCAAAGGCATGTAAAGGAAGGTAAGAATTTGTGGCCATCCTTATAATTTATCTCAGTATTCTTTGTCAGATAATATGTACAGTATGGTATATATTCATGTACAATCAGTTTTAGAACATATCCCGTTTTAGTTGTTTCTATTTTAATTTGACTTTTTACCCTCTATCTTTTTCTGTTCTGAAATTTTCTCGAATCAAATTTTTTCAGATAATTCAGTTGTGAAGTATTTACTGTCATTTTAGTGTGAATTATGAGTTTCAGAAATAGTTAAATTCTTCAAGAGTACCATAGGAAGAGAAACCCAGAGGAATGGTAGATTTTCAAATGGTGTAACACTATTAAAGGGAAAATTTCACAGTAGGACTTTCATATTAATTTTAAAGTGCACCATAAACACCTTCTGTCTCTTCATGGATTTAAAGCTCCTCCTATATTCTCACTTATTGTTTATTCCTGATGACAGATAATACTTAATGACAGAGTATTGTACCTTATTTGTCAGGTATTATACCTGATGACAGTTATATGTAAGAAAAATGTTAAAAAAAGCATCTTGGCTATCTGTTTCCTTTTGGTTTACCTATATCATAATAGTAACAAAATAGAATAGCTCGTATTGAATGCTTATTTACGGAAGGATTGTCTGAATCCTTTTATTTGTCATATCAGTTTTATACTCACAATAATCTTATGGGGTAGATATTATTATTACAACTTCAAAAAAGAGAACATTTATACTTAGAGATTAAATAACTTGCCAGCACATCCAGCTTGTAACTGGGAGAGCTGTACTTTAACCCAGGTCTGTCTGATTCCAAATAATTTTTCTTTAATCAGTATGCTATTCTGCTTCCCTGGACAAAGGAGCCCATCAATTAAGAAATCTAAGAGTTCAGAATTCTCTTTCAGATTTTAACACTGATATGTCCATGTGATGTTGAGGAGACTATTCAGTTTCAGTTTCCTATAATATAAATCAGAGTCTGAGTTGTGATTTATTTGCCCTTTACTTGTCATTACAGGCAAACAAAGTGTTTTAAATGCATTGGAGCTTAATAACAGAAATACACAAAGTAATGTTTTAAAGCTGCATTTTTATAGATTATCTGAAGAGTGTGTATTCATTATACACTTTTTGGGTATATGTACTTCTTATAATTTCAGTTCATTTCTTCAGGAAGAAATGAGCTTATTTATTGAGCATTTCTATGTTCTAAGCTCTGTTGTAAACTTTAGTGACCTAGCCATGTACAAGGTGGAATAAAGTTACAACTAACATTCTAGTGAGGAGAAGCAGAAAATAAATAAAATAATAATTACATATGAAAATGTTTGAAAGTGGTAAGTGCTCTGAAGACAATTTAAAACAGACTGAGGGGAAGGAGGGTACTGAGAAAAGGGAATGACAGAGTTATGGAAGAGTTTATGGGAGGAGATGATTCAGGTGAGACCTGAAAGAACCAAATGTGAAGATCTGAGCAAAGTGCATTCCAGGCAGAGTTAACAGCTAGTTTGAATTTGGCTAGTTAAAGAACATAGCTTAGAGGCCAGTGGAGCACAGTGAGTGAGTAAATGGAAAGGAGATGGTAGGGATGAGGTTGTGAAGTTAGCCAGGAGCTGGTCATGTAAGGCATTTTAAGCCATTGTAGGGAGGTAATATTTTATTCAAAGACTGATGGGATATCACTGGATGACATATTTAATTTATGGTCAGTCTGGTTAAAGGTTATTAATATGTTTAATTTCCACATATTTGTGACTTTTCAAATTTTCTTCTGTTATTGATTTCAAATGTCATTCTATTGTGTTTAGAGAACATACTTTGTATTGTATCAATCCTTTTTAATTTACTTAGGCTTCCTTTATGGTCTAATACATCATCTGTCTTCAAGAATATTCCATGTGCACTTGTGAAAAATGTGTATTCTGCTGTTGTTGGGTGTGGTATTCTGTGTATGTCTATTAGATTTAGTTAGTTTATAATGTTGTTCAAGTCTTTTCTATTGGTATGATTGATGGTACTGTTCATTACCAAAAGTTTAGTATTGAAGTCTCGAACTATTATTATTGAATTTTCTATTTTTCTCTTCAATTTTGTCAGTTTTTGCTTCATGTATTTTGGAGGCTTTGTTGTTGAGTGCTTATATTTTTATGATTATTATGCTTTTCTGAAAGATTGATTATTACAAATATCCTTCTTTGTCTCTAGCAACAATTTTTGTCTTAAAATCTATATTGTTTGATGTTAATATAGCCACTCCACCTCTTTTTTGGTTAGTGCTTGCATGTAACCATTTTTTCCATACTTTTCCTTTCAATTTATTTATGTCTTTGAAACTAAGGTGAGTGTAGAGTTACATAATGGTTTTTAAAAAGAAATCCATTATGCCAATCCCTACCCTTTGATTGTAGTGTCTGATCCATTTATATTTAATGTAACTGCTGATAAGGTAGGATTTATACCTGCCTTTTTGTTATTTGTTTTCTATATGTTTTTTCTATATGTCTTTTTTTAATATGTCTTTCTGTTCTCTTCCTTCAGTACATTTTTATGTTAAATAAATATTTCCTAATGTGCCAGTTAAATTGCCTTGTTTCTTTTACTATATGTATTTTTAGTTATTTTCTTGGTGGTTGCCGTAGGGATTATAATTACAATTTTAATTTAAAACAATACAGTTTGAATTTACATATGTTTAATTTCAACAGTATACAAAAACTTTGCTCCAATATGGCTCTATTCTCTTCTTCTTTTGTTGTGATATTGTTGTAAAAAGTATATCTTTATGCATTATAAGCTCATCAGCATAATCTTATAATTATTGCCTTGTGCCATTGTCTTGTTTTAAAAAATTTTTTATTGGGGAGTATTGGGGACCAGTGTGTCTTTCCAAGTCCCATCAGCTCCAAACCAATTTGCTGTCCTTAAATCTAGTTGTGCAGGGCACAGCTCAGCTCCAAGTCCAGTCGCAATTTTCAATCTTTATTTGCAGGGGGTGGGAATTGAACCGGTAACCTTGTTGGTAAGAGCTCCCGCTCTAACCAACTGAGCCATCCGGCTGCCCACCAGCAGGCAGTTCAGTGTCAGGTTGTTGTATTCAATCTAGTTATGGAGGGCGCAGCTCACTGGCCCATGTGGGAATCGAACTGGCAATCCTCTAACCAACTGAGCCATCGGCCGCCCCACTGTTGTCTTTTAAATCATACAAATTCTCTCTTTGGTGAGACATTATGCTCACACTTTATTTTTTTAGACATGGTTTTGTTTAATAGCTGATTTAAAGTTTTTGTCTAGTAAGTCCAACGACTGGATTTCCTTATGGATAATTTCTATTGCCTGCTTTTTTTTTTGCAGGGTATGGGCCATGCTTACCTGTTTATTTGTATTTCTCCTCATTTTTTGTTGTTGAAAACTGGATATTTTAAGTAATACAATGTAGCAATTTGAAAATCAATTTGCCCCACCCCCAAGGGTTTGTTGTTGTTGCTATTTGTTGCTGTTGCTTTTTGTGAGTTAGTGACTTTCCTGGACTAATTTTTTAGTCTATGTTCTTTGTCATGTGTAGCCATTGAAGTCTCTGTTTGTTTAGTTTAGTGGTCAGCTATTGATTACACAGAGATTCCTTAAATGTCTCCCAGCCTTTGTTGAAGAGTTTCTTGTGTGTGTTGTGCCCTATCTTCTACAATGGCAATTTATGATTCTGTCTTAGTCTTCACATCATGCTTATGTAGAACTGCAATTTCAGCCAGAGGTGAGAGACTAAGACATTCTCAGGTCTTTCTTGGGCATGTGCAAAGACTGCACATTCCTAGGTTTCCAAGAATATTTTAGAGTTTTCCAAAGTCCCGTATGAACATCTAACTCTCCAGATTTTTCTTTTAAGTTTTTCTTTAGCCTCTTATTTATCCAATTTGTATCACTGCTTCAAGCTGCTGTGATGTTAAGCACTTGCCACTGATTTTGTTGACACACTGGGGAGAGGGCTGTTTTCACTGAGCTATATCTGAGTCAGGTGAAATAAGTCCTGTGAATGGAGCTTTCTTAAGGAGCTGCCAGACAGGTCAAATAGTGATCATTTTCTGGGGATGGGGTGTTTTGGGGAACTCCAAACCATTCTAACCTTTCCATTGACTAACTAAATTTCTGTTTTTCTCAGGTATTGTGCTTGAAAGGCTGCTGGTTTTCAAGTCTACCACAGAGCTAGGGAAAGGGGATAAAAATAGTATAAGGTAAAAATCCACAAATTTGCTGTTCTTTGAGATTCAGCTGCTTCTCTTGAAGAAACACTTCTTGTGTTTCTGCAAGTTGTTGGTTAACTTCCACAATTCTGAAAAAGTTGATTTTCACAAGTTTTGCTTGTGTTCTTATTGCTTATGGAAGAGCAGAGTTTTGGAGGTCCATACTCTGCCATTTTGGAAGAGTACCATAATTTTATTTGTAGTAAAATATAAAATACCACTGTTTGGGAAATGGAAAGAAGAAGGGCTAAAGCAGAAGCAGGCAGATTAATGATGGTGCTAACTTAGACCGGAGTAATGGTATAAATTAAGACTCACTGAACTTTATAACTGAGAGTCTCTCACTGATCGTCATAACAATTATCTGTTATACAAGGTGTGATAAAAAATATGGTGAATATTTAAATTAAAAAATAGAGTAAGACACATTGTCATTAATCCTACTCAAAATACTCCCCCTCTCTTTGAACACACTTATTCCATCGTTCTTGCCATTTTCTGAAGCAGTTCTGTAAGTCGTCTTTCAGGAGTATCTTTAGTTGTGCTTTTGTGGCTGCCTCGATGTCCTGAATCAATTCAAAATGTTTACCATTCATGGTCATTTTGACTTTGGGGAAGAGCCAGAAGTCACATGGGGCCAGATCCAGTGAATAAGGAGGATGAGGACACACCATAATGTTTTTATTTTTAATGGAAAGTATGGTCTTTATGGGGTTCTGGCAAGACATAGCCAAAGCAGTTCACTTTTATTATTTTTTTAAATTTTTATTGGGAAATATTAGGGAACAGTGTGTTTTTCCAGGACCCATCAGCTCCAAGTCAAGTTGTTTTAATCTGGTGGATAGCGCAGCTCAGCTCCAAGTCAAGTCATTGTTTTAAGTCTAGTTTTGGAGGGTGCAGTTCACTGGTCCATGTAGGAATTGAACCAGCAACCTTGGTGTTATGAGCACTGCACTCTAACCAACTGAGCCAACTGGTTACCCCCATAATGTTTTTATTTGACAGAAATTTCCATACGAGAAACGATGTGTGACATGAGCCTTTCCAGTTGTGATAATACGGTGAATGCTGCTGCTGAGTGCCATGCAATGGAAAGGCAGGGATCTTTAGAAAAGGAAGGGGTATGTCAAACCTTAGTAACAGTGGGTGACAAGTTTCAACTTGTTCAGTGCAGTCGGGTGTGAACTATCGTTGAGAGAAGGTATGTTTTAAAGTGTGCCATAAATCATGGATGAGGAACAATGCATTAACATGAAATGGACAAACGGTTTCATTCTCCATCATGATAGTGCTCCATATTGTTTTTAAACATTCGCCATATTGTTTGATCACATCTCATAGATGGTGCTTTTTCTCTATTTTATAAATAAGGTGAGGTTCAGGGAGATTAAGTAGTTTGGACAGAGTCAAAGAGTCAGAAAGAGTAAAAGAGTAAAAAAGAGTAAAAGAGTCAAAGAGTAAAAAAAAAAAGTAAGAAAAAAAAGAGTAAGAAAAAATAGGCACGCTATTTACCTGACTCCAAATTATCTTAACATCTCTGCCCCATGACATTAAAATCAAAGTTATATGGCAAATACTAAATTCACAACAAATGTTTACAATAAAGTTGACTATCTTCCATACATATTTCTTTTGCATAATTTTATTCTTGTTTAAGAATAGGTGAGAATTTAGTTGTTCAGAATCTTTTTGTAGACAGTTGGAAAGATAATCAGGAAAGGGGATTTTTCATGTACAAGAATGTGACACTTCCCTTAAATTTAAGTGAAACTCTTTATTCTACCATGAGGAAAATCCATCATGGCTTGCTATTACTTCTTTTAATATTATAGATTTTATTACCATAGCAAATGTTATTACCAGTTTATCTTTGGAAATAAATGTCTTCTTGTTATTAATATAGAGCAGTATTTCTTACGTCTTAAACACATGATTTTATGACAGGTTTGTTATTTGTATGCCTTTGAATCTATGTTTCAGGTGTTTTGGGTTAACCTATGAATTGTACATGGACACACATAATTTTTTAAAAATTGTCTTACTGTTTTCTGGTTACATTAATTTTTTATTTTAATTTTTAAAAATAATTTTTTATTTTTCAATTACAATTGACATACAGTATTATATTAGTTTCAGGTGTACAACATAGTGATTAGAGATTTATATAACTTACGAAGTGATCAGCCCTATAAATCTAGTACACATCTGCCACCATACATAGTTATTACAATATTATTGACTTTATTCTTTATGCTATACTTAACATACCTATGACTATTTTGTAACTACCAATTTGTACTTCTTAATCCCTTTCCCTTTTTCACCCATCCCTCAACTGCCTCCCATCTGGCAACCATCAAAATGTTCTCTATTTGAGTTTGTTTCCGTTTTATTTGTTCATTTATTTTGTGTTTTAGATTCTACATATACGTGAAATCATGTGGTATTTGCTTTCTCTGTCTGACTTATTTCTTTAGCAAAATACCCTCTAGGTCCACCCATGTTGATTCTACATATACGTGAAATCATGTGGTATTTGCTTTCTCTGTCTGACTTATTTCTCTTAGCAAAATACCCTCTAGGTCCACCCATGTTGTTACAGGTGGAAAGATTTCATTCTTAATATGGCTGAGTAATATTCCATTTTATGTATGTACCACTTCTTTGTGCATTTATCTATTGATGGACATTTAGATTGCTTCCATATATTGGCTATTGTAAATTATGCTGCAAGGAACATGTACATGCATATGTCTTTTTGAATTAATGTTTTGGGTTTCTTTGGATAAGTACCCAGAAGTGGAATTACTGGGTTCTTCGTTGTCTCTTGTTACAGCCTTTGTTTTAAAGTCTATTTTTCCTGTATACACGTAAGTATTGCTACCCCAGATTTTTTTTTCCCCGTTTTTCCATCCTTTTACTTTCAGTCTGTGTGTGTCTTTTGATCTGAAGTGAGTCTCTTGTTGGCAGCATGTGTAAGCGTCTTGTTTTCTTATCCATTTAGCCACCCTCTCTTTTGACTGGCCTATTTAATTCATTTACATTTAAAGTAATTGTTGATAGATAATGTGGTTGTTGCCATTTTATTACATATGTATATATATTTTTAATTTTTAATTTTTTTCTGTTTTCTTAAAGAAGTCCCTTTAACATTTCTTGTAGTATTGGTGTGGTGGTGATGAACTCTTTTGGCTTTTTATTGTCTGGGAAACTCTTTACCTGTCCTTCAATTCTAAATAATAACTTTGCTGGGTGGAGTAATCTTGGTTGTAGGTCCTCACTTTGAATATTTCATGCCAATCCCTTCTATTCTGCAAAGTTTCTTTTGAGAAATCAGCTGATGATGTTATGGGAGTTCCCTTGTAAGTAACTAACTACTTTTTCTTCCTGCTTTTAAGACTCTCTCTTTGTATTTAACTTTTGGCATTTTAATTATGGTTTCTTGGTGTTGGCCTCTTTGGTTCATCTTGATTGGGACTCTGTGCTTTCTGGATTTGTATGTCTATTTCCTTTGTCAGGTTAGGGAAGTTTTCTGTCATTATTTCCTCACATAAGTTTTCAATTCTCTCTTCTCCTTCTGGTACCCCTATGTTGCCAGTATTGGTATGCGTGATATTGTCCCAGAGGCCCCTTAACTATTATTGTTTTGGATTCCTTTTTTTTTTTTTTTTTTTTTTTTTGCTGTCTGATTGCGTGTATTCTGCTACCATATCTTCGAAATCTCTGATTCAATCCTCTGCCTCATCCTACTGTTGATTTCCTGTAATATATTCTCATTTCTGTTATTGTATTCTTCATTTCTGTTTTTTTTATGTTTTCTATCTCCATTTTTATGTTTCCTATCTCTCTGTTGAAGTTCTTACTGAGATCATTGAACATCCTTTTTTTTTTTTTAACAATTTCTTTTTTAATTGGGGAATATTGGGGAACAATGTGTTTCTTCAGGGCCCGTCAGCTCCAAGTAGTTATCCTTTAATCCAGTTGTGGAGGGCGCAGCTCAGCTCCAAGTCTAGTCGCCATTTTCAATCTTTAGTTGCTGGGGGTGCAGCCCACCATCCCATGCAGAATTGAACTAGCAACCTTGTTGTTAAGAGCTCGTGCTCTAACCCACTGAGCCATCCGACCGCCCCTCTGGAAGTTCAGCAGCAGCTCGTTGTCTTCAATCTAGATGTGGAGGGTGCAGCTCACTGGCCCCTGTGGGAATTGAACTGGCAACCCTGTTGTTCAGAGCTCGCGCTCTTACCAACTGAGCCATCCGGCTGCCCCTGAGCATCCTTATGTGTTTTGAACTCTGCATCTGAACTCTGAGACAGGTAGATTGCCTGTCTCCATTTTGTTTGATTCTTTTTCTGAAGCTTTGTTCTCTTCTTTCATTTGGGACACGTTTCTTTGTTTCCCCATTTTGGCTGTCTCCTGGTGTTTGTTTCTATATATTAGGTAGGTCTGCTATGTCTCTCTGTCTTGGTGGAGTGGCCTTAAGTAGTAGGTATCCTGTGGGGCCCAGGGTGTAGTCTCCCTGGTCACCTGAGCTGGGTGCACCAGATGTGTCTCGTGTGTGGGTTGTGTGTGCTCTCCTGTTGTAGTTGAGCAACGATTGCTGTTGGCATGTCAGTGGGAAGGATTGACCCTCAGGCTGATTGGTTGTGAGGACTGGCTGTGACTACAGGATTCATTTTAGTGGGACTCTGGTGCCTGTCCAGTCTTACCTTTGGCTGTGTCATTTGTGGAAGTGTTTGGGTAGTGCTCTGGTTTGGTCTGAAGCTGGCTACCAGGTGTGTTGGTTCTGGGGCCTTTTGGGAGGGGCTTTGGTGCAGGCGAAGGTGAGCCGCTGCCTGTGCTCTGCCTGGGGCCACTTGGAATGAGGTACAAAGTGATCTGCAGATGATTGCTACTTGTGTTGGGCTTGCAAGTACCAGGGAGACGCTAAGTTGTGAACTAAGGCTGGGTCACATATAATTTTTTAATTACAAAAGTAACTCAAAATTACATTTGAAAAAATCTTAAACAATAAAAATCATATTCCTCTCATCTACTGCTTACTCCCTTCCCCATCCTTCACTTTAGTCCTAGACTTAACTGTTTTTATCCAATTTGAGTATTTTTGAGACCTTTTGCAACATATCTACAACTCTACACACATTTACACATGTGCTCACACATGTATACATACATACTTTTTAAAGAAAAAGGATACTTTTTAAATGTTAGATTTCTGGTATGTTTATTTTTCTCTTAATTTATACACTGAATTATTTTTAATAGTTATATAATGTTCCATATTATGAATATGCCAATTTAATATTTTTGATTTTTTATTTGAGAAGATAAAAATCTATAATAAGAGATGATGTAAAAGTGGTTGAAAAGTTTCTATCTTATCTTGGGTACATGCATGAAAGCACAAAATAGTCTTTGTTTCCTTGTTATTCAAGAAAAGACTACAAATAGAGATTACAAACAAAAGTATGGTTTTTGATTGGCCACCATTTGATTGGTAGCTTTTTCTATTTGGTGTTGAAGTGAGTCTCTGAAGCACATTGTTTACTTATTTGTACATTTAGTTTATATATTACTGTTGTTGATTTGAGATGAAAAGCACAGTTTTTCACTGAGTGAAATTTTTCTCATAAATGTGAGCCTGAGGTAATGCAGAGTCCACAGCATCTCCTTGGAAACCAGGCTTTTGTGGGATAGAACCAGCTACTTTAAGATGAGTGCTTTGTGCTAAGGAAATGATTCAGGAAGTTTGGCAAGAAGGGAAGTCTTGCTGTAAAGGAAACTCAGGAAATAGGAGCTCAATTATTTAAATTCTCAGGTTTGTTTGTCATAATTCATTTCAAGAATGTTCTAATGATCAAGTTATAAACATATGATGACTAAAAAGTTTCACTTCCAGCTCCCAGATGGTATGTATTTATCATGAAGGAATGTGAATGCATTGTTTTAAGTGAAGTGAAAGTTTTGTTGTCATGTCATTTATACTTGACAACTGATTAAACTGTAGATATATGCTTTGTGGACGATATTATTTCAAGTGTTTTAGGACACTCAACTTTTAAAGGTTTCTATTTGTCTTGTCTCCTGTAATAAAAGTTTGGTAGCATTTTTTATGTCAATGAAAACTATTCATGGGTTTACACAGTCATTTCATAGAAGTATTATTTCAGTAGTCTCAAAAAACATTACAGGTTAGAAGTTATGAAAGCAACTCCATAACAATGGCAAAAAATAGTTTTTCCAAAAAATACTTTAAAATGATAACATTTGTAGATAACCAATATACATAAAATTAATCTTTTTTTGAAACAAAAGTATTACTATTGCCAACATTGGAAGATTATTGTTATATCTGTGTTACTATAGCAATGCTGGAAGTCATTGAATAATTCTAGTCATTGATTAAATTTAGTAATTTTTTTTTTCTTATCGGAGGTTGGCTAATATTTCAGAGGAGTTAATTATACTGTTTCGGTGTTGAAGAGGACTTTTTTTTTTATTAGTTTCAGGTGTACAAGACAAGGTAATACTTAGACGTTCATCATTTATATCCCTCACACTGTGAACCCCCTTCCCCCCATCCATTATCCTTCCGACCTCACACCCAGCCATCACATTATATATATATAAAATTATAGTTGGCATTCATTAATGTTTAGCTTCTGGTGTACAATGCCATGATCAGGCATCCACATTATCTCTGAGGTGGTCTCCCAAATAGGACGCATGTCCATCGGATACCCAACAAAATCTTTACGACATTATTGAATAAGTTCCCCAAATTAATTTTCAGAAAACCCTGAGGCCATCTTGTGGTTACCAGCTGCTTCCTAATCCCTTCACCTTTCCCCTTATCCCCAACCCCCCCCACCCCCGCCCATCTAACAACTCTCGGTTTTTTCTTTGTGCCCTCAAAACTGTCTCTGATTAGTTCATTCACATATTCTTTTCTTTAGATTCCGCATATAAGTGAGATCATATGGTACTTGTCTTTCTCTTTCTGACTTATTTCACTTAACATAATGTTCTCTAGATCCATCCATGTTGTTGCAAATGATAAGATTTCTTTCTTCTTTATGGCTGCGTAATACTCCATTGTATAAATGTACCACAGCTTCTTAATCCAGTCATCGACCGATGGGCATTTCGGTTGTTTCCATATCTTGGCTATTGTGTAAAGTGCTGCAATAAACATAGGAGTGCATACAGATTTTTGAATTGGAGTTTTGGATTTCTCCGGGTAGATGCCTAGGAGTGGAATTACTGGATCATAGGGTAGTTCCATTTTCAGATTCCTGAGATACCTCCATACTGTTTTCCATAGTGGCTGCACTGATCTGCAATCCCACCAACAGTGCACTAGCGTTCCCTTTTCTCCACATCCACGCCAGCATTTGTTGTTTGTTGATTTATTGATGATAGCCATTTTGACTGGAGTGAGGTGGTATCTCATTGTGATTTTTATTTGCATTTCCTGATGGTTAGTGAGGTTGAGCATTTCTTTTTTTTTTTTTTCTTCCTTTTTTTTTGTTGTTGTGTTGTTGAGAGCCCGCTGGCTCATGTGGGAATCGAACTGGCAGCCTTCGGAGTTTGGAGCATGGAGCTCTAACCGCCTGAGCCACCGGGCCGGCCGAGCATTTCTTCATATGTCTTCTTGCCTTCTGTGAAGAGGACTTTTAAAAACATTATTTTTTACATTGTACTTTAAAAGTTACCTACAGATAACTTTCTATAATGTTTACATTATTACTTGTATTTGAATTCTCTGGAAGGAGTATCTTCTAATTTAATTTAAGGGAAACATTTATTTCTTGCTAATTGAAATCCAGTGAGGCTTCTTTTTTTTAAGGAATGCGCAGCTCACAGGGATTGAACTGGCGACCTTGATGTTATCAGCACCACATTCTAACCAACTGAGTATAACCGGCCACCCCCCCAATGAGGCTTTTAAGAACTGAAGTTAGAATTGTCTTGTTGTTTATTATTTTAAATAAGTTTTGAGGTGTACTATAGTCTACTGTCAAAGCATTTTACTTTTTTAGCTTTTGATTTTGAAATAATTTCATGGTGTTTATTAGTTTAAATATATCTTTTAAAATATACTACACTTCATTGTCAGAGCATCTGTAAATTTTATTTACTTATGGATTTTTATTTTGAAATAATGTGAACGTACAGAACGACTTGTTAGATTATTTCAAAGACTCTTGTATAGTCTGTCTGCCTCACCTATACAGAGTCCTCAGGTGGTAGCTTGTTTTTTCATGAGGGAGTAAACTAATGAAATCATAGCCTATCATTTAGGATTAGTTACAATCTTGGAATAGATCATTAGAAACATAATAGTCACTGCTTGAGAATTAAATAGCTGGTATTAGTCTGATATAGATTTGCATCATTTTTAAAAGTTGGAGGTCTGTTTCCCACAAGTAAGTTTATTATGATTCTAATCATTCAATGGATAAGCTTTAATGAAATTTGAAAATAAGGCATTTTAAAAGTTGGCTGGCTTCTAAATAGTAGGTTTTCCAAGGAGAAGTTAGATTAAAAGGTGGCATAAAATTCTGATTAAAAGTCATAATTTTTCTTAATGATAAAATATTAAATTTATGTTTAAAGTCAATTTGGATAAGGAATTTGTGTTATCAAAGAAATAGTGATTTGATTTCTGGAAAGTACATTGAGAAAGGAAAATATTTTCAGTGCAATTGGACTCTAGTACATGCGTGACAAATCCTTTATAAATTCATGTGACTATTCATTAAGAGCTGCAAATTGTTGAGTAAAACGCAACTTGCTTTTGGTTTTATTAGTTTCCCAGACTTGTGCGCCCTCTTGTGTTTAATTTATAGTTAAGACTGTTCTACTTTATGTGGCTTTCAGTAGTTTGATGGGTTGGGTTGTATATATGCATTTTTGAAGAGATTAAAAATTTTCAAGTATAATGATCAGTATTCATTGCATATTATCTAATTTCATTACTATAAGAGGAAAGAATGTTAAATGTTTTCCTGGTTCTGTTACCTATATTTACTTTAACATACTCCACATCACATTTTTATCATATTTAAGTAACGCATTTATTGAAGTATATGTCCTTGTATATAAGTTGTTTTTAAAAAGGCTAAGAAGGTTTAGTTATATTATCATTTTAATATGAAACTTCTGTGGCTATTGTAAACTGTGGCTATTGTATTCTGTGGATGATCAAGCTAGTAAGTGCTTGGCACATTATAGACCTTCAATAAATATTTGTCGAAAGGAAGAATTGGAAATATAACTGATTACTTATATTTTCTTATTGACTGAAAGAATTGAAATTAGTTGGATAATTGCCAACTTGATATATTTTGAAAGACTGTTTGTTACTCTGATTCCAAAGACACCTAGAGAATAAGTGACATTTGATCTTTGGGTTAGTATTTAATTGAAGTAGGTACCTTTATATCTAATGGTACTTATAACCATATTAAAATTTCAATCAGTGGCTTTCTTTTAATTGACATGGAATTAGGCGTTCTACCTGCCCTAACCCCCCAATTTATCTGGACTCTTTAAGGATTGAATTACTTTGACTAATTTTGTGGATTCCATTAGAATCAGATCAACTTTGGTGCAGGATTATAAGCTATTGTGCCAAGTAGATTATCGAAATTTAGGAAATAGTGTCAAAAACGAAGCATTTCTTTCAAATGGGGTAGGAATTAAAAAGGTGATAATAAAGAGTTTGTTATCAAATGTTCAGAATTTGAGGATGCCTTGTCTGCTTACTAGATAATAACTCTCTCACATTTGATTTATATGGGCAATTATAGGCTAAATCATACAATCTAGAGATGGAGATATCGGATTTAGGCTTTCTTGATTATATTCTCAAGTTTGATACAATTTACTTTTTAAAGAGTGAAATGGTAGGAAGGATCCTTCATAGTAATCCCACATAGTTCTGTAACTATCTAGTGTCACAGAGAAGTAGTTTTGTTCTTGATTTTAGTGTTAATTTGTCCTGTATGGAATCTTGCCTGTGCTTCTGCCCTTTTGATTTTTATCCAACAAGCATTTTACTGATAGTTTGCAATCTATCAAATCACTAAGTCAAAAAGAAATAACTTTTGGAAAAAGTTACTTATCTAGTATATTTTTCTAAAGATTTGTTGTTCTGTATCCCAAACACCCATAATCCTGTCCCTTTTGTTCTTGTTAAACGTAACATGTAGATTTATATTTTGATCTTCTTTTATCTTTGACTTCACCTTTAGCAGATTTAAGAGAGTTCATTTTGTACCAAATGCATAGAGGGAATTTGCTGAATCTTCATATTCAGGATACTCTATAAATTATTTGACAAATGTTTAGTATGTAGTAATTGCATGCATAGTACCATGTCTACTATTTCTTGGTTTTAAGTAATACATTTGTTTGGATTTATCTTTGGGCAATTTACATGTAAATGTAGAAATATTTATAACTTTTAAATTACATTTACATTTATTATTTCACTTTTTTCCTGGTATCAACTCTTTGAGGTCAGCATGGTGGGCATTTTTATGATGCTTTTTATAGATGAAGAAAACAGCTGTAGAGGGTTTGTGACTTGAGTAAATGAATCCATGTATGTGGAAGTTCCTTGTAAAATATAAAAGGCTAAAAATGTAAGAGAATTTTATTATTTATTAGGGTATTATCAAACTTGTCTTTTTTTTTAAAATCATGTACTCTTTTTTGTAGATTATTTTTTTATTTTTAAAAAAGATTTTATTGGGGAAGGGGAACAGTTCTTTATTGGGGAACAGTGTGTACTTCTAGGACTTTTTTCCAAGTCAAGTTGTTGTCCTTTTCACTCTTAGTTGTGGAGGGTGCCATTCAGCTTTAAGTTGTTGTCTTTTCAGTCTTAGTTGTGGAGGGCGCAGCTCAGCTCCAGGTCCATTTGCTGTTGCTAGTTGCAGGGGGCACAGCCCACCATCCCTTGTGGGAGTTGAACCGGCAGCCTTGTGGTTGAGAGGACGCACCCCAACCAACTGAGCCATCTGGGAGCTCAGCGGCAGCTCTGCTCAAGTTGCCGTGTTCAATCATAGTTGCAGGGGGCAGAGCCCACCATCCCTTGCGGGACTCGAGGAATTGAACTGGCAACCTTGTGGTTGAGAGCCCACTGGCCCATGTGGGAATCGAACCGGCAGCCTTTGGAGTCAGGAGCACGGAGCTCTAACCCCTGAGCCACCAGGCCGACCCCCCCACCCCAAACTTGTCTTTTTAAGTCTAATATTCATTCTTCCTATGTATTATGTATTTTCCCATATAAATAGATAATATTGTATTGTCTAGTTGCCATTCTGCTAGTGGCCAGTCACCCTGTTTGTCTATAATAATTTTGTTAATATTCATGGTGGATTGGAAATAGTGCAATGTATATTACAATATAATTCTCAGTCATTTATTCTGTGTTCCTGCCTACATATTGGAGGCAATTCTTAGCCCTTTCTACTGTCCACATTTTGGTTAAGGAAATGGGATGAAATTGTTTAAACAAAACCAAGCTAACTCAAAAGCTTGTATACATAGTTTCTTTTGTAGGGGGGTCCTATTACAATGTAATGTTATCAGTTAAAAAACTGGGAGTGGCATAGAAACACAAAGTAGAATGGTGGTTGTTTAGTGGGAGGGGGAAACCAGAGTTTTTCAAATCGGTATAGAATTTCAGTTTTACAAGATGAAAAGTTCTGGAGATCCATCGTGCAGAACAGTGTGAATAAATTTAACACTCCTGAACTGTACACTTAAAATTAGCTAAGATGGTAATTTAATCATCATAAAAAAAGACATTAAAAGAAGGGTAGAGAACACAAATTTAATATATCATATATTCAGGAACCTGCTCCTGGAATGAGCAAATGTTAATAATTTCTCTGCAGTGAGTCTTTGTGAAATTAAATTTAACTGAATCTTAGTGTTACAGCTTAGTATTAGAGTAGAGGCTTCTGCAGCACGTGTATTATCTCTGGTGAACTCTTAACCTACCCTTAATTTTTAGACTATATCTGTATTTTTTCAGATGATATGGTGCGAAGTTTTCTTGCTTCTAAATGTATATTACTTTTTTCATTCTGGTTTCTCTAGTAATAGGAAGAGATTTATTATATTTGATGACATTTCCATACTTTTACTTAGGAATCTCCTCTCCAGATGTCTGTCTGGCATTCATCATGAGCTATTTGGAGATATCTTAGTCTTTGCAAAATTAATAAGTGATTAGCATAAGATCCTAGTATAGTCATCTATAATGTATGGTGGTTTATGTAGGTGCTCTTCAATTTCTTCCAATAATGACCATCAAAATCTCATTATTCTAACTTCTATTAAAATGTTAGTAGGCTGCTGTTTTATTCTTTAGTCTGAACATTTAATTATAAAATAACTTTGCACTAAAAAGTCATTTATTAAAACAGAAAGGTTCTTTAACCAATCCCATAGTAATTGTCCTTTCTCAGTATTAATTTTCCGGGTAGTGCTTGCTATGATGCAAATGCAGCAATTCAAATCGGCAAATATGTATTAGGTGACCTTAAATAGCTTCCCATATCACTTAGAATAAAATTCTTATCATGGCGAATGAAGGTAGCCCTGATCTGGAGCCTGCCTACCTCTCTGCCTACACTTACTCATTGACCCACCATACTCTATCCAGTCTTTGTTTCCTCAAATATTTCCTCAAATATTTTCATTTCTTGCCCACTTTGGGCCTTTTGCACTTGCCACCTGGAATTGTCTTTTCCGCATATAGTTATGGCTGGTTTTTTCTTACATTCAGATATCAACTTAAATATCACTTCCTAATGTAATTCACCTACTTAGCCATCTGTAGTCACATTGCCCTATTTTAATTTTCTCTATGGCTTTTCTTTCTTTCTACCTGAAAGAAGCTTTTTTTGTTTTTTGTTTTTGGGTTTTTTTGGCATCTGCCTTTGCCCTCTAGAATGTGTGCTCCGTGAGAGTAGGGAGCTTGCCTTTCTTTTTCACCGCTGTATCTCCCGTATCCAGAAGTGCCTGACTTGTAGTAGATGCTTAATAGTCGAACAAATCACTGAATGATTCATTGTTGTGTTTTCCTATGTGCTAGACACTGTGCAAAGTCCTGTGGAGGTAGAGTTTAGTCAGAGACTGATAGTTCAAAAACTGTAATATAAAAGAGTTAAGTCTTATAGTAGAGAGATGTATAAAATACTATGGGGCCACAGATAAAAGAGTAATTTCTCCTAGAGGTAGGTCTTGGGGTATTAGAGGTGAGTTAATGTGTTAGTACGTCATATTTCACATTAAACCATTTTGCGGCACTTTGCTGATTAGTTACTGACTAGTTCTTGAATGTCTGATACTTTATTTAACCTGCTATTTACTTTTCTGTCAAAAGATGGTGGTGATATTGACCTCAAGAATGCTATAAAGATTAATTGTTTAATGTTGGCTAAGTGCTTTGAAAATGCAAAATGTTTTATAAGCCCCGATGCTCTTAATAATATTAACAACCACTTTCTATAATTAAGTTTTATTATGTACTTTGTTTCCCATTATTCAGATAGATTAAATATGACATGTTTTAAAAAAAGATTATTTAAGGAAGGCCTACTTTGTTATTTGACATGGACCTTTTGTCTTGTGTTTTTAGTAGAAAATAATATCTGTATTTTCTAATTATACCAGTTTTCTCAGAAGAGTAGTAATATACTATTACCCCCAGGAGGCAGTAGTATACCAAGAAGATGGTATGCGTGGGCAGGCTCAAACAGCTGTGCAAGTCTGTTAGTGGTTAGTGACTTGATTTAACGTGCAGACTTCCCTTCTTACTAATCAGGTACTGAAGGCTTCAACAGATCTTTTAATTTCCTTTTCCCATAGTATTGTATTATCTTGTGTTTAAGGGTTTTTCTTCCTCAAAGGGGAGATCCTATCTGTTTCAGTTTTTGGAGTGTAATGATATCTAGGGATTGTTACATACACAGGAGTACCTCTCTTTATACTATATTATACTATCCTATGCTATATGAAAGATTTTTTTCCTACAAGTTAATGAATAAATTGGAAAATTAATAAATTGCATCTTACTTTAAATTTATTTTGGCAATGAGTTTCAACCTTTGTTTCTGCCCTGAAGTACTAATGGATAAATACACTTATAATTCTAATAGGGGCTTGCTCCTTCAGTGATTCTAAACTTAAGGCAATTTTTCCCCAGATCTTAGAGAGCTTCGTGTTTCATTATCTAATGAAAGGGTCCTACTTCAGAGAGTTAGGGTTAGCCATCTTCGCAGAATTAGGGTGAGTGGCCATCAAGAAGAATATCATTCTTAATGTTTTACCCTGCATCCCACTTATCCTTAAGTTTTTAAAAAATATTAACATACCGCACTCTGCTTCGAGAGCCTGTGCGGGCTGCTGCACGCCAACCCTGTCCCCAAAGCGCGCCTGTGGGTCTGGACTAGTTGGCGCGCTTCAGGCCCGTGCCCTGGCCCAAGCCACTGTGAAGGGGGATGTCCCCGACGCCGCAGCCGCCAGCTACCAGCCGGCCACCCCTCCAAGGGATGCCTGTGTCTACAACAGCTGCTACTGTGAAGAAAATATTTGGAAGCTCTGTGAATACATCAAAAACCACAACGGGTATCCTTTAGAAGAATGTTATGCTGTCTTCATATCTAATGAGAGGAAGATGATACCTATCTGGAAACAGCAGGCAAGGCCTGGAGATGGATCTGTGATCTGGGATTACCATGTTGTCTTGCTTCATGTTTCAAGTGGAGGACAGAGCTTCATTTATGACCTTGACACTGTCTTGCCATTTCCCTGTGCTTTTGACACTTACCTGGAAGATGCCTTTAAATCTGATGAGGACATCTATCCACAGTTCAGAAGGAAATTTCGAGTGATCCGCGCAGATTCATATTCGAAGAACTTTGCTTCTGACTGATCTCACATGAAAGATTCCAGAGGGAACTGGAGAGAGCCTCCTCCATCATATCCCTGCATTGAAACTGGAGATTCCAAAATGAACCTGAATGATTTTATCAGTATGGATCCTGAGGTAGGGTCGGGAGCTGTCTACTCGCTATCTGAATTTGTACATCTGTTTGGCAGTCAAAACTACTGAACTGGACATCTGGGTGTAGAACTATGGAGAAGTTCTAGGACGTGAACAATGGGATGGTAAACGTCATGGTACATTTGGCTTGGAATTGTGTTTTCCTCTTTTTAATTCAATTCAGTTGAAACATGAGTGAACAAAAAATAACTAAATAAAAACTTTTTTTTTTAAATATGATGTAGTGTACATTTGCTAAGATAGTCCTATGGCTCATTTGTTAAAACACGTGGTGACTTATGCCAGTAATTGCTTTTGTTGTGATGGATGTGTGTGAACTTTGTTTCTGTTCTGGATGTTTCATTTCTCTCCAGCTACACTGGAAGCTCCAGAGGGCAGGACTGTGGCTCGTTGCTCAGTGAATCACTAATACCCATTAAAGGTGCCCATAAAATGTTTACTAGTGATTGTGTTGCTGCTTGAAGAGGGCTGATATTGTGAGCTGAATCAGCAATAAGTATTAGTCTTTTTGGACTATTATGTTGTTAAAAAAGATTACAGCCCTTCCACGCTTGAGTATTTGTTTGGTCTGTTTATATATGTTTTTTATAAATAAAATTCACTTAAAATTAAAAAAAAATCAACATACCAGCAACAGTGTTTTCTAAAGTGTGGAAATTTTAAAGATTTTTACACAATGAAGCAGTTGGGCATTTATAGGTTCTTCTTGGAGGCCATTCTGTGTGCTCCCATAATACCCTATCCTAAGTACTGACTTGTTACATGGTATTATAACTGACTGTAGTTTTGTTTGTATTCCTTAGACTGTGAGCTTCTAGAGGGCAAGGACTTTGTATTATTCACTTATGAGCTCCAGAGCCAGTTCGGTGCCTGGCACATAGAAAGTGCTCAACAAACATTGTAAATGACTGCTGGGTTTGTTTGGACTTGAGATATTTTAAATAAAGATGCTTAGTGCAGACACAGAAAGATGCCATTTACAAGGATTTTCTGCTATAGAGGGTGTTTGGAAGTTGTTTTACACATGCATTGTATCAGTGAAGTATTAGGAAATTTTGATTGGGAATGATGGTTTCAGAGTTTCCCGAAAGCACCAGTGGACACTTAAAACTGGTTTTTTTCCTCTGTGACAAAGAGATGGATGCTGACAGGTTAGATAATACATTTAGAAGGTGTTTTAGCACATTGTTTTATTGCTTATTAATTCTTGGAAATTACATTGAGTTGATGAGAACTAGTGTTTTAACTATTTCAGAATAGGTGTTGAGGCTTGGTTTTAATGTTTTGTATTAACCTTTTTTGTTTTTTTTTTTTGAAAATTTCTGTATAATAGGCATTCTATACTATATTCTATATGAAGGTGTGAAACTCCTACTCTTCCTCCTGTGGTACCCACCCTTACACCTACTCATGTACTTTCCTGATACTGACTTTAGAGTCAGCACTGTATAGTTTTGGCAATGCTGTAACCCAGGTGGCTTAAGCAGATGAGTGGCATAAGGCACCGTCCCTTTGTTGTTGAGTTCTACAGATAACACCATGTTTCCCCGAAAATAAGACCTAGCCGGACAATCAGCTCTAATGAGTCTTTTAGAGCAAAAATTAATATAAGACCGGGTCTTATGTTACTATAATATAAAACCAGGTCTAATCTAATCTAATCTAATCTAATCTAATCTAAAATATAATACTGGGTCTTATATTAATTTTTGCTCCAAAAGACGCATTAGAGCTGATTGTCCGGCTAGGTCTTATTTTCGGGGAAACACGGTATGTAGTCTTTGGCTAAAACTTGATTGGCTGCACTTTCACCTGCCTATAGTTATGATAATTACACCTTCATTACTATCTGTACTGAGAACACAGCTTTATGTTACATAGGTTGTTTTTTGCTTTTGTTGTCATCTAGAACATGAGGAAATGCTTTTAAAAATACTGGAAGCTCTAGGATAAGACTTTTCACTACACTTATTAATTTAGTTGTTTGGGCCTCATTGACAGATAAGTAAGTGGGAGGACTATTTTTCTCTCATGATTTACAAGAATTAAGAAAAATTTAAAGAAAATAAAACCTATTCTCTTTTTAAAGCCATATAGGAACTCTAAATTCTTTGGAAGACAGATACTACTAGTCGGTAGGTAATAGCTTTGGTACTGGAAATTAGAGATAATATTCTAACTGGTAATTTATATAATTTCTGATTAAAAACCCCAATTTATTAAAATTCCCAAATTATACTTCTGACTAGTCACCTGCTTTCAGGGAATAAATCTTGGAATTGTCAATCTCATAATAAGGTTTTTAAAAAGCTATTAATTCTCTTTGTTGCTGAGAGATAGATTAGCTTATTAGCAATTAATAATGCTAGAGACTAAATGGTCTCTAAAATTCATTTTGTTTTTAAAGTTTTAGGTACAGCATCAGTATCTCTAATCACAACTTCCAGTACTTTTTCTGTGCCTTAATTATAACTGGGTACTTTTTATTTTTGTCTTTGTATTTTTCAAGACTTGTTAAATTTACTAATGAATGAGAAAATTTCTTCCAAACTCGAGAAGCCTTGCCAAGTAGCTCAACGGTTGATCTTTTCCCTGTGAGTACAAACTTTCATTCCTGAGAAATCATTCCTCTCCTCCCTACTCCACTGCTTCTTATAGCTCAGAGGTTTGAGTAGTAAAACTAGTAAATGACTAGGGTTTCGTTCTCAGGAATTTTTTTCGCTTTCCCTTTCCTGAATCCCGAGATGCAAACTGTTTTCTGTTCTCCATGGTGAATCATTTCCACAAAGTGACGGCCGATACTACCAATTACCTGGGTTCAAGGAGCCGATTTCCCGACCAACTTTTCTCAGGATTCGGGAATGGAAAAGCGAAAAAAATTCCTGAGAACGGCCTGGAAACCCTATAAATGACCAACGGCATAAAAAACTAAAACAAAAATCCTCTGGGTCTGTGGGCCCTTAGGGGCATAAAACAATAATTATATGGGTATATAACTTTTAAATAATTCATTTTTGAATAACTCATACATGTGTATAGTATAAAATTCAAGAAGGTACAAAAGGATGTACAGTAAAAAGTAAGTTTTCCTTTCTCTCCTCTAGCCATTAAGTTTCCCATTCCAAAGGCAACTGCTCATACTAGATAACTTTCTGTCCTTCCTAGAGTATTTGATGAATGTATAAATCTCTCCTTTTCCATATTTTTATATATACATATATGTATATAATCTTTATATATCTATTTACATATAGAGAGATAATAAAAATCTATATATATGCCTAATCTATATCTGTATGGTTGTGAACAGTTTGGGATTGATAAGGAAAATAGAGGTATTTAAAATATTTTAGGAATAAGTTTTAATCTGGGAATTAGGGTTTACTTGATTATTGGAAGAGCTGGGGAGGGAATGTCAGGGCAGTCACCTGGGAAAGTCAAGGGAGCTTCTGTTGGAAGGTCGGGGAAGCAGACACTGAAGGCTTTCAGGTCTTGAAAGCTGATTGGGAAACTGCTGCGAATATCAAGCATCTTTGAGAACAGCTTCTGCCAGGTGTCTTGACTGCAGCAGTAAAGCAGGTGATTCTCAAGCACTTGCCCAAAAGCCAGTATGAATCTAACATCTGCCTCCAGCCACTTCCAAAAAGTAATGGCTTCTGCTCTTTCCAGATCTCACATGTGTTCTTTCACAGGCAAAATCTAACACAGATCAATACAGCGAAGAGGTTTCTGGGAGATATAGGGGAGTTTTTGAAGAGTGGACGGTTGTGCTAAGTTACCCAGATGACAGTCAATAAGATTTTCGACCTGTGAAAACTACTGTGTCCCAGATGTGATTGTACACCAAGAAATGGACCTGAGGTTTTTGATAAAAGGTAATAGGTTATAGTCACAAAAAAGACAAAAAAAGAATCAAGCGTGTCTATAAAGCCTCTGGTGGTATTACTAGCGGGAAGGCAGTCTTTGTGACAGGGAGTCCACTGTCTTTCCTTACTGCTGGCATTTTGGAATAAAGCCTACTTTTCTTTCCACCAAAAAAGAAAAAAAAAAGAATTAGGGACTGTAGGGTCCTGAAAGCCAATGAAGGAAAATGTATTCCATAAGAAGTAAGCAGTTCAGTAGTGTCATGAGGATGAAAGGAAGAAAAATGAAATCTACTGGATTTAAAATTGACAGATGGTCATTAGTGAGATTCAAGAGTAGTTTTTGTGGACTTGCCAGAGCAGAGATGTCCTTATAACTGGTCAATAGCATCATAATAACCAATCACATAAATGGAAAAAAGTTTATCAGTTCCGCTGTGTCCTGCTCTCTCATCTTTTAATCATATCGTCAAATACTTTCCTGCTATATGTTTACATTATTAAATATGAATACTCAACTGGAATGTAATACTTTTGTAATTGTCAGAGCAAAATAGTGTATACTTAGAAACTACCCCTTAGCTTGTTTATATAAATTATCTTCACTTGAGCTAAAAAATCTTTGAGTCATGTTGTTTGGTCCATTATCATTCCCAGGCACAATAATAAAAAGACACAGACCAATATCAATTCATGGTCTTGATATCATACTACACTTATGTAAGATATAACCATTGGAGGGAACTTGGTGAAGGGTACATGAGAGCTCTATACCCTTTTTGCAACTTCCTGTGAATTGTGCATCTATAATTAATTTCAAAAATTAAAAAAAAGTACATGGACCTCGAACTGAGTCTAGGAGTCTCTACTTACTAGCTGAGTCACCTTGGGAAATTCTAACTTCAGTTAGCCTCATTTACCATATCTATAAAATGGGGTTCATATTAATACATCTCTCATAAGATTGGTATAAGGATCAAATCAGAGTTTTTCTGAAAACATTTGTAGACAGTTGAGCTCTATGTGAATCTTATTTAAAATTGTATACTTTTTATAATTAAGAATACTTATTCCTATTAATGTCATTTTTTTAACAGACCATTTCACAAATTCATAAAAAACACTTTGAAGCTTTGAACTTTCTAAGGTTATAATTTTTCTAAACTTGGATTTATCTGCAAGCAATTAGTATACTCAATATTATGTATAGAGCAAAAACTTGCAGTGGGTATAGGCCCTTTTGGATTAAATTCATATTTTTATTGTCTTGGGAACAACAGCTTGAAGCTATCATTTGCAAAGCCTTGTCATTATTTGCAGGGCTAGTAGGTTTTATAATCTATTTGTTAGGCTAGATTATTAAATAGAAAAGAACAGGACCTTATGGCTCTTAGCAGTTGTAGTCCATTATAACTTCCTTAGCCACTAATAGGCCACTGATTTATGAGTTTTGATTCTTTTATTCACCAAATGTTAATTGGATAACTATTATATGTTGGATAATGTTATAGGCACTTGGGATACACCTGTAAATCAAAAGAAAAAATTGCTATCAACAGAGATGGAGCTTTCTTATGGGACAAGAGAGAAATAGACAATAATCAAAACAAATACATGGTACGTTAGAAAGTTATAAGTACTGTGGGACCAAAAAAGCAAAGCAAAGGTAGTGGTGCTGAGAGGGGTGGGAGTGAGGGTAGGTTTTATGCAAAAGGTAACACTTGAGCAAAGAGTTAAAGGAAGTGAGGAAGTTAACCATGAAGTATCTGGAGGAAGAGCACTCTTGAAGCAAAGGCCCTTAGGTAGGAGGTACCTGGCTCATTTGAAGGTGGAATTTTATATGTCTGGAGCGGAATGAGCAAAGGAGAAAGTAATACGACATTAGGGAGACCAGATCATGTAGGTGATTCTAAGCTATTGTAAAAACTCTGGCTTTTACTCAGGAAATGTGGAGCAATTAGACGGTCTGAGCAGAGAAGTAATAATCTAACTTACCTTTTAAGAGGTTTCCTCTGGCTGCTGTGTTGAGACTGGACTTGGGGGGTAAGTATGAGAATACAGAGACCTGTTAGGAGGCCATTGCAGTAATCCATGTGAGAGATGATGGTGGTAGTGTGGAAGCAGTGACATACCATGTTTCCTCGAAAATAAGACCTAGCCGGACAGTCAGCTCTAGTGCATCTTCTGGAGCAAAAATTAATGTAAGACCCGGTCTTATTTTACTATAGTATAAGACGGGGTATAATAATATAGCATAGTATAATATAATCTAATATAATCCGGGTCTTATATTAATTTTTACTTCAAAAGACCCATTAGATCTGATTGTCCGGCTAGGTCTTATTTTCGGGGAAACGGTATATCCAGGTTTTGGATACATTTTGAAATAGTGCCAACAGTATTTTCTGGCAGTTTGGAGGAAGTCAAAGATGACTGCAAGGTGTTTGCCTGAGCAACTGGAAGGATAAATTTGCCATCAACTGAGATGGAGAAGGTTGTGGTTGGAGTTGGACCGGAAAGAAGATCAGGAGTTCAGTGTTGGACATGCTGAGCTTGAGATACTTAAAAAGACATCCAAGTGAAATGTTGAGTAGGCAGTAAGTCTAGAGTTTTAGAGAGGGGTATGAGCTGGAGATATAAATTTGTATTCAAAACTATGATACTGGATGTAATTATTGAGGAGAGGTAGAGAGGAAAGAGAAGAGGTCTAAGGATTGAATCTGGAGGTACCCTCCCATTCAGAGGTCAGGGAGAAGACAAACAACAAATGAAGGACATTGAGCAGAAATGATGAGTGATGTGGAAATAAACCAGAGAGTGTGGCATCTTGGAAACCATAATATACTTCATCGGGCCAACTACCAGTGGGCATGAACATAATCGTTCCTGAAAGTAGTGGATTTAATTTAACTGGGTGTGGAAGTTGCTGATAACATTTTATAAATGTCCTTTAATTGAAGTAGTTTTAAAAATCGTAGTTTCTGTAATTGTTTTGCAAAGGTTCCTTGATCCTGCTGATTTATTGCATAAGCAAATATTTTGCATCATTGCTGGAGATTTTGGGAGTTCTTGCAGATTTGTTCTAAATGTTTCATGGAGATTGCCAAGGACCCCTGTAAGCTTTAGAAATTGGAAGATGTCCATGAGATCAAATAGGAAGTTATAGGAACCTTTTAAAGTTCCCTGTTATTTTTATAATCCCATTAGGGTTAATTGAAGAAAGTTGCCAAAAACACCATAGACTCCATAAAATTGAATTTACATATCACAGTCCCTTTTAGGAACAGTGTCACTAAGAATGTACAAGATCATTTAGATAAACTAGAGGTTGGAAAATAGGGGACTGGTAGTTTTATCTTTTAGAACTGAGGAATGTTTGAGGTAAGAATTGGAGGGTCTCCTTTCAGAATATCTCAGTGCTACTTTATTTTTCGTAAGTGGTAAAAGAGAAATGAGAGCTAAGAAGGCTTGAGCATAGTGTATACATAAGTTAAGGATGATGCTCAATGAAAGATGAAGAGTTGTTTTTTTTCTTTAGGATCTGAACACATGAGATCTATTGTATATCTCATAAGTTATTTTTGAAATGCTACCTTAAAAAATCATTTACTTCAGGATTCTAGTCTGGAAGAAAATGGCTAACCAAAAAGCAGATTCATAATATGAATGAACAGGTTTTCAAGAGCCCCAGGAGCAGCATGTAGACTCTGGGTTTAGGCATTCCCAGTCAATTTGTAAAGTTAGGAGTAAAGATGCAAAAGTCTGTCCAAAATAGAAGCTTTTTCTGTGGCCTTGGGATAGAATGAAGTTTGGCCTAGTACCTTGCCTGCTCGTGGTGGTCGAGGGTCTCCAAGTTCAAGAAGATATTTCATTTTTTTGTACTATTCTGCTAATGTCAGCTCTGTTGGTATTTGTGCTAGATGCTAGGGAAGCAAAGAGAAATGAACTCAGATACTTCCTTGAAGGCACTGAGAATCCAGTTGGTGAGATGGACATAAAACTATGCCTTTTCCATTTCAACTGCTGTCATTTTAAAAAAGGCCTTTTCCATTAGTTTTCAATATGTTAATCACAGTAATTTATTTTTTCTATTTAAAAATTTTGTTTTTTAAATATGAGTTTCAGGTGTACAAAACAACATAATGATTAGATATTTATCACAAAGTGATAACCCCTAGCCCCCCAAGCCTTCTACCTCTCTGACATTGTATATAGCTGTTAGAATAATCACAGTCATTTTACATTCCCTGTGTGTTAGTTCCAGTATTGGGACTGATTCTGTCGAATGTACTGTCTTTTGACAGTGTGTTATCTTTTCTTGCTTTGTGTGTCTCAGGTTTTGCTTAAAAGCAGACATCTTGTGTAGAACAGTAGACGCTGAAGTCAGTAGTGTTCATTTCTAGAAATGGTCATGCCTCTTCCTTTGCTTGGCCTTTGCTGTAGGAGTTTATCAGATTAGTCCAAAGCTGAGCTGAGTTTGGGTTTTGTTGTTGCTCTGCTTGTTCTCAGTCCACCACCGTCTTCATATTCATCTAGTGTTACCTTGTGCTCAGGGTGAGGGATGGTTTACCAGAGACTTTTTCTCAAAGTCTGATCCACCCTCAGCTTTTCTTTGCACCGTATCTCAGAGAGGGTCTCTTGCCACATTTTTGCCTTGCCCCCCAGCAGCAGATCTGCTGTTATTTGTTACTCAGTGCCTCCTAACTTGGTATTGGGGGCCAGGGAGCAGGTGTTTTCTGTTGTTCTGGTTCAGCCATAGGCACTTGCTATGTTGGGGCCTTCTTGGTATTTCTGATGCAGAGGTAGGAAATGGTCTGGACCTGGAACATTTTCCTGTCGCTTTTCCCACCTCTGGTCTTTTTCTGGTTCCCTCTTCCAGCTTCAGTCAGCTTATGGCTTTTGTTCTGTAGCGGAGAAGGATTCTGATGGGGCTTCAGGGCTTTCCTGGAGCAACTGCTGCTTTTCTTTCCTGAACCTGCACCACAAAGGAGGCCTTTTCTGGTTTCTCACACTGCCCCCCCACTTTCTCCTCAGTACAGGTAAGGTCTCTAGAGAAGAATCTGCAAGTGGGTACAGATTCCTCTGGTTCTGTGGCTCCCAGGAGTTCTATACTCCCATGGTAGCTCATATTTGGCTTTTAGAAATTTGTTAAAACTTGTGGCCGATTTTTTTCTACTATGTGTATAGCACCTGGTATCTGCTCCAGGTAAACTAGTGCTTGTTTTCTATTTCTCCTTGGAGGGGCACATATGTTTCTTTAGATTTCAGGATAGTTGGTTGTCCTACAACCTTAACTCTCCAATTGTTTCTAGAAAGTTATATTTGTTTAGATTATCTACTTTTATTTTGTTGTAAGAGTAGGGACAACTCTATTTCTAGCCTTCTACATTCTAAATGGAAGCCAGGAATTATTTATGATGTTTTAAAATTTTAAACTTTGTTTCTGTCATAGCCAAACTTAGATGACATTTAAAGATAAGTTAATTCTAGTGATTAATGACAGATAAATATGCCTCATTACTAAAGTTTGCAGCTTTATACATATCTTAAATTATATTTTACTCTTAGTAACGTCATGTTTTTATAAGTATATATTTTTAATACTTGAGGGAAAAATCACTGATGTTTTAGAAATTTTAAAAATATTTGACTTTGAATGTTTATTTAAATGAGGATTATTTTACAGTTTAGAATTCAAGATAATAGATCTGAAAGGTCTTTACAAAAATTCAAATTGTGGTAAAAATGCATGGTTTTAGCATTATCAGTTATAAAATTATCAATTAAACACACTTAGTTTCCCCTAATTTGTAATAAATTCAATGAAAGGTGATGCATCATACCTTTGTATTATTTATGAAAAAATACAGCTATGGTAAGTAAATTTGTGTTAAGTGTATTTTACCACAATAAAAATATTGGAAAAAATATACCTGAAAATTATATAAATATCAAAAGAAATTTAATATCACATAAGAAAACATTGGTTTAAGCACTTTCTCTATATGTTTTTAACGTGTCAGAGTCCAGCATTACTAGCTAAACATCAACATACAAGGACTGATAATAAAAGAGAAGTACCTTTTCTGGTTTCAGATCCATTCCTCCCTTTCTTCCCATTGTTGCTAGGTCAGACCATCATCATTAAACTTTTATTACTCTCATCCTCTCACACAAGGTCTTGCCTTCTGCTTTACAGGGAAAATAGAGATCATCAGGTTTTGATTTCATCTATCTCCTGTCATCCCTAAACCCCTTGTATTGTCAACAAACATACGTACATTCATACTTACTTGATTTCTGTTTTTCCATCTCAGGGGAAGTAATTTTCCTCTTCTCATCCAAGATTAGTAATCTGTTGCCTATACTCTTGAGTGTCATTTCTACCTATCTTCTCTAAAGCCTTGTCTCATCAATTACTCTATCACTCTCTTATAATTTTAATCTTTCTGCAGATCCTTTACTGCTTTAATCTTGCATTTCTCTCATCAATTCTCCATTGAACTTTAAGAGAATGAGTTTTGGGCTGAAAAAGACCCTATTTTTTAAAAAGAAGATTTTATTGGGGAAGGGGAACAGGACTTTATTGGGGAGCAGTGTGTACTTCCGGGACTTTTCCAAGTCAAGTTGTTGTCCTTTCAATCTTAGTTGTGGAGGGTGCAGCTCCGTTCCAGGTCCAGTTGCCGTTGTTAGTTGCAGGAGGGACAGCTCACCATCCCTTGGGGAAGTCGAACTGCCAACCTTGTGGTTGAGAGGATGCGCTCCAATCAACTGAGCCATCTGGGAGCTCAGCGGCAGCTCAGCTCAAGGTGCTGTGTTCAATCTTAGTTGCAGGGGGCGCAGCCCACCATCCCTTGCGGGAATCGAGGAGTTGAACCCACAACCTTGTGGTTGAGAGCCCGCGCTCCAGCCAACTGAACCATCTGGCCACTCGGGAGCTGAGTGGCTGCTCATTGACTTCATTTTAGTTGCGGAGGGTGCAACTCGCTGGCCCATGTGGGAATCGAACCAGCAGTCCTGTTGCCCAGAGCTCACGCTCTAACCAACTGGGCCATCCGTCCACCCCCAGACCCTAGTTTTATAATCTCAGCCCCACTTACAGTTTACCTGGGTAGGTCATTTAGCCCCTCTGTGGCTTAATTTCTATAAAATGGAGATGAAGTTTACTACAAGTTCGTTTTGAGAATTAAGTGAAGTGGAATAATCAATGTGATGCTCCCTTTTTCAAATTCTAGCACATGATAGCTTCTCTATGATGTTTGTTCCTTTCTTCTTTCAGAGGCAGACTTCTTGAGAGAATGGCCTGTGTTTGCAGTCTCTATTTCCAGTGAGGTTTGTAACCCCACTACTCTACTGTAACTTCTCAGTCTGATACTATCGGTGATCTCCTAATTGCCAAATCCAGTAAACACTTTTCAGACCTCCAGCATTTGCTTTCTCTTCCCAACCCCTACAATCATACATCCACAAAGCAGCCAGAAAAATCTTTCAAAATCTGTAAATCCAACCTTTTAGTACTTCTCTATCATCTGCAGGATAAAGTAAATCATTTCTGGTGGGAAAAAGCACTCTTCTCTAGGTCTGCACTGTCTAATAGGTTAGGTTACTAGTCATATGTGACTATTTAAATATAAATTCCAGTTAATTACAATTAAAATATAAAATCAGTTCCTCAGTGGACTTGAGGAGACATTTTTCTAAAAAGGACATACAGAAGGCAAGAAGACATATGAAGAAATGCTCAACCTCACTAACCATCAGAGAAATGCAAATAAAAACCACAATGAGATACCACCTCACTCCAGTCAAAATGGCTATCATCAATAAATCAACAAACAACAAGTGCTGGCGCGGATGTGGAGAAAAGGGAACGCTAGTGCACTGTTGGTGGGATTGCAGATCAGTGCAGCCACTATGGAAAACAGTATGGAGGTATCTCAGGAATCTGAAAATGGAACTACCCTATGATCCAGTAATTCCACTCCTAGGCATCTACCCGGAGAAATCCAAAACTCCATTTCAAAAATCAGTATGCACTCCTATGTTTATTGCAGCACTTTACACAATAGCCAAGATATGGAAACAACCGAAATGCCCATTGGTCGATGACTGGATTAAGAAGCTGTGGTACATTTATACAATGGAGTATTACGCAGCCATAAAGAAGAAAGAAATCTTATCATTTGCAACAACATGGATGGATCTAGAGAACATTATGTTAAGTGAAATAAGTCAGAAAGAGAAAGACAAGTACCATATGATTTCACTTATATGCGGAATCTAAAGAAAAGAATAGGTGAATGAACTAATCAGAGACAGTTTTGAGGACACAAAGAAAAAACCGAGAGTTGTTAGATGGGCGGGGGCGGGGGGGGGGTTGGGGATAAGGGGAAAGGTGAAGGGATTAGGAAGCAGCTGGTAACCACAAGATGGCCTCAGGGTTTTCTGGAAATTAATTTGGGGAACTTATTCAATAATGTTGTAGGGGTTTTGTTGGGTATCCGATGGACATGCGTCCTATTTGGGAGACCACCTCAGGGATGGTGTGGATGCCTGTTCGTGGCGTTGTGCACCAGAGGCTAAACATTAATGAATGCCAACTATAATTTTATGTGTGTGATGTGATGGCTGGGTGTGAGGTCGGAGGGATGGTGGGTGGGGGGAGGGGGGTTCACAGTGTGAGGGATGTAGATGGTGGGCGTCTAAGTATTACCTTGTCTTGTACACCTGAAACTAATAAAAAAAAAATTAAAAATAAATAAAAAGAAAGACTGCAGAGAAAATAAATAAATAAATAAATAAAATATAAAAGTATGTTGTTTAATCTCCAAAAAAAAAAAAAATCAGTTCCTCAGTCATACTAGCCACGTTTGAACTTTTCAGTAGCCACATGTGACTAATACGTAGTTACCGTATTAGGCCACTTAGATATAGAATATTCTCATTATCGCATGAAGTTCTATTGAACAGTGCTGATCTAATTCAAGATAGCTTTAAAAAAGGGAGACAGATTGGATTATACCAAACTGAACTGCGTGAGGCAAGGGAAGCAGAGGTGATGATGCTAAAGAGCTCATATCCTTAAACTGCAGAATCAAGATTCCTGAGGAGAAGCTGGAGCTGCCTTGAAATGAGGACTACTTGGAATGATTGGCAGGAGGGATGGTGGTGTCAGGAAAGGCAGGATCTACTGTCATTATGTTGGACCATGGATGAGGAATAAATGGAATCTCATTGATAAAATGAGAGAAAGTAATGGAAAACTGGAAATTTAGTGTTTTGCATCAGGTTGAGCTTTTATCTTTGAAGGAAAACAAGGTTTATTTTTATTATTAAGAGAAAAAAACAGATGATTGAGAAACAGTTTCTTGGAATTTTAACCTTTTGGTAAATGATACCTCAGACCTGATATTAATCCTTCTGCTTTTTTGGCTTAAAGGAATTTTGGAAGTTTAAATGCTTTTGCTGAGCCAAAAGAGATTTTTATTCTTATATTCTGTTAATAGACATCTTCAGTCTTTAGATTAATTTTCTGCTTAGCCTTATAGTCAAGAATGCTTGACTGTTTTACTCCCATCTGTATAAGTTATTAATGCTGTGATTTTTTTTTAAGCTCCTGGATATTAATGTTTTAAGTTCCTGAACTTCCTCAAGACAGGGTCCATACTGAAGGAGGCAGCTGTAAAATGCAGATGCTGACAAGCAGAAAAACAAAGAGGTTTTCACAAGGAATTGTGGGTATTTAATGTAACTCTTTAGTTCGCAGTTCAATAAAACCGTGTTGTTCCCATAGTACTGCATTCTATATTAACTTTCTGCTTTATTGCACAGCTAATTTTAAGGAAGAAAGAAGTGTTACATTTGTCATCTGCTTCCTATCATCCATTTTAATTTTCAGTCCTCAAAAGGCAGGAATCCTACTGTCACAGCACAATTTAATCTATTTAAAGTAGTTTTATATACATTTGTAACTTTTATTGAATTATTGGTGAGGAAACTTCAGTTTGTATTTTATCATGCTTGTGAAAGTGAAAAGGAATCATAAACTAGTGAAACTGACTTTTTATTTATACTTGTTCTATTTTCTCTTTATATCCTTTTAAAAAATGATTTTTTTAAATGAGAATACTAAAATGGTGTAGAGGAAGAAAGGGAGAAGAGGTGGTTGCATTGCAAGGGTGGATAAAGGGGCAGCCATTGAGATCACTAGGCAACAGGCTATGAGAAATGTAGCATTTCTCATTTATGTCGTCATGTAACTATGGAAGAACCACCATAGAGCCTAACCTGGTATTTCTTTTTAATCAAGTCCAGCTGTTGGTCATGTGAATACAGTCTTTCCTTTGGGCATTAAGGATGTGTTTTCTCCTTTGCTATGGTATCTTAAATGGCTACTTACATATCACCTGGAATCTACTCATGTGCTCTAGGAGCCCCTGTTACACTCACTTTTCTTTATGAATCAAAAATAAAATGCTCACCCCAAGTTGCGTATAAAAACTTTAGAACAAAGAATGTGACTTGACCACATAAGTATTTTTTTATTTTTATTTTTTTTTATGAATAGAGCTCTTGTTTTTAATTTGATGAGCAGGGAACTTTCCAACTCTAACCCTCTCTCTTTACAATCTGTCTTTAATTTGTGAAAAAGATGCATTCCAATTTTTCAGACATAAAACTGTTTAATGGATTTTTTTGGATTCACTAGTTCTCTAGTCATGTTGGGTTATCCTGAAATTCAACATATGCCATTTCATGCATTTCAATCTCTTCTCATTTGCACATTTACATTTATTACTTAGATATTACAAAATAATTAGATGGCGTCTCACCTTAGTTCTCCTTAAATAATACACAGTTGCAGGTGTTAGACTGTTTTTATAGTGTTGTTACCAACCAAGTCTTCCCTGAAATAAACATAAAAACATTTTCAACATCTTGGATCATTTAGTTCATTTTACTTATCCTCTGTGAGACATAATATAATCTATGTGTATTTTAAAGATTGCTCTGTGTTTAAGCATGGAACCTTTTAGTCTATATTTTTTTGGTGGCACTGAAAAACAAATATTTTTTCCTCTGTTTTCTGGGATCTTCTTCACCTCACCCATTAATATTGTAGCAGATATTTAAGACATTCTAAGTCCCAACACTGGACTTATTATGACTGGTCAGATTTATAACTGGTCAGTTAACCATCCTAATATATTCATATAAGATAAATCTAAAACCTGTATAGCAGTCATTTATTCTTAGCTGAGAAAAATGGATAGTAATTATAGATATGAATATTTGCTTTATAGGCCACAAAATTATTACAATAATATTGCTTTGTGTTTTAAAAAAGAAACCATATTGAGATAAAAACATTATGCTTGCAACACCTTCTCAATAATACACTCTTTCAAAAGTTTATAAAGCCCTTAACCCTGTTTTAGGTCTTATCTCAGGTACTTGAGATGCCATATATGTCCGTGAGTTGTTTATAATGCATGATCTACTAATAAGATCATGCCAAGTAACATACACAGGAAAACAATCATGTGACAAAAGGAAGAAATGTTCTTGCAGTGATGTATCTGTAGATAAAATCATTGAATTCTATTTGTTAGTAGTATCCTGCTCCTACCTGTTGAATTGTCAAATAGCATGTATGGGTTTGAAAATTACTCATGACTGTTGGTTTCCTTAAATGCTTCTAATAGTCATTTAGACTTTTCTCCACTAAATCACAACATGTTATATATTTATTCTGTAGAATTTTTTGATATTACTTAATTTACTACCAAATTCCTGTTTTTTGACATTCCAGGGTATATTGGTTATCTCAAGAAATGATAAAATTATTAAAGTAATATTAATTTTATTATTTTATATAAATATATTTTTCTTAATTCTTGAGGAAGAGAGCCATTGCAAAATCAAGAAATGATAGAATGAGAATATTTGATTTAAATAAATGCTAATTTTCATTTAGTCCCAGAGGATATAGTTTGAAACTCCTGGGATTTTAGGTTCTTTAGACAGCTTTTGCAGTGCTTTTAGGATGAGATAGTAACTGAAACCTGAAGACCCAGTTGTTTCTCCCAAAATGTCATATTTTATAAATTACTTTAGGAATCAATACCTGATATTAAAGAAAAACAAATATATTCAGGTAAAAATAATTATAATTCTACATTTAGTAGGAAGAATATTTAATTCTAGATTTTCTTTCTTTTTTTTTTTACATCCCGGGACCATATGTATATATTTTTAATTATAGTTGACATTAAATATTATTCTAGTTCAGTTTCAGATGTACAGCTCAGTGGGTGGGCATCTACACAATCTATGAAGTGATCTATCTGATGGTACCCTACATGATCTTTACAACATTATTGATTATGTTCCCCATACCATACATATTTCACATCCCCATGACTATTTTATGACTACCAACTTGTACTTTCGAATCCCCAATTTTTACCTTCTCCCCCATTCCCCACCCACCCCTACCTAGCAACCATAAGTTTTTCTCTGTCTCTGAGTTTATTTCTGTTTTTTTTTACATTGTTTTCTTTTTAAATTAGTTTCAGTTGTACAAAGCAACGTAATAGTTAGACTTTTATAACCCTCACGAAGAGATAACCCCTCTGACATCGTACATAGCTGTTACAATACCATTGACTATATTGCTTATGTTGTACTCCACATTCCATGACTTACTTTTTCTTTTTCCCTTCCCTTCCCTTCCCTTCCCTTCCCTCCCCTCCCCTCCCCTCCCCTCCCCTCCCCTCCCCTCCCCTCCCCTCCCCTCCCCTTCCCTCCCCTCCCCTCCCCTCCCCTCCCCTCCCCTTCCGTCTATAGCTCTTTCTCTCTATCATTATAGTTGACATTCAGTATTATTCTTTTAGGTTGGTGCAAAAGTCATTGCGGTTTGAAAGGTTAAAAATAATTGCAAGAACCGCAATGATTTTTGCACCAACTTAATACTTCAGCTTCAGGTGTATAGCGCAGTGGTCAGGCATCTACACAGTCTATGACACGATCCCCCTGGTAAGTCCTGTGCCCATCTGGCACCTTACATGGTCTTTACAACATTACTGATTATATACCCCATACCCCAATATAGTATTTCACACTATATTGAAATACAATTGGTGACTGTATTGGTGACCACTAATTTGTACTTTCTAATCCCTTCACCTTCTCCCTCATGCCAATCCCCTCCCATCTAGCAACCATCAGTTTTTTTTTCTCTGTATCTCTGAGTCTATTTCTGTTTTGTTTGCTCATTTATTCTGTTCTTTAGATTCCACATATAAGTGAGGTCACATGGTATTTCTCTTTTTCAGTCTGACTTATTTAACTTAGAAGAATATTTTCTAGGTCCATCCATGTTGTTGCAAATGGTAAGATTTCTTTTTTAAAGCAGCATAATACTTCATTATATAAATGTGCAATAATTTCCTTATCCAATTGTCTATTGATGGGCATTTTGGTTGTTTCCATATCTTGGTTATTGTGAATAGCATTGTAGTAAACATAGGGGGGGCATATATTTTTTACAATTAGTGTTTTGGATTTCATTGGATAAATCCAGGAATGGAATTGCTGGGTCATGAGGTAGTTTTATTTTTAATTTTTGGAGGAACCTCCGTACTGTTTTCCATAGTGGCTGCACCAATCTGCAATCTCATCAACAGTGCATGAGGGTTCTTTTTTCTCTACATCCTTGGCCAACATTTGTTTGTTGATTTATTGATGATAGCCATTCTGACAGGAGTGAGGTGGTATCTCATTGTGGTTTTTATTTGCATTTCTTTAATGATTAGTAATGGTGAGCATTTTTCATATGTCTGTTGGCAATCTGTATGTCCTCTTTAGAGAAATGTCTCTTCATGTCCTCTGCCCATTTTTTAATTGGATTGTTTGTTGTTTTGGTGTTGAGTTGTATGAGGTTTTTTTTATGAATTTTGGATATTAAACCCTTATGTGTCATTGGCAAATATCTTCTCCCATTCAATAGGATGTCTTTTTGTTTTGTTCATGGTTTCCTTTGCTGTGAAAAAAACATTTTAGTTTGATGTAGTCCCATATATTTATTTTTTCTTTTGCTTCCCTTGCCAGAGGGGATATGTCTATAAAAATGTCACTAAGGATAATGCCTGTGAGTTGACTTCCTCTATTTTCTTCTAGGAATTTATGATTTTGGGGTCTTACATTTAAATCTTTAATCCATTTTGAGTTTATTCTTGCATATGGCATAAGAATGTGGTCCAGTCTCATTTTTTTGCATGTTATCTATCCAGCTTTCCCACCACCATTTATTAAATAGACTGTCTTTACCCCAGTGTAAATTCTTGCTCCCTTTGTCTTAGATTAAATCACCATAAAGGCATGGATTTATTTCTGGGCTCTCTATCCTATTCCATTGATCTGTGTGTCTGTTTTTATGCCAGTACCATGCTGTTTTGATTACTAGAGCCTTGTAATATGATTTGATGTAGGGTCGTGTGATACCTCCAGCTTTGTTCTTATTTATCAGGATTCCTGTGGCTATTTGAGGTCTTTTATGGTTCCATATACATTTTAGGATTATTTGTTCTAGTTTTGTGAAAAATACCATTGGTATTTTTATAGGGATTATGTTGAATCTGTATATTGTTTTAGGTCATATGGACATTTTAACTATATTATTTCTTCCTATCCATGAGCATAGTATATGTTTTCATTTATTTGTATCTTTTTTAATTTCTTTTTTTATGATGTTCATCTCTTTTATTAAGCATGCCATTATGCAATAATGACATAACTTTATTCAGTGACTACCAAGCCACCAACACCAGAAAAACTATTTTCTCGTTTTTTTTTCTATTTAAGAATCTTCTTTTTTTAAAATTTTATTTATTGGGGTGACAATTGTTAGTAAAATTACATAGATTTCAGGTGTACAATTCTGTGTTACATCATCTATAAATCCCATTTGTGTGTTCACCACCCAGAATCAGTTCTCCTTCCATCACCATATATTTGATCCTTCTTACCCTCATCTCCCACCGGCCAGCCCCCTTACCCTCTGATAACCACTAAACTATTGTCTGTGTCTATGAGTTTTTGTTTCTCATTTGTTTGTCTTGTTCTTTTGTTGTTTTTGGTTTATATACCACATATCAGTGAAATCATAGGGTTCTCTGCTTTTTCTGTCTGACTTATTTTGCTTAGCATTATACTCTCAAGATCCATCCATGTTGTCACAAATGTTCCTATATCATCTTTTCTTACCGCCAAATAGTATTCCATTGTGTATATATACCAAAACTTCTTTATCTGTTCATCTATCAAAGGACATTTTGGTTGTTTCCATGTCTTGGTCACCGTAAACAAAGCTTAAATGAACATTGGAGCACACATGTCTTTATGTATAAATGTTTTCAGATTTTTTGGGTACATACCCAGGAGAGGGATTGCTGGGTCATACGGTAATTCTTTTCGTAATTTTTTTAGGAACCTCCACACTGCCTTCCCTAGTGGCTGCACCAGTCTGCATTCCCACCAACGGTGTATGAGGGTTCCTTTTTCTCCACAGCCTCTCCAACACTTGTTACTATTTGTCTTGTTGATGATAGCCATTCTGACTAGTGTGAGGTGACATCTCATTGTGGTTTTTATTTGCATTTCTCTAATGATTAGTGATGTTGAGCATTTTTCATATGTCTATTTGCCATTTGTATGTCCTCTTTGGAGAAATGTCTCTTCAGGTCCTCTGCCCATTTTTCAATTGGGTCGTTTGTTGTTTTGTTGTTGAGTTTCATGAGTTCCTTGTATATTTTGGATATTAACCCCTTATCGGAGGCGCTGTTTGCAAAAATCTTCTCCCATTCAATTGGTTGCCTCTTTATTTTGTTGATGGTTTCTTTTGCTGTGAACAAGCTATTAAGTTTCATATAGTCCCATTCATTTATTTTAGTTTTTACTTCCCTTGCCTTTGGAATCAAATTCATAAAATGCTCTCTGAGAAAGAAAAACTCATAGACACAGACAATAATTTAGTGGTTACCAGAGGGTAAGGGGGTGGGGGGTGAGTGATGAGGGTAAGGGGGATCAAATATATGGTGATGGAAGGAGAACTGACTCTGGGTGGTGAACACACAATGGGATTTATAGATGATGTAATACAGAATTGTACACCTGAAATCTATGTAAATTTACTAACAATTGTCACCCCAATAAATTTAATAAAAAAAAAATGCTCTCTGAACCCAAGGTCCATAAGTTTAGTACATATGTTTTCTTCTATGCAGTTTATTGTTTCAGGTCTTTTGCTTAAGTCTTGCATCCATTTTTAATTAATTTTGGTACATAGTGACAGATAGGAGTCCAGTTTCATTCTTTTGCACGTGGCTATCCAATTCTCCCAGCAATATTTGTTGAAGAGTCTGTCTTTTCTCCATTGTATGTTTTTTGCTTCTTTGTCAAAAATTATCTGTCCATATTTATGTGGTTTTATTTCTGCATTCTCAATTCTATTCCATTGGTCTATGTGTCTGTTTTTCTGCCAACACCATACTGTTTTGATTATTGTAGCCCTGTAGTACAAGCTAAAGTCAGGGAGTGTGATAACTCCAGCATTGTTCTTTTTTCTTAAGATTGCTTTGGCTATTCGGAGTCTTTTGTGATTCCAAACAAATCTGATGATTTTTTGTTCTGTTTCTTTAAAAAATGCTATTGGGATTTTGATGGGGATTGCATTAAATCTGTATATTGCTTTGGTTAATATGGCCATTTTAACTATGTTGATTCTTCCAATCCATGAGCACGGAATGTCTTTCCATTTCTTTGTGTCTTCTTCAATTTAATTAAAGTTTATTGGGGTGACAGTTGTTAGTAAAGCTACATAGATTTCAGGTGTACAGTTCTGTATTATATCAAGCTAGACTATTGATTTGAGATTTTTCTTGTCTCTTGAGGTAGGCCTGCATTGCTATGAATTTCCTCTTAGGACTGCTTTTGCTGCATCCCCTAGATTTTGGGTCGTAGTGTTTTCATTTTTGTTTCTCTCAGGAAATCTTTTGATTTCTTCCTTGATTGCCTTGTTGACCCATTCATTATTTAGTAGCATGTTATTCAATCTTCACGTGTTTGTGCATTTTTCAGTTTTTTTCTTGTAATTGATTTCTAGTTTCATAGCTCTGTGGTCAGAGAAGATGCTTGATATGATTTCAGTATTCTTAAATTTATTGAGACTCGTTTTGTGGCCTAGCATGTGATCTATCTTAAAAAATGTTCCATGTGCACTTGAAAAGAACGTATATTCTACTGCTTTGGGGTGAAATGCTTTAAAAATATTGATTAAATCAATCTGATCTAATGTGTCATTTAAGACTACTGTTTCCGTATGCATTTCTTGTCCAAGGGATCTGTCCATTGGTGTCAGTGGGGTGTTGAAGTTCCCTGCGAAGATTGTGTTACTGTTGATCTCTGTCTTTATGTCAGTCAATGTTTCTTTTATTTATTTAGGTGCTCCCATTCTATATATGTTTTTAACGTGTCAGGATCCAGCATTACTAGCTAAACATCAACATACAAGGACTGATAATAAAAGAGAAGTACCTTTTCTGGTTTCAGATCCATTCCTCCCTTTCTTTCCATTGTTACTAGGTTAGATCATCATCATTAGATTTTATTACTCTCATCCTCTCACACAAGGTCTTGCCTTCTGCTTTACAGGGAAAATAGAGATCATCAGGTTTTGATTTCATCTATCTCCTGTCATCCCTAAACCCCTTGTATTATCAACAAACATACGTACATTCATACTTACTTGATTTCTGTTTTTCCATCTCAGGGGAAGTAATTTTCCGCTTCTCATCTATGGTTAGTATCTGTTGCTTATACTCTTGAGTGTCATTTCTACCTATCTTCTCTAAAGCCTTGTCTCATCAATTACTCTATCACTCTCTTATAATTTTAATCTTTCTGCAGATCCTTTACTGCTTTAATCCTGCATTTCTCTCATCAATTCTCCATTGACCGTCAAGAGAATGAGTTTTGGCCTGAAAAAGACCCTAGTTTTATAATCACAGCCCCACCACAGTTTACCTGGGCAAGTCATTTAGCCCCTCTGAGGCTTAATGTCTATAAAATGGAGATGAAGTTTACTACAAGTTTGTTTTCAGGATTAAGTGAAGTTAAGTGGAATAATCAATGTGAAGCTCCCGCTTTCAAATTCTAGCACGCGATAACTTCTCCATGATGTTTGTTCCTTTCTTCTTTCAGAGGCAGACTTCTTGAGAGAATGGCCTGTGTTTTCAGTCTCTATTTCCAGTGAGGTTTATAACCCCAGTACTCTACTGTAACTTCTCAGTCTGATACTATCGGTGATCTCCTAATTGCCAAATCCAGTGAACACTTTTCAGACCTCCAGCATTTGCTTTCTCTTCCCAACCCCTACAATCATACATCTACAAAGCAGCCAGAAAAATCTTTTAAAATTTGTAAATCTAACCTTTTAGTACTTCTCTATCATCTGCAGGATAAAGTAAATCATTTCTGGTAGGAAAAAAGCACTCTTCTCATTTTCTAAAATTTAGAAGGTTTAAATACTGAGAAAATATTTTTAATCATCAGGAAAAACAGATATTAATTAAAATATTTATCTGTTTGCGTGTCTGTGTCCCCAAGCCAATGAGGGCAGGGCAGTAGACAGTGACTTTTTTTTATTATGGTAAAATTGGTATACAAGATTATATATATTGCAGGGACTTCTTTCTCATAGTATCCCTAGTAGTTAATCCGTGCCTGGCTCATAATAGGTTCTTAGTCATTGTTGAACTGAATCAAGTATTTAATTAAAGTTAAAAAGAAACAAACAATAAAGGAATGATAATACAAAGATGAGGACTTAACTTTTATTCCTTTGTGGCACACATGCACACTTTCTGTGCTTCCATTCTCCCAGTACAATTATATCATAAATTCGTATAGATTAGAATTGATTGTATATATTAGTATTACTCTGAAAAGGCATTTTGCAGCTGAATCATTTGGTACACTATGATTACTTTTCCTTTTTTGGCAAACTTTGTTTTCTCTTGAGTTAATAATAATTGTCCCCTAATGTTTTTCTATGTATTTATCACTAATTCATTCCAAAAGTATCCTCTAATTCTCTAAATCTCTTCTCATTGCATTTAAAACACACTGAGTGTTCAGTTAATTTCATCTTCTTGAGGACATCTCTTCTGACTAGTTTCAGTTAGGACTGGTTGCTCTTTCCTCGTTTGCACGATTGTCATCTTGATACATCCCTTCCTCATCAGTTTGAAAATTCCCTTTACCTATAGCTTATGTTGAATTCTCGTTCCTGATTCCATTTCTTCTTCATTCATTCCCTGATTTTGGTGGTGTATTTTTTTTTTTTTGTATTGGGGAAGGGGAACAGGACTTTATTGGGGAACAGTGTGTGCTTCCAGGACTTTTTTCCAAGTCAAGTTGTCCTTTCACTCTTAGTTGTGGAGGGCGAAGCTCAGCTCCAGGTCCAGTTGCTGTTGCTAGTTGCAGGGGGCACTGCCCGCCATCCATTGCGGGAGTCGAACTGGCAACCTTGTGGTTGAGAGGACACGCTCCAACCAACTGAGCCATCTGGGAGCTCAACAGTAGCTCAGCTCAAAGAGCCGTGTTCAAACTTAGTTGCAGGGGGCGGAGCCCCCCATCCCTTGCGGGACTCCAGGAGTTGAACTGGCAACCTTGTGGTTGAGAGCCCACTGGCCCATGTGGGAATCGAACCAGCAGCCTTCGGAGTTAGGAGCACGGAGCTCTAACTGCCTGAGTCACCTGGCCGGCCCCTTGGTGGTGTATTTTTCCCCACACCTTTTTCCTCTGCCTTACACTTGATATTTTGACTGGTTATAGAAGACTAGGTCAGAAATAATGTTCCTTCAGATTTTGATTGTGTTCTGCTTGAGTTGCCCTTCTTTCAGGCTTTCTTAATCTGCAGCCATTCTGAATCTTTATCCTTGTATGAAACCAATTTTTTTCATACAAGGATAAGTGACTCTCAAGTTTTCTTGTCTTTTCATGCGTCTATGATTTTGTCTTTTTGGTCTGTTGTTTTTAAACTTTTATTTATTTTAAGTGTGTTTTTCCAGGACCCATCGGCTCCAAGTGAAGTAGTTGTTTCAATCTAGTTGTGGAGGGCGCAGCTCACCGTGTCCCATGTGGGGATTGAACCGGCATCCTTGTTGTTAAGAGCACCGCGCTCTAACCAACTGAGACATCTGGCCACCCCTTGTATGGAAATTTTAAAGTGCTTTCTTTTCATTCATAGTGTTAGGAAATTTCTTAATGATGTGTTTTATTTTAAGAGTATTGCATTGGGTTTTTGATGATCTCTCTCAGTATGGAAACTCATGTCATAAATGCTGGTTTTTTGTGGATTTATACCCCTTTACTTTTTAAAAAATTATTCTCTTTCTGACACTTCTATTTTTTAGATATCTTTTACCTCCTAGACTGACTCTCAAATTTTCTTATCTTTTATATGTGTATGATTTTGTATTTTTGGTCTGTTTTGTAGGATATTTTCTGTTTTACCTTCCAATCTTTTCAATGAGTTTTTTGTTTCTGCTCTTATGTCTATTTCTAAGAACTTTTCCTTTTTGTTTTTTTTAAACTTCTGTCTTGTTTCGTGGATGTAGTGTCATGTATGAGGCTATTTATGATAACATTTTGAATCTTGATTTGTTTTTATGAAATAGAAACAAAGGAAAATGAAATGAAAAAAGGAGAATGAAAGCTAAATTAATAAACTTAGTTCAGCAAGGTTGAAAATTTCTCATCCTATGTTCAAATTCTGAATGAAAATATAGCTTCTTTGTTTTTTTGTGATGGCTCTAATCTTTCTTGCAAGTATCTTACCCACGCGGGTAGTGGTAGGCAAAGAGAGGGGCAGGGTATTAGCTTAAACTTGCCAGTTAACGTCTGTTTCCTTAGGTAATTCAGTTTCTCTGAGGTATGTATTCAGCCTTTCAGATATTCCCCTTCCCTCTTTTCCCAGCAGGCCCTCAACATGCTGTTTATGTGCGGGACCGTCCTATGTTTATGTGCAGTGGAGGTCATCCTAAGGTGATTTTGTGACACTGGTGGAGATCACTTGTGTGCCGGTCATTGGTCTTCACTGGTATCTGTGGTGGGTAGCTTCTCAATTGATTTGACTGCTTAGATGGCTTTTATGTCTTTTGGGAGTGACATTTCCACAGCTTATGGAACCTCTGGATACTTTCTCTGTATGTAAGCCATGGGGATCCAGGAGTATTGCCTCAAGCTCATTTATTTGCTACCTTCCTCTGCTAAGACTTTGTTGTTTCTCCTTCCAGACCATATTACCCCAGGACCATCTTGCATGACGTTCTTCTCTCAGGGTTTTATGTGGAGAGCTAGGCAAAAGCCTCCCACTACTTTTGATTTTTCCCTTTTTATATGCTAGGAATGGAAGAGATGGGCTTTCTCTTTCCTCCTAATGCTTGAAAGATCCTTTATTTCATAGCCGTTTCTTTTCTGAATTAGTATTTGTCCACCCCCACTTGACTGGAGCCATGGCAGGTGAGGTATAGGGAGAGAAATTCGCTAGTAAAGGAAAATCCAAAAATATTAATCAATCATTTCATTATATAGCAGGAGAAATTTTGTCATCTCCTTTTAAAATGATTTCAGGACTTCTTAATTTTTTCCATCCTTAATAGTAAATGTACTTTTTAAACACTGAATCAGTTATTCTCAGTCATGATTTGAGAGATACAATCTCAAAACTAAAGTTGAAATTAGTAAGCAGTTGGTAAAACTATATGTTTATATTTTTATGGCATTTCCAGAACATGGCTGGGATGTACAGATTCTATTATAGCTGCTTTTCATTTGGAAGTCTTGGATCAGAACCACATTCTTTGAAAGATGGATTAGGTGAATTCATAAGCGTGTTTTAAGAGTATCAAAATGTGCAATCGAGGAATCCCTTTTGATGGTGTTATAGCACTTTTGGACTAACAACTCCAAGCAACGTATCTTATTAATTCTTTAATAATACCTCTTGCCAGGTATCATAATGTGTCCTTTTTGGTAAATTTTGGAGCAATTTAATTTTGTATGGAAACTTTGGCACATTAAAATTGCTCATAATTTTCTTTTTTGGATGACAGAACATAGCCATGTATCACACAGGTGTATTGTTTCTCTTGTATTCCCAGCTGAAGTAATAGTTGTTCTCTCCTATGGATTATTAAGTTGTCAGCCTAGAGTACTGTATTATGTATGGATGAGCCTCATTGAATATAACATAGATCTTCATTTTTGGTAGGGGGATCTTATTCCTCTTTGAGAGTCTGATGAAGGCTATTGATCTCTTCCCTTCCTGTACCTTTCCACCCAAATTGTACAGAAACACATTTGTTTCTACTTTAATTTTTTTTTGCATTGGAACACACACACACACACGAGTGTGTGTGTGTGTGTGTGTGTGTGTGTGTGTGTGTATAGATACGTATATATCATAGACCAGTGGTTCTGAAGATTGGTGGCAGGGGTAGCATGAGCAGAAGATTGGCAAGGTGAGATAAGTATGGGGAGGGAGCAATCAGAATGATCTGGGATACTTCGAAATGTATATACATGTTCTCTTATTTTCTTTGAGGTATTCTGATATGCCTTATTAGGTAGGTGTGATTAGCTGTTTGAGAATCACTGCTAAAGTGAACCACTATTCTTCATACATTGTGTAGCATTGTTTAGATGTTTAGAGTGTTGGGGTAGAAAAAGTACAGAAAACAATCTGACAAAAATATAGCAGTTGTTTATGAGGCATTATGTTAATGTCATTTAATGTAAAAATTAAAAAATTAACAGTTACTTCCTTAAAAATGGAAGTAAAACCAAATTGGACAAATAAAACAATTAAGCCTGAATAGACCATTAAAATTGTGGAGTACTCATTGATGTGGCATTTTGTAAGTTCTTTGACACTAATTTGATTTCAACCTTAGGTTTTTTTAAAAAAATATTTGTTTAAAAAATTTAACACTTGAAAACAGAGGCAAAATTAACATTATTAAAATTAACTATTTTAAAATGAACTATTTAATGGGATTTGGTACATTTGAAATATTGTGCATCTACCATTTCTATCTAGTTGTTCCAAAGAGTTGTCATCACCCCAAAAGGAAGTCCCACTTCTCCCTCCCCTCAGTTCCTGTCAACTACCAGTCTGCATTCTGTCTCTATGGATTTACCTGTTCTAGATATTTCATAGGTAGAACCATACAATGTGTGACATTTGTGTGTGGCCTCTTTCACTTAGCATAATATTGTTGATGTTCATCTACTTTGTAGCATTTATCAACACTTCCTGTCTTTTTGTTGCTGAACATTATTTCATTGTATGTATATATTATAATTTATCTCTGCATTCATTGATGGACGTTTGGGTTAGTTCCACCTTTTGGCTGTTGTGAATAGTGCTGCTATGAACTTGTATGTACATGTATTTGTTTGACTACTTCTTTATATGTCTATGTAGGTGTGGAAATGCTGGGTGAAAGAAGAATACTATTGTTTCTTTCTTTATTCACACTCTTAACAACACCTCTGACACCAGATGTCTGGGTTTTTCACACCAAGCAATTCTCCAGTTCTCTGTGGACAGCAATTGGGTGTCCTACAGTTTAATTCAGTTCTGACCCTACCTACCTACCCTGAGTTAGCATAGACTCCACAGGTTAAAGATTCAGAGCCACAAGACTAATTGCAAGTACTAGGTTGTCACCCGTGTTTCTGGCTGAATGGCTGTAAATTGGCGTTTTTCACAATCCCCTCCTTGGGTTGATAATTTGCTGAAACGGCTCACAGAACTCAGGAACGCACTTTACTTACTCATTATAAAGGATACAACTCAGGAACAGCCAAATGGAAGAGATGCACAGGGCAAGCGGTGTGGGAAGGGGGTGGAACTTCCATGCTCTCTGGGGCAAGCCAACCCCCTCGCACCTTGATATGTTCACCAGCCTAGAAGCTCTCTGAAGCCCTTTGGTTAAGGTTTTCTATAGAGGCATCATTATTTAGACACGATTGATTAAATCGTTGGCCATTGGTGATTGAACTTGATCTCCAGCCCTCTTCCCCTCCCCACAGGTTGGGGGCAGGGCTGAATGTCCAACCTCTAATCACAAGGTTGGTTCCTCTGGCAACCAGTCCCGTCCTCCCAGAGCCGGCTCAGTAGCACAAATTCTGGTGTAGTTGAAAGGGGCTTACTTTGAATGACAAAAGGTGCTCTTCTCCTCGCTATGACTTAGGAAGTTCCTAGGGTTTTTAGGAGCTCTGTGCCAGGAATTGGGGATGAAGACCAAATATATATTTCTATTATGTTACAACATCACCTTGGGTCTTGTGGTAATTCTACATTTAACTTTTTGAGGAGCTGCCAAATTGTTTTCCACAGTGGTTGCATCCCTTTATGTTCCTACTAGCAAGTTGGGAGGGTTCCGATTTCTTCACAACCTCACCAACACTTCTTACTTTCTTCTTTTCTGAAAAATTATAGCCATCCTCGTGGGTGTGAAGTGGTACCTCATTGTGGTTTTGATTTACATTTCCCTAATGCTGTTGAGCATCTTTTCATGTGTTTATTGGCCATTCATATATTTTGTTTGCATCAATTTTTGGTTTTGATGATAAGAATTGTTAAACACCTTGATTCACAAAGGTATATCATAGCAAAGCAAATCACTTCAATCCATATTTGCTCTGCCAGGAATTGTTTATCTTAAATCAAAGAATCCCAGAAATTTCCAAGACTTAGGCTTTACATGTACGTTTTATTATTTGCTCTTCTCTTTAGCAAAGTCACAGCATCATTGACAGTGTCTTCATTAGTAAGAATGACAAATATACATTTGCCATTTAAGGCCCTTGAGCAAAATAATTCTTTTAAAATATTTCTATAGATTCCTGTCTTTTCTTGAAACACTTGAAAAGCCACCCTTCCTCTGATGAAGTGATTGACTTTAATGTCAAAAGACAAGCCTTCTCTTGGGCTTTTGGCAGTCTTTGGCACCCAGTTTTGTGTGCTAGTTGGTCAGCTATTGTTTCTTAGCTTCAAACCTATCCTTTCGTACTCTAATCTGGGGATGTGACTCTGCAAACTACATTTCTTTTTTTTTTGCCACCTACTGTCTTCTTCCATTGCAAGGTATTAGAAAAAGATTGGGAGTTAGGAAGTAGGAGAAGGTACTTGCTCATTCTTTGTCAGTATCACTCCAGCAATGGTACTTCACCCTGGCAGTGACTTGAGTGTCCGTTTTTACATCATCCTTGGAATCAACCTTAGCTTGCCTTTTCAGACATGCCAGCACTATTAAGTCTTAATGGCAGTGTTTCTCAAATTCATCTTTACATGCCATAAACATAAAATAATTTTTATTTTGCTCAAATATGTATATCTTTACAACGCATCTGTAATGAAGAACTTGAAAGCATCATAAGCATAGCTCCAAAGTAGTTTGTTGTTATGGATGTCTTCTGTGAAGCCATTTTTCTTTAGCTTGAATGAAGGTGGCTATATTTCTTATTCTCTTCCCCAATTACTATATAGTTCTGTTTTCCATTACAGTTTTTTTTTTATCTCATTACATGTATTTTTTAAAAGTACTTAATTACTATGATTATTCAGTATTTTAAAGGTGACCTACATGTCTAATTAACCCTTTTGTGAGTATACATTTTAATGATTCATTTTGGCAATAAATATTAATATTTGAGAATGTTAAATAAATATTTAATCCATAAATATTTGAGAATCCCATAAGTATATGTGCTGCCGAAGCGAGCACGAGAATCCCATAAGTGCTAACTATTGTGTTAGATATTAAAGACATAATGATATTCAATTCAGACATGCCTTCAAGGAATACTAATTTTGACAGGGCAGACAACTACTAAGTGGTTAATTACAAAGCTAATACTTCATGGTAGAGAAAAGGCAGAATAGTATAAGAGCATAGGCAAGGGGATTAAGGTATAGTTCACATAGTTAATTGGAGCTGTTGCCATAATGTAGGGGAACAAAATGATGATGGAGCTGGACTAAGATGGTGGCTGCTGAGGTAGTGAAAATAGTTGGAAATATTTTACAGAGACAGACAATAGGATTTGCTGAGGGATTGAATGTGGGTGGTGAGAGAAAAAGAGAGTGACTGCTAGGTCCTTGACATACGCAACTGGATGAATGCTGATGCCAGTTCTGAGATGGGAAGGGGAAAGAGAAATAGATATTTTGTGGAGGGGAGTAGTACAGAACTAAGAGTTTTTTTAGATGTGAAATTTGAAATTCCTTTTTGACATTTATGTGGGGATGACAAGTAGGTGTCAGCCCATGGGAGAGGTCGTAGCTCTATAAATCTGGGATTCATTAGCACATAGATGGTAATTAAAGGTATGATTAAACTTGATGAGATCCTTAGAGAGTGTATATATAGAAGAGAGAAAGTTTTAAGATTGAGCCCTCTGGCACTTCAACATTTAGGATTTGGGAAGAGGTAGGAGATCAACAAAGGAACCTGAGGAGGGGCAGCCAATGTGGTAAGAGAAAAAACTGGAGAACGTGATACCCGTGAAGTGAAGTGAAGGAGGGAATGATCCATTATGCAATACACTAAGATATGTCCTGAACAAGGACCACTTTGATTATCTATAGTGTGGATAATGGACTACAGAGAGGCAAGACTAGAAGTTGAGAAATAGAATGCTGTTGTGCTTACCCAGGAAAGAAATGACAAATAGTGCCTTGGACTGGGGCAATGGCAGTTGGGATGGAAAGTCATAGGCAAATTTGGGAGGCAGAATTAACAGACTTGATAATTGGGCAGAGGGTGAGTGTTATGGGTCTTAGGTAATAATATTTTAAAAGATTGAATTTTAGGTACGCCTAAGTTCTCGCGCGAGTTGGACTTCCGCCTTTTTGGCTCTCTGAGCAGCACCATGACGGTCGGTAAGAACAAGCGCCTTACGAAAGGCGGCAAGAAAGGAGCCAAGAAAAAAGTGGTTGACCCATTTTCTAAGAAAGATTGGCACGATGTGAAAGCACCGGCTATGTTCAATATAAGAAATATTGGGAAAACGCTAGTCACAAGAACTCAAGGAACCAAAATTGCATCTGATGGTCTCAAGGGTCGTGTTTTTGAAGTGAGCCTAGCTCATCTGCAGAACGATGAAGTTGCATTTAGGAAATTCAAGTTAATTACTGAGGATGTTCAGGGCAAAAACTGCCTGACGAATTTCCATGGCATGGATCTTACCCGTGACAAAATGTGCTCCATGGTCAAAAAATGGCAGACCATGATTGAAGCTCATGTTGATGTCAAGACTACCGATGGTTATTTGCTTCGTCTGTTCTGTGTTGGTTTTACAAAAAAACGCAACAATCAGATTCGGAAGACTTCTTATACTCAGCATCAACAGGTCCGCCAAATCAGGAAGAAGATGATGGAAATCATGACCCGAGAGGTGCAGACAAATGACTTGAAAGAAGTGGTCAATAAATTGATTCCCGATAGCATTGGAAAAGACATTGAAAAGGCTTGCCAATCTATTTATCCTCTCCATGATGTCTTTGTTAGAAAAGTCAAAATGCTGAAGAAGCCCAAGTTTGAATTGGGAAAACTCATGGAGCTTCATGGTGAAGGTAGCAGCTCTGGAAAAGCTACTGGGGATGAGACAGGTGCTAAAGTTGAACGAGCTGACGGATATGAGCCCCCAGTCCAAGAATCTGTTTAAAAATCCGACTTTTCATGGTGACAAATAAAGTCCTGTTGATGTTTTGTTTCTGATAAAAAAAAAAAAAAGATTGAATTTTAAAAATGAAAATATCTAAAACCAAACAAAAAACTAAAGTTATTGCAGCTGGAGTACTTTGGGATATATTGGAGACTGAGGTTTTTAGGTATATTTGAACTTATTAAGGTTATACAAACTTGTCTAAATCAAACTAAGAATTTTTAACGAATATTTTGGATTAGGACATATCAATTGACCTTTGTGGGAAAAGTATTTCAATAAGCAAGTGTATAGGGTAAAGATTGTGAGGGGAATGATTAACTAGCTCATTTTGAGCAGTCCTTCTACATAACAACTTTTTTCAGGGTCACTATGCACTTAGAAATAAAGAAATTGAAATTCTTCAGGAAATTCTATTATTCAGACTTCGCAGTACTTCTGACATGCTATATCCTCATTACATGGTAATGTCCACACTTATGAGTTCCACATTAATGAGGTGCAATATGATTAAAGCACCCTAAGGTTTTTGGTTTTTTACCATGCAAACGAACTCTAAATGATGAATTACTTATGGTAAATATAAAAATGAGTCCATGATAGTTTCTTTGGAATTATTTATCAGGTAAAAGATGAGTAGATAAGTAAAGAATGTGAGGGCTTTCTTTCTGAAAGAATAAGAGACAAATTAGGTTAAAGAAATCTTTCACTGCAAACCATTGGATAATACATTGCTGGACTCATAGAAATTAAGGGAAATCTTACAACACCCCTCAAATGCAAAGCAAAACAAAATGACAACAACAAATTCCCAACTGAAAACTGAACTAAAGCAGGTACAATAAAAGATAAACACACATGGAAATTTATCCTGGAAGTAAATGCCCATATCAGCACAGTAGTTAGGAGTCTAAACCTTGGGCTGATGACAAGGTAAGAAAACTGGACATGAGATTCCAGCTTTAAGCCATAAAGAGAGCTAAGGTGAGATCTGTAGAGCCCCATGGTTCCTGGCAGAAGTAAATACAAATTTCTTGGAAGGAAAACATTCTGAATTTTCCCCCTAGGATTCTTTCAGATTAAGATCAACCAGATATTAAGATCACAATCAAAGATCACCAACTACACAAAGAAACAAGTCCTTGTTAAGGATTTGGATGACCAAACAGACAACAGATTTAGACCGCCAATGACTTCAGATATTGGAAGGATCAGGTATAGAATATTAAATAACTATGCATATAATGTTTAAAGAAATGAGATGGAGTCACAAAAATGAGCAAGCAACAAAAGATTATTAAATATGACAAAATTTGAAAAAGAACCAAATAGAATGTCTAGAAATGAAAAATATTTTTGGAATAAAAACCTCAACGACTTGGTTAAACATCAAATTAACATAGCTAAAGAGAGAATTACTGAGTTCGAACATGTATTTGACTAAATAACACAGAATGAAGCCTAGAGGCAGAAAAATGAAATATATGACAGAGATTAAGAGAAATGGAATAAGAAGGTCTCATATAGGTCTGATAAGAATCCCAGAAAGTGAGACTAGAAAACATAGGAGGGACAATATTTAGAGAGTTAACAGCTGAGAATTTTCTAGATTTGTTGAAAGACTCTATAGATAAAGGAAACACAATATGAGGTTGGACAATTAAGTTCACGAACTCATCCTAGAAAAAGTGCTATATACCTCAGTGCTGAATGGCACTATGGTCACCTTTGAAGTACTCTTCTTGGGAAGCTATGTACTGATGCCAGCGCCTACTCCACCTTTCAAAGCAGTTTTGGAACTTTTTCTGGATTGACCATCAGAGCGCTCATTGTATTACCCTTGATGTCCTGAATGTCATCAAAATATCTTCCTTTCAATATTTCCTTTATCTTCAGGTAAAGAAAGAAATCATTGGGGGCCAGATCAGGTGAGTAGGGAGGGTGTTCCAATACAGTTATTTGTTTACTGGCTAAAAACTCCCTCACAGACAGTGCCGTGGGAGCTGGTGCATTGTCGTGATGCAAGAGCCATGAATTGTTGGCGAAAAGTTCAGATCGTCTAACTTTTTCACGCAGCCTTTTCAGCACTTCCAAATAGTAAACTTGGTGAACTGTTTGTCCAGTTGTTACAAATTCATAATGAATAATCCTTCTGATATCAAAAAAGATTAGCAACGTTGTTGTAACAAGTTCACAAACATAATTGCCAGACCTCATGTATACAAAGCAGAATTAGTAAAAATAAATTCACTTTTAAACACACTGTAGGTAAAATTGTGTCTGGTAGCCAGCCTCCAAGATTATCTGCAATTACTCTTTCTTCCTAGTATTTATTCATACCCTTCTGTAGTTCCCTCCCACACTTAATAGGGCTGACTTTCATAACTAATAAGATACTGTGCATTCGAAGGAGCATGACTTCTAAGGCTAGGTCATAAAAGACATTGTGGCTTCCACCTTGCCCGTTCTTGGATCACTCACTCTGGGTGAAGCCAGTTGCTGTATTGGGTGGACACTCAAGCAGCCCACTAAAAACCCCATATGGGGAAGAACTGAGGCCTCCTGCCAACAGCTAGCATCAATTTATGAGGCATATGAGTGAGCTACCCCGGAAATGGATCCTCCAGTCCTGGTCAAGCCTTCGTTGTTTTTTAACTGGAATTTTCCAAGATTATTATACCAGGTTTTAACATTAGTGAAAGGCAGATTGTGAGATGTGAGCTAGCATGAACAGTTCTATAATTTTCTCTCTATGTAGGTAGCACAGGTATCCAGATCTCCCTACATTTACCAGCAGCTCAGGCAGCTATGGCATTCATTCTGTATTAGCAGATCATGAATCTAGTTGGCTAATAGAAATGTAGAACATCCAGTCTATTTTAAGTGAATGACTACTGAATACACCCAGAGTGGTCCTTCGAAATAACTTAAAATAGCCCTATTGTGATTTTTTTTTTGCTGGCTTTTTATTTTTATTTTTTAATGCTTGAAGTGGTAGGTAGAATTCTGTCAAGACCCATTCAAATGCTTTGCATAGTGCAAGTCCATTAAATCATTCCATTGATGTCATTACACTATAAAGTAGAATTTATAGAACATGAGTACTTTTCAGTGTTTCATTCTTCTATTTTTATAGTTTTTCATGGAGCAAAATACTGTTAGAGATCATTTTTTTTATTAGCTTTGCTAAGATACAAATGAGAAAGTTTCACTCCTGGTAGAAGCAGGGCATGGAAGCTTGATTTATTATTAACAGTGTTGGTTACAGGGAAAATACATTGCACTTAGTGGGCTCCTGAACACTAAATTGTTTGAGTAGGTATGCAGAATTCTTGTGATTGGTGAAATGGACTAAAACAGTCTTCTTGTCTTTAAAGAATTGTAGCTTGAATAAGGAGTAATGAAACCATGCTAATGTAGATAAACCTTACTGACATTTTATACTTTTGAAGGGAAATGAAATCTCAAGCTGCTTTGGCTAAAATTTCAAAATGAATTGTAGTCATAATTCTGACATTATGGCTTTCTGTCCCTAAGAAATTCTTTAAAGTAATTTACTGTCTACTTCTGCAAAATGTCTATAATATCATTTACCTTTTTTTTTTCCAGGAATGAATTGAGGATTAACTCTTTGGAAATGGAAAAATGTTATCTGTTAAATTGTTTTATCTCATTACTAAAAAATATATTTTCACTGAACAACTGTGGAGAAGATAATAATCATTGATCTTAAGAATTTATTACACACCTCATTGCACTGAAATTTTTTGGAAATTAAAATACAGATCTTATTTGTAAGCAAAAGTAATTTCATTACCTTGGCTTATTAAATATAGAGATGTGGAGATTGGGAATATGATATAATCATTTATAGTGATGTTTTGTAATCTGTATAGTGATGTTTAGTGATCTTTAACCTTTAGATTGAGTAAAAGGGGTAAAGCCCATGATTTCTACAGTTATTTTTCCTTCCAGTTAGCAAATCAAACACATATTTTGTTTTACAAATGTGCTAGTTGTGATAAGTATATAACTACATAGCTTTTCTTTGAAAAGGGATCTATCTGAACTACAAAATATCATTGTTATGTATTTTTAAATTTGAAGATGTTCTTCAATTAATTTAGCAAATATTTGATTACTTATATATTTATATTATACTAGGCCCTGTGTAAGTACGAAAGAATTAAGATAGGCTAAAAACAAAAAGTGTAGAATCTAAGTCTTTGGAGAATAGGAATGTTTGTTTTTATTTTTGTATTCCTCGTACCTGGCACAAGGCCCATCAAGTGTAACATTTACTAAAGGCTAGTTGACTGAATAGATGAATGAGAACGACTTTAATAGTTGCCCTCAAGAAACCTAGAGCCCTTAGATATAATATGGTGAATATATAGAAAATTAGACTGAACAATAGACAATGATCAGTATTATGGGATAAATAAATAGAATTTAGAGATCAGAATTTGAAGGAAACACTAAAGTAGTTTTCAGGCATGGTGTTTGGAGTGCTATTATCAGAATTTAGTTGCAAGGTCAGGAGAAGTCTTCCTGAAGAAAGTGGGATTTGGATGTGAATATGGAAGACATCATAGGTAAGGAGAATGTCATGATTGATACGGGGATGAGAAAACAAGTTTATAGGCCATGACAAAAATGACACTATTGGAAAACATTAAACTATCATAAGGTTGTATTGGTAGGTGGTGTTTAGACAGAAGAGTAGATTCTCAAATGGCAATTTTGCTGTTCACCACTAGAACTGATCTGTTCAGTGCTTGTAGCCATACCGGTCGGCCAGAAGCCTGGCCCACTGCCTCTCAGCTCTGTGCTCAGACTGCTGATAGACGCATAGATGGCCAGAAATGGTCCTGGTAGTGTCAGCAAACCTGCCTTTGGGAAAGCTGCCAACACAGCATGACTTGAAAGGTTATGACTAACCTTTCACTTTAAATGGTGTGGGATAGGCTGGGCTTGTCTTATTTAGAACTTACCATTGCAGTTATGATATCAGGCTGGGAGGTCTCTCTGCTCACCCCCGGGACACCCTACTTCCTCAACACCCTGAGATGCTAGAACCAATTAATTACTTCTTCACCCACCAATAAAACATATCTTAGAGAAGGGACAATGCTCAGCTAACCATGAATGCATTTCTTAATCTTTCCCTAAGACCAGGATTTAATAGAGAGGTGGGTAGAGAGAATATCATCTCTGGTTTTGCACAGTTTAATTTTTTTGGCTGGTTAGAGTTAAGTGATATATATCTCTAGAATTGTTTTATGGTATGTTTCTTTAACATGCCTCAATGTTAAAATGTCCTTAAAAATATTGCATTATATCGGAAGAGTCTGACTATGGAAGGAATGCAACCATATTACAGTGAGTAAATTTTTTATGACTACAGCCAATGGATGTTAAATAAAAAATGATAGCTTCTTGGAGTTGGTTGCAGTGTTGTGACTCAAAATACTAGATTCATAGACTGGGGGTGGAAAGATAACAGCACACTTAGTTTGAGAGGCAGAAATGTTTTGCATACTTTTTAAGAGAGAGATGAGACTCTTGAGTGTAGTTTTGCATCATTTATTAATGGTAGAACCACTTAGTTGAAATTAATTAAGTGTAAAGGCTTTACTGTTTTACCTTCATTTCTTCAGCTGATGTATAGGAGGGTGATTGGTGATTAAAAGAATCTTCTGCTACATTTGTGCAGGGAACACTTATTTGGCAGTCCCAGTCCCTGGACAGCACAGCCGTAGGAGGTTGTAGCATAACTGCCTGTGTTCCGTGTGTGTGTGTGTGTGTGTGTGTGTGTGTGTGTTACATACATCCTCTGAGAGAGAGATCTATCTTCTGAAATCACTTTATTGGAGTATAATTTGTATAAATACCTGTACAATCAGATTTATATATTTATCTTGACTGGGAAGTCAAGATATAAAACATTTCCATGACCCCAGAAAGTTCCCTGTGCCCCTTTCCAGTCAGGCCATCCCTGGGCCGCCACCCAAGGCAGCTTCTGACCTGCTCACTATCACTGTACATCAGATTTAACTTTTCTAGATTTTCATATGTATAGGGTCACACAGCATGGACCCTTATGTTTGGCTTCCCGGCTCAGTGTAATGTTTTTGAGATTCATCCATATTATTCTTATATCAGTAATTCATTCCTTTTTACGTCGAATAGTATTTTATTGTGGTGTTCTAGATATATTACAATTTATTTATCCATTCACTTGTTAATGGTCCTTTGGGTTAGTTTTATTTTATATATTTATTTTTTTGGGGGGGGGATGGGGAACAGGACTTTGTTGGGGAACAGTGTGTACTTCCAGGACTTTTTTTTTCCCCAAGTCAAGTTGTTGTCCTTTCAATCTTAGTTGTGGAGGGTGCTCTTCAGCTTCAAGTTGTTGTCCTCTCAGTCTTAGTTGTGGAGGGCGCAGCTCAGCTCCAGGTCCAGTTGCCGTTGCTAGTTTCCCGGAGTGCAGCCCACCATCCCTTGTGGGCGTTGAACTGGCAACCCTGTGGTTGGAGCGCTAGTTGCCACTACATTATCACATTATCACCATCAGTGCACAAGTATTCCCTTTTTTTTCCACATCCTTGACAACACTTATCTCATCTTTTTTGACAATAAGCATTTTAACAGGTGTTAAGTAATATCTCATTGTGGTTTTGATTTGCATTTCCCTGATGATTAGGGATGTTGAGCACATTTTCACGTATCTGTTAGCCATCTGTATGTCTTCTTTGGAAAAAAAAATGTCTGTTAAGATCTGCCCATTTTTAATTGGATTTTTTTTCTGTTGAGTTGGATGAGTTCTTTATATATTTTGGATATTAACCCCTTATCAGATATATGATTTGCAGATATTATATCTCATTTGGTAGGTTGCCTTTTCATTTTGTTGACGGTTTCCTTTTTGGTTTGGTATAGTCCCACTTGTTTATTTTTGCTTTTGTTGCCTTTGCTTTTGGTGTCATATTCACAAAATCCTTGCCAAGACCAATATCAAGGACCTACTGTCTATGTTTCTTTCTAGGAGTTTTATGGTTTCAGATTTTCTGTTCAAGTCTTTACTCCATTTTGAGTTGATTTTTGTGTGTGGTGTAAGATAGTCATTCAGTTTCACTCTTTTCTATGTGGCTGCCCAGTTTTCCTGCTGTATATCCTTGATTCCTTTGTTGTAAATTAATTGACCATGTATGCATGGGTTCATTTCTGTGCTCTCTATTCTGTTCCATTGATTATGTGTCTATTTTTATTTCAGTACCATATTTTTTTGATTACTATAGCTTTGTAATATACTTTGAAATCAGGAAGTTTGATGCTTCCAAGCTTTGTTCTTCTTTCTCAAGAATTGTTCTGGCTATTTGCGGTCCTCTGGTTCCATACAAATTTTAGGGTCCTTTCTTTTATTTCTTTGAAAAATGCTATTGGAATTTTGATAGGGATTGTATTGAATCTGTAGATTGCTTTGGGTAATATGAACATTTTAACAATACTAATTTTTCCAATCCACAAGCACAGAATATCTTTTCATATATTTGTCTGTTCTTCAATTTTACCTTTTTATTTTTTTGATAGTCTTCTTGAAGAGAAGTTAAAAAATTTTGATAAGGTCTAATTTATCAATATTTTGTTTTATGGATTATGCTTTTTGTGTATTGTCTAAACAATTTTTGGCTACCCTAGGGTCATGAATTTTCTCCTGTGTTTTCTTCTAGAACTGTCATAGTTTTCGCTTTGAGATTTAAGTCTATGAACTACTTTAGGTTAATTTTTGTGTATGGTACAAGGTGAGGTTGACATTCATTTTATTCCACATGGATACTCTGGAACCTTTGTTAAAAATCAGTTGATTATATATATAGGGTCCTCTTTTCTGGATTTCTGGATTTCTGGATTCTCTTTTCTGTTGATTTATTATATATCGATCCTTATGCAAATACCACACTATCTTAATTACTGTAGCTTTATAGTAAGTCTTGAAATCAGGTTGTGTAAGGCCTCCAACTTGTTCTTCTCTTTCAAAATTTCTCTGGCTTGCCTAGAGTCTTAGTATTTCCATATAAGATTTAAAATCAGCTTACCAGTTTCTATATAGTTTATTGGAATTTTTATTGTGATTACCTTGAATCTATAGATTAATTTGGGTAGAACTGATAACTATTGAGTCTTTCAATCTATGAATATTGTATATTTCTCCATTTATTTCAGTCTTATTTAATTTCTCAGCATGTTTTATAATTTTTCTTATACAAGGTTGCACATATTTTGTTGAATTTATCTTTAAGTACTTAATATTTTTGGGTAACATTGTAAATAATACTGTTTTAAAAAATTTAAATTCCCAATTGTCTATTGCTAGTACTGTGTTTCCCCGAAAATAAGACCTAGCTGAAGGGGGATCAAATATATGGTGATGGAAGGAGAACTGACTCTGGGTGGTAAACACACAATGGGATTTATAGATGATGTAATACAGAATTGTACACCTGAAATTATGTAATTTCATTAACAATTGTCACCCCAATAAATTAAAAAAAAATACCTAGCTGAACCATCAGTTCTAATGTGTCTTTTGGAGCAAAAATTAATATAAGTCCTGGTCTTATTTTAGTATAAGATTGGGACTACATCACATCACATCACATCACATCACATCACATCACATCACATCACATCACATCACACACACACTGGGTGTTATATTAATTTTTACTCCAAAAGACGTATTAGAGCTGATGGTCCAGCTAGGTCTCATTTTTGGGGAAACACTGTATAAGAAATACAGTTGATTTCTTATATTTCTTCTAGTCTATGACTTTCCTAAATTCACTATTGCTTCTGCTAGGTTTGTGTTTGTAGATTCCGTAGTCTTTTTCTTGTCTTATTGCATTATCCAGAATCTCCAGTACATTGTTGAAGAGAAGTGGTGGTAATGTATATCTCACCTTAGGGAGAAAGCATGCAATCATTTATCTTAATTTAAATATAATATTAGCTGTAAGTTTTCTTAGAGAAGATGATCTATATATGTTGAGAAAGTACTTTTCCAGTCCTAGTTTTATGAGGGTTTCTCAAAGATAATGAATGACTCTTGAATGTTATCAAGTGCTGTTTTTACATCTATTTGATTGAGCACATGATTTCTTTTTAAATCTAATGTGGATTATTTTGACTCATTTTCAAATCTTGAACCAATCACGTAGGTAATATTCCAGGTATGCAAGATTTTTTTTAACATTTGAATATAAATCCCACTTGGTCATGGTGTATCATCAGACTTCTCAAATTGTCCACATAGCTGTTGGATTTAATTTGCTAAAATTTTATTTAGGAGTTTTTTAATCTTTGTTCTCATCTTTGATGAGAGATACTGGTTTGTAGTTTTCTTGTAATGTTTTTGTCTGCTTCCAGTATCAGTGTAATGCTGGACTTAACACAAAGGAGTTTGAAAATGTTTTCTCCTCATATCTTTTCTGAAAATGTTTGTATAGTATTGATATTTCTTCTTTAAACATTTGATACAATTAACTAATGAAGCTGTTTGAGCCTGGAGCTTTCTTGGGAAAGTTTTTAGATTACATTTTCAATTGTTTTAATCAATATAAGGCTCTTCAGTTTTTCTGTTTCTTCTTGAATCAGTTTTGGTTATCATGTCTCTCAAGGAATTTGCTCATTTCCTTTTAGATGTTCAATTTATTGTCATAAAATGTTCATCTTATTTCCTTATTATTTAACGTATTATAGTAATTGTACCCTTTGCTATTCCTGATTCAGGTAATTTTGCCTTCTCTCTTTTTATCTTAATGTGGCTAGCATTTTATCATTTTTATTGATTTTTTTCAAGGAACAGCTTTTGGCTTAATTGATTTTATCTTTTTAAACTTTATTGATGTTTGTTCTTATTTTTTTATTCCTTCCCTCTGTTTACTTTGAGTTTACTTTGCTCTTATTCTTCATTTATTGATTTTGGACTCAACTTCTTTCCCCCCCCCTTCTTCTGTCCCTCCTCCCTCCCCAGCCCTCCGCCACCCTGGTTCAAACCATTGTTTTTCAGTCTAGTTGTGTAGGACACAGCTCCCTGGCCCATGCTGGTATTATGAGCCTTGCGCTCCCCCATGGCAGCTCTTGCCGGCTACTCACACTGGCCACCGGCTGCTCCTGGCAGCACACGGTAGCCCATGGCAGCTCACTCCGACCTCTGGCTGCTCACAGCAGCCCAGCTCCAGGGAGAGCCATTGTTCACTGTCTTAGCTGTAGAGGGCACAGCTCATGGCCCATTAGGAATTAAACCAGCGATCTTGGTTTTAGGAGCATGGCGCTCCAACTACCTGCGCCACCGGGCTGGCCTGCACTCAACTTCTTTACTAAAGCATTTGAAGATACACATTTCCCTGCAAGCACTGCTTTAGCTGCATTCTACAAATTTAGTTATGTTGTGTTTGCGTTTTCAATCAGTTTAAAATATTTTCTATTGTCTCTTGTCCCATGGATAGTGCTTTAATTTACATATTTCAGGATTTCTGTGGTAGCTCTTTGTTATTGTTATCTCATTTAATATTTTAAAATAAATTTTTGTAATTTTTCAATTACAGTTGACATACAATGTTATATTAGTTTCAGGTGTATAACAGTTATTAGACATTTATATAACTTACAAGATGATCATTCCAATAAATCTACTATCTGACATCATACATAGTTATTACAGTATTGTTGACTGTTATTCCTTGTGCAGTATTTTACATCCCCATGACTATTTTGTAACTACCAATTTGTACTTCTTAATCCCTTACCTTTTTTCACCGATCCCCCCAACACCTCTCCCATCTGGCAACCATAAAAATGTTCTTTGTAAATATGAGTTTGTTTATCTTGTTCTTTAGATTTCACATCTAAGTGAAATCATATGGCATGTGTCTTTCTCTCTCTGACTCCAGTCATCACAATACCCTCTAGGTCCATCCATGTTGTTGCAGATGGCAAGATTTCATTCTTTTATGGCTGAGTAGCATTCCACTGTGTGTGTGTGTGTGTGTGTGTGTGTGTGTGTATACATATATATATGTATATGTGTGTATATATATATGTGTATATATGTGTATATATATATCATCTCTTCTGTATCCATGCATCCATTGATGGACACCCACTTTGCCGCCATATCTTGGCTATTATAAATGATTCTGCAATGAACATATGGACGCACATGTCCCTTTGAAGCAGTGTTTTGGGCTTCACTGGATAAACAACCAGAAGTAGGATTACTGGGTCCTTCTTTGTCTCTTATTATAACCTTTGTTTTAAAGTCTATTTTGTTTGGTATAAGAATTGCTATCCCAGCTTTTTTTTTTTTCATTTGTATTTTCATGAAACATCTTTTTCCATCCCTTTACTTTCAGTATGTGTGTTGCTTTTGATCTGAGGTTGAGTCTCTTGTAGGTAGCATGTGTCAGGGTATTGTTTTCTTATCCATTCAGCCACCCTATGTCTTTTGATTGCAGCATTTAATCCATCTGTATTTAAAGTAATGGTTGATTGATATGTAGTTATTGACATTTTATTATGTTTTTGGTTTGTTTTCTCATCTTCTTAAAGAAATTCCTTTAACATTTCTTGAAATATGGGTTTGGCGATGATGAACTCCTTTAGCTTTTTCTTGTCTGGGAAGCTTTTTATCTGGCCTTCGATTCTAAATGATAGCTTTACTGGATAGAGTAATTTTGTTTATAGGTCCTTGCTTTTTGTTACTTTCAATATTTTGTGCCATTCCCTTCTGGCCTGTACATTTTATGTTGAGAAATAAGCTGACATTCTTATGGGAACTCTCTTGTAGGTAACTAACTGCTTTTCTCTTGTTGCTTATAAGATTCTCTCTTTTTCTTTAACCTTGGCTTTTTAATTATGGTGTGTCTTGGAGTGGGCCTCTTTGGATTCATCTTGTTTGGGACTCTCTGTGCTTCCTGGGCTTGTATGTCTATTTACTTCACCAGTTTAGGGAAGTTTTCTGTCATTATTTCTTCAAATAAGTTTTCGATTCCTTGTTCTCTCTCTTCTCCTTCTGGTACCCCTATGATATGAATGTTGGTACATTTGATGTTGTCCCAGAGGCCCCTTAAACTATTCTCATTTTTTTGGATTCTTTTTTCTTTTTGCTGTCCGGATTGGGTGTTTTTTGCTACCTTATCTTCTAAATCAGATAATTTGATGATTTGATCCTCTGCTTCATCTAATCTACTCTAGTTTCCTGCTAATGTATTTTTATTTCAGTTATTGTATTTTTCATATCTACTTGGTTATTTTTTATGTTTTCCATCTCCAGTTTTATGTTTCCTATCTCTTTGTCGAAGTTCTCCCTGAGATCATTGATCATACTTGTAACCAGTGTTCTGAACTCTGCATCTGGTAGTTTGCTTGTCTCCATTTTTGAAATTTCTTTTTCTGGAGCTTTGTTCTGTTCTTTAATTTAGGACATATTTCTTTTTCTCCTTGTTTTGGCTGCGTCCCTGTGTTTGCTTCTATGGGCTGCTATGTCTCCTAGTCTTCATAGAGTGGACTTATGTAGTAGGTGTCCTGTGGGGTCCACTGGTGCATTCTCCCTGGTCACCTGAGCTTGGTGCTCCAGGTGTGTCCCTTGTGTAGGTTGTGTGTGTCCTCCTGTTGTAGTTAAGCCTTGGTTGCTGTGTGCTCCTCAGTGGGAGGGATTCACCCTCAGGCAGATTGGTTGTGAGGACTGGCTGTGACTACAGTGGAGGAGCTGTTGTGCAGGGGCTGACCCTACAGAGCAGGATTCACTTTAGCAGGGCTCTGGTTCCTGGTCGGTCTGCCTTTTGGGTGTGACCTCTTTGGAGGCAGTTGAGTGGTGCTCTGGCTTAGTCCCAAGTGGGCCACTGGATGTGCTTGCCTCAGGGCCTCCTGGGAGAGGCACTGCTGCAGGCCAAGAAGTACAGCTGTAGCCTGTGACCTGCCAGCAAATACCTGGTATGAGTCACAAGCAATCTGCAGATGGCTGTCATCCACACTGGGCTTAGAAGTTCCTGGGAGAAGCTTAGCTTTAAAGCAAGACCAGCTGCAGCTAGTAACAGGCTTGGGGTTGCTTAACAAGAAGTATGGGGGTTGCTGAGGTCAGGTCCTGCTTGTTTGGGGTTTGTGAAACTTTGAGAGATTTTTAGGAATGTCTGAAGCATGAGTCAAGACAGGCCAGTTGCATAAATCCACTAGAAGCTGTTGGGTAGGCCCACAAGTTGGGTGGGACAGGGCCTTAGGGAATCACCAGGGCCTGGCGTGCAGTGTCAGCCCAGATGACAGAGACTCAGATATTGTGGTCACCTAAGTCTGCACACTGGTAGCAGGGACGGCTCAACAAAGGAACAATACTCTCTGGTAGCACTTCTGTCTGGAAGAAAGCTGCCCCTCCAGCCCTCGACTATAGCCAGACAATTCAGTTCCTTCTTGTATGTTCCTGGTGTGTTTCAAGCTGCTGCCCCAGTGCTGGAGCTCAGAGTGAGTGAGTCCATTATCGAGTAAGTTCATGCATGGGCTCTTTAAGAGGAATGCCTGGGACTCTAGCATCCTTCCCTCTCACTCAGCCACAACATCCTCTGGTTTTCATAGCTAGAAGTTGTGGGGACTTCTCTTCCTGGCACTGGAACCCTGAGCTGGGGAGCTGGGTGTGGTGCTGGGACTCATTGCTCCTCATAAGGGAGCCCTGCAGCTGAGATCGGATCTCTCTTGATTTTTAACTGCCATATGTGAGTGTTGGGCCAGCTTGTTCCCCATTTATGCCCCTTTTACCAGTCATGACATGGCTTTTTCTATATATACTTAATTGTAGGACTTTTGTTCAGTTAGACTTCAGGTGATTCTCAATGATGATTCTGTAGTTTAGTTGTAATTTTGATGTGGTCATGAGAGGAGGCAAGCACAGTGTTTATCTACTCTGCAGTCTTGACCACTCCTCAGTTAATATTTTTTAATAAATTTATTTTTAATTATGGTAAAATATACATAACATACAATTTATCATTTTAACCATTTAAAAATGTATAGTTCAGTGACATTAAATATATTTACATTGTTATGGAACTGTCACCACCATCCAGCTCCAGAACTATTTTCATCTTGCAAAAATGAAATTTTGTATCCATTAAACAGTAACTCCCCATTTCAGAATGTGTATTCTGCTGTTAAGTGTGTGTGTGTGTGTGTGTGTGTGTGTGTGTGTGTGTGTGTAAACAGATAGCACTTGAGTATAGTTATAATAGCTTTTTAAATTTCTTTGATTTCCTTGTTTGGTAATTTCATGATCTCTGTCATTTTTTGGGTATTTTTGTGATTAATTTTTCTTGTGGTTATGTTTCACGTCTTACTTTTTCATGATTCTGGCTTTTTTTGATTAGATTGTGGACATTATTAATGTTTTCCTGTTGTGTGTTTGGATTTTGTTGTCTTTATTTAAAAAACTATTTGGCTGTATTCTAGCAGGCTGTTAGTTATTTACAGATCTGTGTAGTTCCCTCCTCTTTGGGAGTCTGCCTTGCCACCTTTAACTGCCTCAGTCTTCCTGAAGTCTGACCTCTGACTCTCCTAGTTAGCAAGACGTCTCTGTGCTTTATTTTGGATTTCTCTGTGTGCTCTATGGCCCAGAATATTCTTAAGAGGCTGATGGTCTAAAAAGGCAGAAAGTGAAGCAATCACAGGGCTCACCTCATTTGTTTCCCTTCTCTCAGACATTATAGTTTTGTGCTGCCTGTCATCCAACATCTAAAGACAGTTGTTTCATATATTTTGTTCAGTTTTCTAGTTATTGTAAGAGGGCATAACTGTGGTCTTTGTTCCTTCATCATGGCTGGAAGTGGAAAGTTACCACTCGTTTTAATGTAGTTCATAACAGTTTTGAGAATGTGATAAACAGCATATGTCTATCAAAGATTCATTCTGATTAAAAGTCTTTGAAGATATATTGGTCTTTTGTTGTTGCTTTTTAACTAGTCTCACCTTGTTTTATGGTAATGGTAGCTGGAGTGGAATGATTCAGCATGATATATAGAATGAAGAGAGGATCTGGAAAGATTCAACCTCATTTTGCCCCTGACTTGTGTGTGACTTTTGACATATTCAAACTATTTAAATCTCCATTTCCTCCTCTATAAAATGAAAGATGCATTTTAGACTGACCTAAGATCTGAAGTTTATTCAGTTAAAAAAATGGTGTGATTTTATAGTATATGTATGAGTGTCACTTCAGGTTGAATTCTAAGCTCTGAAACCAGTTAAGCATTATTTTAAAATGAATAATCTGAGTTCTGTCTCTGGCAAAGTTTGTTCCCTATTTGATGTAGTTAAATTATAAATCAAGGATAGAAATAATATTAGAGTATTGGATTTTTTTAGTACAAAGGACACTTATTCATAAATATTGCACATCCTAACAATGTTTTATGCAAATACATGGTAAAGTGCTATTATGATGTCAGTGGGTTTGCATAGGATCTCATTTAGAAACAATTTCATGCAGAGAGAGTAACAACTGAATTTATGGATATTAAATTCTTAATCTCTATTAAAAATTCTCACCCAAGTCCTTTAAAATATTAAGTATTTTAATTATGTAAAACATTCACATAGTTCTAAGTATAAAAGGTACTAGATGTAATTTATAGAAATATAAATCTATCTTCTATCACTCCACACCAACCATTAGCAATCCAGTTTTTTTCTCCAAAACCTCTTCCCAGAAGCACCACTCATTACCAGTTTATTGTTTGAACTACACAGATAAACTATGCATATCTGTATGTATTAAAATTACATATACATACACACACATACTGAATAGCATACATTGTTCTGTCCCATGTTTTTTCTTTGTATATTTAAAATTTTTTCCCATATCTCTTTATGGAGAACCACCTTAGTCTATCAGCTCCTTGATATGGAACAAATTGATGTACCATAATTTAACAGTCCTCCATTAATGGATTATTTTCTAAGTTTTTGCTGTTATATTCAGTGCTACAATGAGTACATTTATTTCTAATTTTTATATTTACCTTAGATTATTATTTGTCTTTTAACTTGGTTTATGCTGTTTTTTTTTTTTTTTTTTAACCGGGCATAAAATTTCAATTTTTGTGTATTTTGATCTATCAATCTTTTGTGTTTCTGGGTTTTTCAACCATTCTTTGAAAGGCCTTTTCTACTCTAACATTTTTTAAGTGCTCATTTTTATGTTTAAATTTATGATGAATCTGCAATTTGTTTTGGTGTGAGAGGATCCAACTCTTTTTTTTGCAAGGTGGTTTTCCATCCATCTTTTCCCCACTGATACATAATTTTATCTTTATCATGTTCTAAATTTTCATGTATATTTGGGTTGTCTCTGGATTTTCTGTTCTTTTTCATTGATGTGTCTATCTATTGTTACATCATAACCATGCTGGTAATTTTTGTAGCATTATAATATAAAATATGACTATAGTGTAATATCTGAGTTGGGCTAGTACCTCTCATTACTTATTTTTTAAAGTATCTTCCCAGTTTTACTTTCTTGTTTGTTTTTTGTTCAATTTAGAATCAGATTACTTAATTAATAAATTCTGTTGGTATTCTTTGGGGATTGCGTTACATTTATAAAACAAAATTATAGATCAAAGAATTGACACCTTTATGACATTGAGTCTTTGTATCCAAGGTATGACAGACAATTACATTTATTCGGTGCTTCTCAGTAGTTTTAAAAAAAATTATCATGTAGCTCTTGGACTTTTCTTGATAACTTGATTCATATATATTTTTTTGTTGCTCCAATAAATGAAATAATTTTCTCTTTGTATCTTCTAAAATAGTTGTTGCTTATATATTTGAAGGTCACTTATTTTTTATGTTAATTTTGTTGGCTTTTATCCATAATTTTTTAAGTTAATTTTTTTGTGTTTCCAGGAATTCAACCATATTATTTGCAAATATAACTTTACTTCCTTTTTTGTAATTATTAAACTTTTATTCGCTCGTCTAATTGCATAGTGTTACTGTTAGAACAATGCTAAGTAGGATATGTTTTTGGCTTTTTCCTGATTTTGGTGGGAATACTTCTAGCGTGTCTTCATTAAGCATGATGCTGGTTTTTAGGGTGAGATCTATATAAATACATTTATATCTATTTTATTATGTTAAGGAAGTAACTTCCTTTTAATTTATTGAGATTTTAAAAAATTCAAGCTTCTATTCTTTTGTGTTGATTACATATTATTGATATTTTTATTTATGTGTCTCCTTACTTATTTATATATTTCAGTTTAATCTTAGTGGATACTTTAGATGTGTTTTTTAAACTGTTCTCTTTAAAGTGGTTTGTTTGAAAATGAAACCGAAAATCAAAGCATAAAGGGTATTACAGAGATTGGAAAGCGAATAAAATTTGTTTCTATTGGAAACGGATAGATTTGCAAAATCACTAATACAGTGTGAATCAAAATGTTTCTGTGTCATGTTAAATATTACAGAATTGATGATATATGAGCTTTAAATATTTTATTTCAGTTCCTACATTGACTTTTTTAGCTAACTTGTTTGCAATTTTTAATATGCTGCTGTAGGGATTACAACATGCATCCTTAATGATCCACTGAGAGGTACTATGGTACCTGTTCATGTAAAAGTTAAGAACCTTGCAACCATATAGTTGTTTTTACCCCATCCCTATCCTTTGTCATATTGCTGTCCTATCTATTACTACATATAATAAACCTCACAACATAGTGTTATAATATTTGCTTTAAATAGTTGTATGCCCTCTAAGAAATTAAGAGAAGAAAATATGTGGTTTTTTTTTTTATATTAACTCACAAATTTATTATTTCCTGTGCTCTTTATTCTTTCCCAAAGATGAGAGATTTCATCTGATATCAGTTTCCTTCAGCTTGAAAAACTTCATTTAGAATTTTAGGTAAGGCTTGTGGATGATAAATTATCTCAATTTTTATTTTTCTGAAAATAACTTCATTTTGTCTTAAATTTTATTTTTAATTTTGTCTTAATTTTTGAAGAATGTTTTCATTGGGCATAGAATTCCAGATGGACAGTTTTTTTTCAACATTTAAAGATATTGCATTTTTTCTGGCTTCATTATTGCTTATGGGGAAGTCTTTCCTATTTCAAATTTCAATATCCCATTCTTTCACAATCAATATTCTAAATTTCAGATGAGAAACTTGGTGAGACTATGAATTCAACTGTTGTTGTAGTTCAGAAAGCCACACAATTTTTGTGTTTCATTTGTAGCAGGGCCTGCTCTGTGTCTACAAAAAATAAAAGATTCTTTTAGGGCTGTCATGGGAGGCCTTTGTCTCAGACCACAACTTGAGCTGAGTCAGTAGACTTGAGTCTGTCATTTCTGTCTGTTAGCACTGAGGTAAGTGCACTCAGAACAATTCACCCCATATAACAGTGCCTATAGTTGTCATTGTCATAACTGTAAAGTGCATCAGACACTTGAGCCCTCTAGGCACATGATTCAGTTGGCATTATTTTAAATAACCACAGGTGATATTTTGATTAACTGTGATGGCACCACTGTCTATCGATTATTAGCATCCCATTTCTCATTGGCAAGGAGCTAAACAAACCAACCCCAGAATCCCATCTTTAGGAGTCTATTTCTGGGGACCACACCCTGTAATAATTCTGTATCAGTCTGGGTCCATTCAGGAGACAGTGATTTAAACAGGGGAAGTTTAATATAAAGAATTATTAAGCAATGATAAAAGTGTATCTATAATTCAAACTGTCTGGAGTAGCCTAAAGTCTAGGGAGAGTACCCAAGAAAGGACAGACTTGGAAGGGTGAAGACCTTGTTAGGGAAGGTGTAGTTTGTGGCCCATTGGATGGCAGGTAAGTTTCTAGTTTGCTTGGAACAGAACTGTTCTACATTTTCTAGGCAAGCATGAAGCAACTCTTGGGCACAGGCAAGCCTCACAGTGTCACCTCACTCTGGTGACCAGTCACATGGGAATGCAGAGGAAGTGGACTACCACTGTATGCAGGAGGCCTGGAATCCATGAGGTTCACATTGTTAGGGATGCTGCATTGGGAGTGTTGTAAGAAACATCCAGCGGAAGGAGCAAGCAGGAGTGAAGCACCAGTGTGGGCAGGAGGCCTGGAGTGTGCAGTATCCGTGTTGAGAGAGCCGCAGAGAGGTCGTTACCAGGCCAGGCTGGGGGCTGTGAATTTAAGGGGCTGCACATTCTTAGCACTTAGCTGGAGCAGAATGCCACCAGATGTCCTCAGACCAACACCACTGATCCCCTGTGCAGTGAAGCAGCCAGGAAAAATCAGAACTCCTTCTTCCTTCAGTGGTCCTCTAGTGCCCTCTACTGAGAAAGCTCAATATCATGTTGACTGTAAAGGAGAATTCCATCCATTATTGCAGAGCAGGTATTGAAGGGTGAATTTAGAGCTGAAAGACAATTAAGTCATAACATACAAACTCCTCAGGACAGTAAGACTGGCTTTATGTTTGAGTTCTAGTCGCCCTGCACTGTGTGGACTGGGGGTGTTCTCAGACAAAAAGCCATATACATACAATTCTTGCCAACTGCTATTCTCTTCTTTCAAGGACTGACTCCTTTCCATCTTCTGTCTGATTTTGGTTGTTCATTTCCTTTAAATAATTATTTTTTATACTTTATTCATCATTTGTAACATTTATTTTGGGAGGGTCCATATAAGCTACTCTGCCATTACTGGAAGTAGAACCTGCATTTTTATTATGGAAAGAAAAATTTAAAGCTGTGAAAAATATTTGTTAGAATAATTGTATCTAACATATATTGAACATTTACCAAGTATCAGATGAGTTATTTTATTTCAACCTTAATACTAGGCAGTTACTATCTCTATCAGTCATCAGTGTTTCAGATTGAGGATACTGAAACTCAGAGAGGTCCTTATTTTACAAAAATCATATGGCAGAACTAGTATTTGAATACAAATGTGTCCCACTCCACAGCACATGCCCCTTACTTTCAGGTATAAGAATAAGCACAACTTTGTTCATAGTGTTAGTATAGAGGTTAAGAAAATGTTCTGTAGTTAGTGTTTTGACTTGTCCATTAGAATTCCAGTCTCTTAAGTGCAGAAATGGTATGCCATCTCATTTTTGTGATGAATTCTTATGATACATGGAGCACAGTAGATTCTCAGTAGGTGTTTGCTGAATTGGATTTATTTCAGTCTAAAAAGCCACACAAATATTTGTACTATATTATAAAGTTATCAAATAAAAATACTTTTAGGGTTTTAATAGGTCAGTTAATTCTTCTTAAATATGTATTTTTGTTGGTTTTCAGATTTAATTTTATGTTCCCGTGAAGCTTTAATTAATATTCAGGATACAAGAATGAATTCTTTGTTATGTTTATGGCACCTGCACAGACTTAGTTTGTAGTATTTATGTACTCTTTGTTGGAAACCTTATGGAATTTAGATAATCTGACTATTTAAACAAAATTATTTATAAAAGAAAAAATGCATTCTATTGTGTTTAAACATTCTCCCTTTCCCCAGAATGATCATATTTTTAATCATCCATTTCTAAAAGATGTGAATGTGTTTGTGCCTGAAAGATTTATACTAAAGAATAACTAATAAAAACAAAACTTTTTAAATAACAGCAAATTTTAGTTGTAGATCATTTAAAAGCTACATCAAGTATAAGGAAATATTACAGGTAATTTAACCCCCTAGCAATAAGCTCAGTAAACAATTTTTCATCTGCTATGTCCTAAACACCTACAAATGGCTATAAAATATTTTCAAAAATATGACTTGGAATAATTAAATGCTATTTGATTATATGTAGACATTATAATTTTATTATGGTTTGTTTATTTAACTACTTTTCTATTGGGGGACATGGAGATTGCTTCCAATTTTTCAGCCTTAAAATAATACATGAATCTTAGCCTACGATTATTCCTTAGTATAAATTCCCAGAATTAGAATTACATGGTTAAAGAGTGTTACAGTTTTTTTTTGCCAACAAGATGTAATTCCAAATTGCCCTCCCAAAAGGATATATTAATTTATATTTTCATAAGCAGCTTGTGAAAGTGCTTATTTTACCATATCTTTGCCAATGCTGGAAGTTATAATTTTTAAAAAAGTTCCTGTTTTTGTGAGGTAAAGAATGCTTTCTTTGTCAATTTGTAGTTCTTTGATTTCTAGTGAGGGTAACATTTTGCATATATTTACTGGCTACTGTTAATTTTTTGAGAGTAAATTACTTACTCATGTTCATTCATCACTTTTTAAAATTTCAAAAACTCTATTAAAAATAGTTTTTAATGTGCCTATTGGCCATCTGTATGACCTCTTTGGAGGAATGTCTGTTCAGGTCCCCTGCCAATTTTGGATTGTTTGTTTTTTTGGTGTTGAGTTGTATGAGTTTTTTAAAATAAGTTTTGGATATTAACCCCCTATTAGGTGTATCATTGGCAAATATCTTCTCCCATTCAGTAGCATGTCGTTTTGTTTTGTTCATGGTTTCCTTTGCTGTGAAAAAACCTTTTAGTTTGATGTAGTCCCATTTGTTTATTTTTTTCTTTGTTTCCATTGACCAAAGAGATATATCAATAAAAATATTACTAAGAGTAATGTCTGAGGGTTTACTTCGTATATTTTCTTCTAGGAGTTTTATGGTTTTGGGTCTTACATTTAAGTCTTTAATTGATTTTGAATTTATTCTTGTATATGGTGTAAGAAGGTGGTCTAGTTTCATTTTATACCATATGACCTTACTTATATATGGAATCTAAAGAACAGAATAAATGAAAAAACAAAGCAGAAATAGACTCATAAAGAGAACAAACTGGTGGTTGCTAGATGGGAGGGGAGTTGGGAGGATTGGTGAGAAAGGTGAAGGGATTAGGAAGTACAAATTGGTAGTTACAAAATAGTCATAGGGATGTGAAATACAGTTTAGGGAATATAGTTAATAGTGTTATAAAAACTGTATGGTATCAGATGGGTACTAGACTTCTCAGGGGCGTCACTTCATAAATTATATAAATGCCTAACCACTGCACTGTACACCTGAAACTAATATAAAATAATATTGAATGTCAACTATAATTAAAAAATATTTATATATAGTCATGGGATATAAAGTACAGCATAGGGAATATGGTGAATGGTATTGTAATAACTATGTACGGTGTCAGATGGGTAGTAGACTTGGGGTTATCACTTTGTGAGGTGTGTAAATGTCTAATCAGTATGTTGTTTTATATACCTCAAACTATTAATAAAAAATGAAAAAATAGTTTTAATAAGGGTGAATTTTGATAGAATTGTGAATTATTCCGAATCTGCTTTTTCCCAGTCTTCCTCATTCAGGTTTTTCTAGTAGGTACTATTTTGCCTTCTTGTAGATTTTTAAAAGGTAGAGGAAAAGTGGGAAAATGTGAGGTAATTAATGTAAAGGTTTTGGTGTACCATGCTTGGCAATTATTAAACACCTTATAAAAATCATTAGTATTATCATTGCTATTATTGTTATTAAATAAAAATACTATTTTTAAAAATACTATTTAAAAATTGTTATTAAATTAAAACATACTGTATTCTACTGGATTTCTTTATGTTAGGTCCCTATTTTTTAAGATTTTAGCTATTTGGGTTCTGGAGTCAGGCAGATTAGCTTCAGTTCACTGCTTTACTCCTTAGAGATGTGACTGAACAAATCACCTTGTCTCTGAGAGCCTCAGGTTTAATCTCTCTATAATGGAAATAATAACATTTATCTCAAAGTTTCTTTTGAGAGTTAAATGTGAAAATGAATGTAATGTTTCACTCAGTGCTGTCACATAGTTAAGGATCAATGCTTGTATTTGAAAAGATAATCTTGATTTATTAACAGGTCAAATCTCACTAATTGAAAGTTTTCTTACTAAAAGGATATTTCTGAAAATCATGCTTCCGTCAAAGAAGTAACTTCAGTAGAGGGTATTTCAGACAGTGTGGCATGTGGTAGGGGAAAGCTTTTTGAGTAAGGAGCACTTTTTGGTGGGGAGGAGGTAGCCTAAGGAAGTAATTAAATTTTTGAAATGGCAGAAGAGAATTCACTAATACAGAGGAAAATTTTGTGTGAAAAGTCAACTATTCTGAAGCTCAAAGCTCTTCCCTTTATAGCTGCCACTGTTGTAGTACATTTTGAATGGTGAAAACATGTGCCCAACACTGACTGCTTAGATTGATAGGAGAGAATAAAAAAACTATTAAATAATGGCATCATTAATTTTTTATTTTCCTAAAGCAGATCCTTTAGGGAAGTGACTTACTAATGAAGCTAGGAAGGCTGATTTATCTTAATCTCGGTTTTGATGTAATAGGTTATGATTAGTCTCCATAGTTCCCTGCCGCATAGTATTGCAGGCTTAAAAGTTTTTATTGATAATGGTTTCCAAAAGGCATAGGGAAACTGCTGTATAAATAATGTTTGGCTAGTTAATTGTCCTTCTCCTGAGACTCAACAGACTTAAGCCTTTGGTAAATTATAAGAAACTGAAACAAATGAAAAACGGTGGGGCAAGAACATCATTATCTCATTCCTTGTTAAATAATTATTAATATGGTCTTCTGTGCAATTCGTATTTTGCGGCTTTCAATTAAAGGCAATTTCTCCAATTCTTTGTAATTTTGTTTGACTTAGAAACTTACACTTTTATCTTATCTTGTTCCTTAGATTTACAATTTGCTGTCTTTATCACCCAGCGTTTTTAAGTCTCTGCTTTTCTGATGAGAAAATAATAAAAAATTAAAAAATCATTCTTCTTTTCCCCTCACTTTACCTATTTTGTTACTTAACATAGGATAATGTTAAGTGCTTAAGTGCTTTTTAAATTTTTCTGTAAAAGTATCCCTAAAGACAGGGTTTATTACTGCTTCTTGGGAAGTTTGGCCAGAGCTGGCAGCTGTGACTGGGTGAATTCTTTTTTAAACTTAGTGATTTATGTGAATTTTGCATTTTACTTACTCCATAACATATTGGTATTTGTTTTAATAACAGATGATTCAGGTTACTTTCCAGTGAGCAAAAAGATGCACCATGTTTTTTCTGTGGTTTGGGTTTTCTCTCCATCACTGCCTCTTTGCCAAGAGTTTTCCGTATCAGTTTGGGAAGTACTGCCTTATAGAGTGTTGTTTCTGCCTTTTGGATAAAACCTAAATTAGATGGAGCGTCTGCTGGAAAATTATAGAGGCTCCTATACAAAGACTTCATCCAGGACTTGCCTTGGATCATATTCAGGCTGTTTACCCTTTCTCTTGTCTCCTTAAGTCATTTCAGCAGTAGGCTTGGCTTTGAACCATGGCTCTACTATTTCCTTTGCTGTGTGACCATGAATAAATCACTTAGTCTTTCTGAGGGTCTGTCCTTGTTTATAAAATGGGAGTAATGATGCCACTGACTCATCGGGCTATTTCAAAGCTAGGTGAGAACATATGTAAAGTGCCAAGCGCATAAAAGGGTCTCAGATGCTGACTTTCCATTCTCGCCCTCACTTCCCCTCCCTCACTGAGGTGCCTGAAGGGTGGAAACTTGTGACTGCCAGGCGTAGTATTGGTGATCTCAGTGCCATATGGAAGTGTCCTCTGGGGTTCGGCCAGCCCAGTCTCTATGGTGGCAGCTGATTCAGGCTGTGTACGTTTTCTTCTTAAATGGACTCATACCCTTTTTACTGAAAAATTTCTGTTAGTAACAGAAAACACCCAGATAACCTGGCTTTCAATAGCATGGCGTCAAAAGGAAGTGAACACACACACACACACACACACACACACACACACACACACACGAAAGAAGTGAACACACCAAGATTCAACTGAGAGATGTTGTGGCAGACTAGGTGGGAAGGCCCCAGTGTTTTTCTGGATTGTCTCCTCTTCAGATTTTAGAGTTGCCAAGCCTCATTAGAGTTATAGTGAGAAAAGATCAGTGTAAATTTGTCAAGAAGTTAAACTGAATTATTTATATGAACATAAATATTCTAAATACCTGAGAACAGGGGTCTTTGGGTCCCGTTTAGTGGCACTAAGCTCCACATTGTGTCTCCTCTGTTTTTGACATTCTTTTAGGTACTGGTGATACAGCAGTGAAGAAAACGGAATCTGTGTTACGGAATTTTCATACTTACACACTAGTTGAGAAGATAGACAATAATCAAAATAATATACATTGAAATAAATGCTAAGAGGTAAATACATAGGGTATTACAGAATAACAGCAGAGATTTAATTTAGCTAGGGTAGTTAGGGAAGACATTTCTGAGAAGATGACTTTTAACATGAGACCGGAAGCAAAGAAACATCTAGCTTTGTGAGGAGCCCAGAGCACAGATGCTTTGAGGGAAGAGGAATGCTTTGTGTTCTCTGTACTGACAGAGGGGCTCCAGGTTGGTGCTTGAGGGGCAGAGTGGTGGGGATGAAACTGGGCAGGTAGGAGGAGTTCAGAACATACAGAAGCTTTATTTTAAGAGTACTAGGAAGCCGTTGCATGGGTTTAATTAGGGGACCTGATTTGCATTTTTAAAAGGTCACTCTGGAAGCTAGGCGGAGTATCGATTGTAAGGGGGCTAACAGTGAGGGTAGAGAGGAGGCTGGCCTGGTGTCTAAGGGACTTGTGGTGATACGTGGCCGCTGGTAGTAGCATTGAAGCTGGATAGATGGTAGGTGGAAGACATAGATTTTGGAGAGAGCATTGACGGGACTTGCAAATGAAATGTGGTGTAAGGAAAAGAAAGACGGCAAAGATGCCTTCGACAGTCCTGTCCTTAGTAACTGTTGGGCTGGAACAGACTCATGAAGGAGAGAGGTGAAATCAAGAGTTCGGGGGGAGGACATTTTGAGTTTGCGGTACCTCTAACAGACTCAAGGGCAGATATCAAACAGGCAGTTGGAATCTGGAGCTCAGAGAAGTCAGGACTGTAGGTGGGAATGAGGAATTATCAGTGTATCAAGAGTATTGAAAGGCAGGGGATAGAATGAGACCACTCTGCGCCACGGGTAGTTTAAGTAAGAGAAGAGGGCTTGGTAGCGACCCCCGTGGCCTCCTGCATTTAGAGATTGACCTAAAGAACCAGCAGAGGAGACTGAGAGGGAGCTGCTAGTGCAATAGCTGCAAAAGCAGGAGAGCATAGTGTCATCAAAGATGAGGAAGGCTGCACTTACAATAAAGGGTGACATTCAAATGTGTCAAAGGCAAGTGCGAGCTTGACTTCAGAGAAGTGACTTGTATTTGGCGATGTGGAGGGACTGTTGACTTCGGTAAGTGGTTTCAGTGGACCGCTGCTGCCAGACCTGTAATCGTATGAGAGGAAGAGTGCAGGCTCGGGGTGCGATTTGAGGAAATGGGGTTAACCAAGTTGGGGAGCAATATTCTGGGGGAGGCATAGCTATGAAAGGAAGCAGAAAAATGAGGTGATATTTAGTATTTACATGCCTAAGAATTATAGCTGATTTCAAATATGTGAAAGAGGCATGAAGGGCACATTTTTTAAAGCTAAATGTCAAGTTAAAAATCAGGTCCCATGTGTACATGGGACTTGAACTTCAGTTTTAGCCTTGTTTGTCAGAAGACAATGCCTCCTGCATTCTTTTCTGTTCAAATTATTCAGATTTTATTATTAACCAAGGAGATGTGATACTGATTTATTATTATAAACCTAGCTAGATATTTATTTCTTCTATTATTGTCTTGTAGATTTTTCTCTGCTTGCTCTAGCAGCCATTAAAAGAGGTATTTCAAAATTTCCACAATAATTTTGGATTTTTCTGCTTTTTCCATTCAGTTTTGTCAATTTTTGCATTATATATTTTGATATGTTATTGGATCGTATTTGTTAGCTTTTGCTGCATAAAAAAACAACCTCTTAAATCTCTATGGCATATGATAATAAACATTTATTTTTAGCTCGTGGGGCTGTGTTGACTGTGTAGTTCTGCTTCAGGCTGCAGATTGAATTTAGTTTTGCTTCATGTGTGGTGGTTTTGTAGCCCCTTATGACGGGGTAAGGCAATCAGGGACATTCTCTTCTTGTGGTAGATTAGTGAGTACAAGACTTATCCAAACAGTGCAGACACATTGAAGACCTCTGTTCCTGTCATGCTCACTGACAGTCCATTGACTGATGCAAGTATCATGGCCAAGCCCATTAAAGAGAGTGGGGGAGAATACCGTTAGTGAGCTATAGAGGGAAAGGTGTATTTGCTGAATAAACATGTCCAGTTTATCATATGAGTGTACATAGATTTAGAATTACGGTATCTTCTTACTGGATTAATTTTTAACATGACTATGAAATGTCTCTATGTCTAGTAATGCTACTTTTGTTAAAGTCTGATGCTCATGTAGCTGGCTATTCCAGCCTTCTTTTGGTCTGTGTTTACACGTTATATCTTTTTCTAGCCTATGCTTTTGATTGTTCTGTATCTTTTTATTTAAAGTGTGTCACTTGTAAGTCACATATTGGGTTTTGTTCCATTGTTTGAATAACAGCTTTATTGAGATAATATTCATGTACCATTATATCTTTTTCAAGTATGTAATTCAATGTTGTTTTTTTAAAACATATTCACATGGTTATGCATGCATCACCACTAATTCCAGAACACTTCTTTCATTCCAAACAGAAATTCTATACCTAATACCAGTCACTCCCCATTTTCCCTACCTCCCCTCAATCTCCCAGCTCTGGCAACTACTAATCTACTTTCTGTCTCTATGGATTTGCCTATTCTGGACATTGCATATAAATAGAATCATACAATATCTGGTCTTTTGTGAATGGCTTCTTTCATTTATATTGTTTTTTAAGCTCATCTATGTTATAGCATGTATTACTACTTCATTTTTCTTTCTTTTTTTTTTTAGTATTTTTTCCCTTGCTCTGCTTCAATTCATTGTTTTTTATTGCCTTGCTTTCTAGTTCATCAGTAATCTGTTAAACTCATCTATTGGATCCTAATTTCAGTAGTTTTCAGTTCTATTACATCAATTTTATATTTTAATGTATTTTAATTCTCTGCTGAAATTCTAAATCTCTTTCTCAATATTTTGCATCTGTTTCTCCATTTACTTAAATATATTAATCATGTAAAAAGTCCTCATTTGCTAACTCTGTTTTCTGACTCACCTGTGATTCTGTTTTATCTCTTGGTTGTCTGCCATGTCTTTCTTGGCATATCTGGTAAATTTTGATAGAAAGGTGGACATCATGTCCAAAAATTGAGTCTACAGATAATATTTTCTTCTAGAAAGGTTCTCTCTTTCCTCTACTAGGCAGAGAGAGTGGGGTTTGATCATTTTAATCCAATCAGAGATTGAGCTGAGGGTAGCCTTCTAGAACTTTCAACTGACAGCTCTGTGTGTTCACCAGGGCTTCTTGCCTTGATGGGTTCTGAGCTCTAATTCTTGTTTCTTCAGCATTCTGAGACTGCTGGAAACTTTTTCCTGCTGTTTGAAGGCTTTCTGCTTAGCCTCGTAGGCCTGCACTGTTTGGCAAATGTCTTAAGGAGAAAGCTGGCTGTGTGTCAGGCTTAGTTCTCTACCTTTCTCTTCTTTCTGGGATCTTGGCCCCTAAAGTTTCTAATTTTGTTTTAGTAGCCCCAGGAGACAAGCACAAGTTCTGCTTGTTTCTGTGTTTTCCAGAAGCAACCTTTTGTCTGGAGGAAAGCCTGGATGGATTCTCACTCAGCCTCTTGACCTTTGCCCAGAATTAGCAGTGCTCCCAGGGAAAAGGGGCAGCAGAATATTTGCTCACCTCTATTCTCTTCTTCTCCCTGGGATCCTGGCTTCTCTAATTCTAGTTACTTTATCAGCTCTGAGGCCTTTAAACAGACAGTTTTAAAGATATATATTATCGCGATTTTGGGAGATATTTTTGATGGGAGACTTGGTTTGTCACAAACTACTTCATCAGTATCTGAAATCTAACTGTATCAAAATAGTTTGATTTAACTGGATCTCATTCCTTTTGTTTATGAGTGAATCGAGCAGTGTTGGTCAGAGAAACATGCTAATTTTTATAGCTTATTCATATCTATGTAGTTGACCTCCAGTTATTCACTGTAAGAAGGTCAAGTTTTTATATGAATTATTCCAAACCTTGGAGATGGAGAGTTGTAAGATGTATATGTGAGACACTAGTTTGTGAAAGAGTTTTATATAATTACAAAACACTTTCAAAGATTTTAATCCATTTGGTACTTTTAACTTGTGAGGATAAGCATTGTTATTTTCTTCAATTGTCCAAATAAGAATTGAGCTTGAAAAGACTATGACTTCCCTTCTTTCTTTTATTTGCTGCTTATGGGTAGACTTAGGTCTCAGACTCAGATCATATGACCCCAAGTCCAGTATTTTTTTTCCTCCTGTATCTATTTGGAACTCTAGAAACTGGTTTTTGCGTAAATCAATTTGTCTTATTGCCTAATAGAGCACTATAAAGTATTATAACTGCAAAGTAGTGTATAACTTATGGACATACTCTACAGGATACACTTTTTTTTTCCTCTCTCTTTAATTTTTCCTAAGTAGAGCTTAAGCTCACAAATCGTTCTGTGTTTTGCTTTAACTGTCAGCACTTGAAAGTGATAAATTTTATTTCTATCTTGTCTGTTTTTCTTCATCCTCTAGTTTAGTGAAATGACCAAAGCCAAATTGAAGTGCCAGAAGAGAAATAAGACCCTTGAATAATCCATAGACAGGAGAGCTGTTTTCTTCTATTCCTAACAGACCCAGATCACTGTCAGGGTTCCTGGGTCTGATTGTTAAAATATTTTAGTCATCTTCTTCTTTGTCAGGTGCCACTGACGCCATCATCAATGGTTTACTTCTTCTTAGACCTTCTTCTCTTTCTAATTGACTATTTTTGATCTTCTATTGCTCAGGAAACTAGATAACCAGGGTTTTAACTTGTCTTAAAAAATGTTAACAAGAATATCATCATAGGACTTTAGAGGGTAACTGGAGTAGCTTTTTAATTTTATTTTATAGGTAATGAAATTGACGTCCAGGGAAATTAAGTGCCTTGCCCAAGACACACAGCTAGTTAGTTAACACAGGACAAGCATTGAATCTTCTTTTCTATGGACTATAGCATGGTCTTCAATTTTTCTATCATTTTTATTTGTTAGGCCCTGAATGAGGGCCTAGAAGCCTCTAATGAGTAAAGCACATCATTCTTGAATGTTTAGAGACCTTTTAACTTTCTTCCTCATTGATAGATGAATTCTGCCATACATGTTACTCGAACATAAATTTGATTTGTTTATGTGTATGTGTTTACACTTATTTAACTTGTGTACTAATTCTCAAAAACTTCAATCTCTCATCTGTGATCTTAGAACAGGTGTCTGTTAATGTAAACACACCAGTTAACATCTCAGTTCACTGAAACCTGTGCAGCTGAAATCCTTTAGCAGTCTTCATTTTCATGAATCTCATATTTCCATGCTGACGCAAAAAACAAAACAAAACAAAACAAAAAAACAATGGAAAAAAAAGCCAATGATAGGAATATATGAAGATTTCTGCTAAAAATTGCTGAGTATAATTTATAGGATATATATATCACAGATGCTTAATAAATGTTTGAAAAATCCTCTGAAAACTTCAGAAAAGAGAAAAATTGCTTAATGGTCATTTTGAATGAGTTCACCATTTGATGCATTATGAAGTATTGAAGCAATGTTGGTGAAGTAAAGAGTTGTATGCATTTTCTCCCTACGGTCCTAAGTAATATAGTCAGTATAAGTATTTAACAAGTATATTTAAGAAATTTAAATGACTTTATATAGTTTTCTCAGTTAGGGTGAATTGTGGAACTCTGGCTATTGGGAAGAAATTCTTGAAGTCTGATGGTTGAGACAATCTGTAGCTTAGGCACTTAAAGAGTTTCCTTCCCACAAACATGGCCTTGTCGTGGACTTGCATAACTGACCCAACTGGAAGTTCACTGGCTAAGCTTCTGATTCCCCTAGGCTGTGCCTGGAGTCCTCTGTTTGTGTTCCTTTTTATGGTGGAGGGGAGGGTGGGTACTTGACTGTCTTCTGTGGAAATTTTTATTTTCCTCTTTAGATTGCTAATTTTGTTGGGGCATGCCATGTCTTTAACAATGCTCTACTTTGCCTGTAGTTGGGCCAAAGCTGATTGGAAGAAACACTTTAGCCACTTAATTATACTTGTTTTAGTATTTAGGACCCATCAGTTTTTACTTTTGGGAAAACAGTTTTATCTCTTGGTTTTAGGGGGCTTTTATCCTCAAACACTAGACACAAATAGAATGACATAATTTTAGAAATGAATATATCAGGAGTCCACTAAATATGAGAGTTGGGGAGTAGTTTGATTCAGCTACATTTTAACCGAATAATTAGTATATATCTTTGATCTCAGTTAATAGATTTATCCTTACTTTTGGCTGTCAAAGAATGCTAGAAGATTTCTGCTTTTATGCGGTTGCATTCATATTGTAGGTCAACTTTAGTTCTAGTCCCCATCTTCTCTGCCAACTAGTCCTCAGAGAATTTGAGCTTTATACTTTTATTGTAAGTCTCTTTAAATTTGGTCAGTTTGATATAGAGGAAAGCTTTAGAGACAGAAACACTTGGTTTGAAAACCTAGCTCTGCCACTTACTAATTGCAACCCTGGGCAAGATATTTATTATCTCTGAGCTCAAGTTCCTCAACTGTAAAATGGGTTGTGGTGAGTACTATCTACTAGCTACAGAGTGGTGAGTATTATTGATAGCATATGAAAACTATTCTGTTATCTTGGAGCATGGCTTGTATTTTACAATTTAATCATTGATTTTTTTCAGAAGCATTCTTGTGTCTTACATTCCTAAATGGATTTTGGTTTTGAAATGCTTAAATTTTTTTTTAAGATTAGTTTTAGGTGTACAATATAACAATTAAACATTTATACCCCTCATAAAATGATAACCCCACCAAGTCTACTACTCATCTGACACCGTACATTGCTATCACAATACCAATGTACCAGATTTTGCTGTGTATAATGCGCTCCCGTGTATAATGTGCACCCACGTTTTTGGCCCAAACTTTCAAGGAAAAAAACTTTCATTTTAATTTTTTAATTCAAATTTTTATTTGTTTACATTTAGGTACTTGTTTTTGTATTGTAAATGAATTTTCGCATTTATTTTTTAACATATTATGGTACAAGAAATTTTATGTTACAAATAATTACAAAACACAAGAACAGATCCGAGGTACAAGAAATTTTATGTACCGGTAACAAATTTACAATATTTACACATCATAGAAGGCCAAGAACTCTTCGTCATTGCAAGTTCGTTGTAAGTTCAACAAAACCGATGATCATATTCCAGGATATCATTTTGCATATTGATATCATTATTGATTTCTAGAATCATGCTTTTAACTTGTAAGTATAACTAAAAGAATTAAAAACATTTATATAGCTGTGGAATTAGTACTACCTAAGTATAATGCGCATTCTTATTTTTTCCACACAAATTTGGGCAAGAAAGTATGCATTATACATGGCAAAAGACGGTATGTTCCCTATGCTGTACTTTACATTCTGTGACATTTTATTTATGTATATATATATTTAATTAAATATGTATATTTAATTATAGTTGACATTCAATGTTATTTTGTAATTTCTTAAATAATTCTTAAGCATCACAGTGTTTAGTAGACATGCTCATGCCTCAGAAAATTTATAGCATTACCATATTAGTTTACTGTTTACATTAAAATATGGGTAGTAAAAATCATCTCTTTTCCAAATCACATGAATTTTCTGAAATTTTTTTGTAATGAAAATGTTACTCTCCATTTTTATAAAAAGGATGTAATAAGTTTGTTATGTAATACCTGACTTATTTTGTAATTTACAAAATTTCAGACCTCACTACATACCGTGTTTCCCTGAAAATAAGACCTAGCTGGACAGTCAGCTCTAATGTGTCTTTTGGAGCAAAAATTAACTCAAGACCCGGTCTTAAGATTGTACTGTATAAGACCGGGTCTTATTATAAAATAAGACCCGGTCTTATTTAATATAAGACCCGGTCTTATATTAATTTTTGCTCCAAGCGGCGCATTAGAGCTGATTGTCCAGCTAGGTCTTATTTTCGGGGAAAACACGGTATATAATATGTATAAGTGGCTAGCCTGTATCCCAGCCTCAAGTGAGGAAGGTTAATTAAATGAATAGATGCTGAGGCTTTTCAAAAAAGAGTGCTCCACTCTGTTACATTACCCAAAGATTGGGTTTCTTGCCATTTGCCTCAAAACCCTGAACAGTTTGTGCTAGAGAGCTGCTATTTGCTAAACTACCTCTGTAACCAGCATGCTGTGAAGCAAGACCCCACTTGGAATTTTTCAGCAGTATCTTTTTACTTTAGTTTTCCCATACTTTCATGTGTGGTTGTATATTATAGACCAATGGAAAAAAATATTTTTTTTGTGAGTGATGTTTTTTCTTCCAATTTTTTTTCACTGGTTTAAAAAATAATCAAGAAGGACCTTTAATACCTCTCTGACGATAATTATCAAGGTTTTAAACTATCTTGAATCATAAAGATCATAGAATCCATTATATAATCATTTTAAAATCTTTTAAGTAGGGTGATTAAATTAGAAAATCAGAATATTATTGAAAGCTTTTCTGTGCTAGAAAAGCTGCTTTGATTTTTATTTCATAATCATTAATTAAAAATATCAGTAACATGAGTTATGATTTACAGCTCACATAGTAATTTTAATCTATATTCATAACAGAAATTTACTCTAATCTCTTGCATAAAAAGACAGTAAACAGCACCTGCCAGAGCACTGTAGCAATAAGAGCCATCAAGTGTGTATTCACTTCACTATGCAAAACAATAGGGAAAGAGTTAATAAAACTGAATACATTACAAGATTACAAAGGTTTTTGTTTATTAGGGGGCAGGGATGGTGTGGAATATATGGGATGAAACATTAATAACCTCTCTATCCTCAGGACCGACCTGTTGCTTTGGAACTGCTCTCTCAGCCCCACTGGGACTGTGAAACTGTGTTTTGGTGGTCTATAAGAGAGGTTCATCTTGGCAAATGTAATGCTGAATGATGTCACTGAATGCATACCATATGTATTGAGAGTCAGTGACTGCTATTCTCACTGCCGTGCTCAGGCATATGTAAGTGTTGGAATGGAAAAATCATTTTTATGAAAATACAGAGAAGTAAAACAAGAATGTTCTGTCCTGGGCCTGATCAAATCGCTAGTAGCTGCCAAGTATGAATACTCCCTGTAAGGTTTTCTCTTCTTAATTCTCCAGCTTCCGGCCTTTTGTTGGCTCTCAAAGTAGTCCATTCGGAAGGCCTTATTCAGCATGTTCTTTCTATTGATATGATATGAACACCAAATGAAAGTCCCATTTTCTCCATTAAAGTAAAGCTGGGAGAGTATTTTAGTGCATAGTTTGCAGCAGATGGAAATGATTAATTGATTTAGTTAACGTGCCAAATTGTTCTTTTTCCCAGTAGAGCAGCGTTATCTGAGAGATTCGTACTGCTAATAATTGTTCCACTCACTGATATATCAGAAAGGATATAATTGTTTTGTTTTAATTATTCTCATTACTATTATTTAAGAAATTATGCCCTAATGGTACAGTAATGGATATGTCAAATAAATAAAGCAATTGGTTCCTATTAGGAATTTACAGCCTGTAAGATAGAATAGAAGAGTATATGGAGATACAAAAATGTGAAGTACCCAGTTATTTTCTTAACATTTTTAAGAAAAAATTTCTTAAATTTTTCTTAGCAAGTCACAGTGTCCTTAGTAAAACTCCAACGTCATTTTTCTTAAGCTTGGATATTTGCCAACTTAAAATCTTAAGCTGTTTTGTGTTATACAAAGACCACCTCAAACAGTATGATTTTGAAATTATCTAAAATAAAAGCAATATTTGTTTATATTGGACATTAGAATGTATAATAAATATAAATAATAAAATAAAATATATTATTATGACAGAATTCTGTTGTAATTTTGCTGTATTTCCTTCTAGCTTTTTGTATATGTATACTGCATATATACATGAACATATAAATATGTGTGTGTATATAGACATAAGTGTGTATTTTTATTTTTATAAAAATTGGAAACCTGAAATTAACATTTTCTTGACTGCTTTTACTTTATAGTATATCATGAGATTTTCTCATCATTAAAATGTTTTTAGAAATCTCATTTTTAATGAGAAGTGAGTTTTTGTTTTAAAAAGGAGATGCTGCCTTTTGAACTAGAAAAAGGTCAGTATACCCTCCCATTTCAGCTCCTAAAATTTGAACCAAGGAAGCAGTAGGTGGGATTCAATAGTGAGGTGACTGAGGTCATCACTTGGCACATTAACTCTCACATTGGCTCTTTTCATTCTGCACCAGGACATGCCTACTGTAGGTAAAATGCAAGGGCTAATAGCTTCCTGACTTTGCATCAGAAATTCGGTGTGTGGGCTGGTTAATAACCACTGTTTACTCTGTTGTCCTGAATATGAGTACTCAAGAAAAAATTTCCAGGTGAAATATTCAAAAAAGAAGCACAATATGTGAAATTCACAAGGAAAATTACCTTTTTTACAGTTAAAAAGTTTTATTATGCAAAGTTTCAAATATATGCAAAAGTAGAGACTAGTATAATGAAACTACATCAAAAATTATGAGCTCATAGATTATCTATTTCACTTTTATGTCACCCTTCCCCTCCCCCCCACATACATTCACTGGATTTTCTTGAAGCAGATTCATTATATCAGGAAAGTATTTTCTTTTTCTTTTTAAATTTATTTTATTTTTTTTATTTTATTGGGGAAGGGGAACAGGACTTTATTGGGGAACAGTGTGTAATTCCAGGCCTTTTTTCCAAGTCAAGTTGTTGTCCTTTCAATCTTAGTTGTGGAGGGTGCTGTTCAGCTTCAAGTTGTTGTCCTTTTAGTCTTAGTTGTGGAGAGCCCAGCTCAGCTCCAGGTCCAGGTGCCATTGCTAGTTGCAGGGGGCGCAGCCCACCATCCCTTGCGGGACTTGAGGAATTGAACTGGCAACCTTATGGTTGAGAGGACACACTCCAACTAACTGAGCCATCCAGGAGGCAGCTCAGCTTAAGGTGCCATGTTCAATCTTAGTTTCAGGGGGTGCTGCCCACCATGCTCTGCGGGACTCGAGGAATTGAACTGGCAACCCTGTGGTTGAGAGTCCACTGGCCCATGTGGGAATCGAACCGGCAGCCCTCGGAGTTAGGAGCATGGAGCTCCAACCACAAGCCACCAGGCCGGCCCCAGGAAAGTATTTTTTATTAAGAGCGTGTCTTCCTTCAGAGCCAGTAGTGGACAGCCCTAGAGGGTGACTATTGTAAAATATGAATCAGGTGTCAGAAAAATACTATGATGGAGAGAAACTGTAAATTCCATTTAGCAAACATTTAGTGAATGTTTCTTATGTTGAAACACTGCACTAGGTGCCAAGGATATAGATTTAAAAGACATTGACCACACCTTCAAAGAGCTCACTTTCTAGGTGCGAATACACATAAACACTACATACTTATAATACAATAGAGCAAATGTTTGGTCTCTTGCTCTCTCTCTCTCTCTCTATATATATATATATATATACATACATATATATATATATATGGTATCTAATATGCGTGCATATGTATGTATGTGTATATGTATATGTGAGATGAGTAATATACATATGCACATGCACATATACATATATACATATATATATATACACACACGTATGTATAGAATACTATAAGAATACCTAGGAGAAGTACATAACCCAAGGTATAAAATTACATATGATACCCTTTGTGTACCTTGCTTTTCGTTGTTTACATACAATTTTTTAAAGTCTCCTCATGAAGACAGTTACCAGAAAGAGATATCTAAAAGAGGTTAATGAACAATTTAGTTTGTATTTATTACACAGATGAGAGAAAAAGAGTTTTTTCCCTTTACCATGTTTATGATCAGACTACTGTAGAACATAGGTAAAGAAATGTATGTTTTTTTACTGCCAAGTTTATATTAAAGCTCAGAGTCTGTAAATGTAGCAAATATAACAAATTATTGATTTACATGAGTCTATTGACTCAGTGTAGTGTGAGTGAATTGGAGAAGCTCATCTTTCCACTATCGATCTGAACTTTAACTGGTGTATTTGTTCAAGAGACTGACTCCATAGGAAATGCTTTTTTCTGAAGCATGAGTTACAGCAGGCCTGCCTGGCTTTCATGTGAGATGGACAATTATTATGAAACTGGCAATCGTTAGATCAAGTGCTTAGTCTGTCACGGGATGCTGCTGACTGGAACTAATGACTACTTATTAATTTTTGTCAGATAGTTCCATTATTTATTAGCATCTTGATAATCTGTAAGATTTTTTAAAGACCTTAGTTAATACTATTATGATATAGCTGAAGACAACATAAGCTATAATATAATGTGAAATATCCTTGCTCAGAATAATAATGCATTAATATTTTTATACAACATTTTAAAGTTTAGAATTCACCATAAATCCCAACAACTCAGTGAGGTAACCTTTCATTATCATTGTTTCATAGATACGGAAACTCAAGCCTAATGATACTAAGTGACCTTTTCAAATTTACCTGGTAAGTTGTAAGACTAGGGTTCAAACTCATTTATTTATCCATGCTTGTAAATATCACTGGGGATAAAATTGTGAAAACTCATGGCACTACATCCCAAGGGAGAGCCAGATATTAAACTAATCAATCATAGGATTAATTATTTAATTACAATTGTGATTAATGGTATGAAGAGGTACAACCTAAAATGCGAACATGAAACAGGGAGACCTCACCTAGTGAGGAATTCCCTGGAGACATATTTCATCTTGAATTCTGAAGAAAGTGAAGAAGGTGGGGGAAGTGTTCCAGGAGGGAGCAGCATGGGCAGTGGTCCTGAGGGAGAAAGAATGTTTTTAGATTTAGAAACTGAAATTAAGCAAGTGTGTTTAGAGCACAAAGAATGAGTGGAAACTGGTGAGGTACTGGGGTCAGGGTCCAAATCTTATGCTTTTTAGCAGAAAAAGTCAACAAATTGTTTAGTGCCTACCATCCATGAGGCAATGTGTGATGCGGTATGAAAGAACAGAAACCTTCACTCTGAATTAGAAAGAAAAAGTGCTGCCAAAAGCCAGCCATGGACTTTTACGTATATTGTTATATTATATAATCCATTTTTATTAATAAAATATATAACCCAAACTAGGATATACTTGTTTTTATACTTGGTTTAAAGAATTAATTCCTTTCCTCTGACTTTTATAAAAATTGGAGAAGATCTGCATTATTCAAGCTTTCTGCCATGACAGCCTTATTGTCTGAATCTTGTGGAAAGCTTTTTAGAAGGACTTTTGGGTGCTACCTTTACATTTTCCTTTATAATTTCTTCAGAAAGGAGTCTGCATGATTCTTACTATGTTGCCAGTTAGTAAGTGATATGTAATGATATTGAAATCAGTTGATGAATGTTTTCTAAGCTGCAGCTCTCTCAGGTGTAGGGATAATGGGGATTAAGCTATGTTAGACAGATATTGGTGCTCCATTGTAGAAACAGCCGTTATATCTTAACTGATTGTTATCAGATGGATTTTCAAGGCTTTAGTTATAGGCCATCCCCCAAAATAGTAATTCTATGCTGTTCCATTTGGGAAATATGTATGAGAGTACTATACTAACTGTGTAAGTCTTAAAAGATTTGTTGAAAAAACAATGCTTTTTATAGATACTAGAGAAAGCTTTTAATGCCAGTCAGCTCTTCACCTTAAAACAGCAGAACATACTACAAAACCTAGAATAGGAATAAATAAAATATGTTTCAAACTGACTTTTTTCATATCTATAGTACAGACATTCTGAGATTCAAAATGCAAAGTTTCTTTCTTCATAAGAGTGTTAAGCTATAGTGTTTCGAAGTAACGTGCTGATATTTATTTTGTATCCTTACTAACATCAGATATAACATCTGGAAATTAAAAAATATTCCGTCAACCGTAAAAGATCCTGAATAACTATGGCAATCCTGAGAAAGAAGAAGAAAGTTGGAGGTATCACACTATTTGATATCAAATTATACTACAAGGACATAGTAATCAAAACAGTATGGTATTGGCATAAAAAGAGACACATAGATCAGTAGAACAGAATAGAGAGCCCAGAAATAAATCCATGCCTATATGACAAAGGAAGCAAGAATTTACATTGGTGTAAAGACAGTCTATTTGATAAATGATGCTGGGAAAACTACAGATACATGCAGAAAAATGAAGCTGGACCACCTCCTTACACCATGTACAAGAATAAATTCAAAATGGATTGAAGATTTAAATGTAAGATCCGAAGCCATAAAATTCCGAGAAGAAAATATAGGAAGTAAATTTGCAGACATTACCCTTAGTAATATTTTTACTGATATATCCCCTCGGGCAAGGGAAGTAAAAGAAAAAATAAACATACAGGATTACGTCAAAGTAAAAAGTTTTATCACAGCAAAGGAAACCATCAATGAAACAAAAAGGAATGGGAGAAGATATTTGTCAATGATACATCTGATAAGGGGTTAACATCCAAAATTTATTAAAAAACGCATTCAACTTAACACCAAAAAAACAACCCAATTAAAGGGCAGAGGACATGGAGAGATATTTTTCTAAAGAGGACATACAGATGGCCAGCAGACATGTGAAAAAATGCCCAACATCACTAATCATTAGAGAAATGCAAATAAAAACCACAATGAGATACCACTTCACTCTGGTCAGAATGTCTATCATCAATAAATCAACAAAGAACATGTGCCGAAAAGAGGATGTGGAGAAAAGGAAACGCTCGTGCATTGCTGGTGGGATTGCAGATTGGTGCAGCCACTATGGAAATCAGTATGGAGGTATTTCAAAAAACTGGAAATGGAACTCCCTTATGACCCAGCAATTCCATTTTTAAGTATCTATCTAGAGAAATCCAAAATGCTAATATTTAAAAATATATGCACCCCTATGTTTATTGCAGCACTATTCACAATAGCCAAGACAGGGATGGAAACGACCGAAATGCCCATCGGTTGACGACTGGATTAAGGAACTGTGGTACATTTATACAATGGAGTATTACTTGGCCATAAAGAAGAATGAAATCTTACCATTTGCAATGATATGGATGGACCTAGAGAACATTATGCTAAGCAAAATAAGTCACACGAAGAAAGACAAATAGCATATGATCTCACTTATATGTGGAATCTAAAGAACAGAATAAATGAGCAAACTAATCAGAAACAGTCTCAGAGATACAGAGAAGAAGAAACTGAGGGCTGCTAGATGGGAGAGGGGTGAGGATGAGGGAGAAGGTGAGGGGATTAGAAAGCACAAATTGGTGATCACAATATTACCATGGGGATTGAAAGACAGTTTGGGGAATATAATCAATAATGTTGTAAAGGTTTTGTAGGATGTCAGATGTGCACTTGTCTCATTAGGCAGACCACTTCATGGACGGGATAGATGTCTGACCACTGAGCTGTACACCTGAAGCTGAAGCTGAATAATACTGAATGTGAACTATAATATATATATATATATAGTCACAAGATATGGAGTGGAGGAATATGGAGCTTCAAGATATGGAGCCTAAGGAATAGAGCCAATGGAATTGTAACAGCTCTATACGATGTCAGAGGGGTAGTGGATTGAGGGTTATCACTTTGTGAGAGGTGTAAATGCCTAACTATTACATTATTTTGTACACCTGAAACTAATAAAAAAAGGAAAAACCAAAGACATAAAAAAAAATGTGTGGGCCCCTTGAGCCTTTTGAGCCTTGCTTTTGCTCAGGGGCCTGCTCCAAACCCTTTGGAGTGTACTTTTTCTTTTAATAATGAGCCTTTGAGCTATTCTCTGCTGTTCTGGTCTGCTCCTATTTCTTTGGAGTGTACTATCTCTTCTAATAAACGACTCTTTCACCACTTTAAAAAAAAGTGTGTGTGTGTATGTGTGTGTGTGTGTGTGTGTGTGTGTGTGTGTGTGATGGGATGTAAAGTACAGCATAGGGAATATAGTGAATGGTATTGTAGTGGCTATGTATGGTGTCAGATGGGTAGTAGACCTGTTGACGTTATCCCTTTGTGAGGTATATAAATGTCTAATCATTACGTTTTATACACCTGAAACTAATAATAAAAAAGAATTAAAAAAATATTCCATCTTCATGAAAATTACCACTGCCCTAGTTCTGATCCACATTACCTTTTAAAAAACCAATTAAAAAATATTGTTTACATCTAATATATACACAGAAAAGTACAAAATCATGAGTGTACAAGAGTGAATGAACATAACTCATATAACCATCATTGAAACTGAAGAAATGGAATATTATCAGTGTCTTACAAGCACCTCCTTTTGATCCCTCCCAATTATTGCACCTTCACTCCTCTCAATGTTGCCACTCTCCTGATGTCTAACATAGATTTCGACCTTTCTTTAAATGGAATCTGACAATGTGCATTCTTTTGTGACTTCTGTGTGTTCTGGCTCCTTTAGCTCTGTAGTATGTATGTGAGGTTGACCTGTGCTACATGTAACAGTAGTTTGTTCACTTTTATTGCTGTATGTACAATTTACTTTCCCATTCTATTAGATATTTGGATTGTTTCTAGGTTTTGGTTATTGTATTATGCTATAATCATTCTTGGTATATTTTTGAATGCACATTTATACATATTTCTGTTGGGTAAATACCTGGGAACGTAATTACTGTCATTATGTGTTCAACTTCACAGGTAGTACCAGGCAATTGTATCAATTTCAACTCCCACAAACAGTTTATGAACCTTTCAGTTTTCCCACATCCTTGCTGATACTGGTATTTTCAATGTATTTAATTTTGGCTATTCTGGTTGTGTAATGATAGCTCACTTTCGTTTATGTTTCCTTCATGACAAGTGAAATTGAGCACCTTTTGTATACTGGCCATTTGCATATCCTAATTCATGAAGTGCCTGTTGAAATCTCTTGTTGATTTTTTGGTGTTTTCTTGTCTTTTTCTTACTGATTTTTAGAAAAGCTCTTTATATAATCTGGGTACAAGCTCTTGGTCATGATAGGCATTGCATGTACTTTACTCTGTGGTGTGCCTTTGCGTTCTTCTAATGGTGTCTTGATAAACAGAATTCTTAATTTTAATACGGTGCAATGTATATTCTTTTTCTGTATGGTAGTGCTTTTGTAACTTGCTTAAAAAATCTTTACGCACTTCAAGGTCATGAAGATACTCTCCTATGTTATATCCTAACAGCTTTATTATTTTACCTTTTACATTTAGATCTACAATTCAGCCAAATTGATTTTTGTGTGAATGGTAAGAAGTAGGGTAAAGTTTTAATTTTTTCTCTAATATGGATATTAATTGATCCACCACCATTTATTGTCCTTTGATTTATACATGTATTGTGACACCAACATCATACTGCCTTGTTTACTGTCTCTTTATAGTAAGTCTTGAAGTCTAATAGTGTGAGTCTTCCAACTTTGTTCGTTTTTTCAAAACTGTTTTGGCTATTCTAGGTTCTTTGCATTTCCACATAAGTTTTAGAAACAGCTTGTCAGGTTCTACAAACAACTAGCTAGCATTCTGATTGGATTACATTGAATCTATACATAAAATTGGTGAGGACTGAAATCTTAACAATACTGGATTGTTCATTCCATGAACGTGTATATAATTCATTTATTTTTTTCTCAATTTTTCATCAGCATTTTAGACTCTCCATGATTTGATCTCTGCTAAAGATTTCAACCCCAATTCTTGCTACTTATTGTCTCTAACTACTTTTTCCACGTACACTGAAGTATTTATTCACAGTTCCATTCACACATCTTGTTGTTTTATTTGTGTGCTTTGAGACTCATGGTTTTCTTACCTGGAACACCTCACATATTTTATTTTCATGTGATTAATAGCAGGCCCCAGAGTCACAGAGCCAGGATTTGAATCCATCTAAAGCTTTTATAATAATATGTGCCTATCTCATGACAGTTGCTCAATAAATGTTAGCTTGTGTGATGCTTGTATTTTCTGTATCTACTAGACTGTAAACTCTTTGAGAACAGTGACATTTTTATTATTTTTTTCTGGTACATTTAGTGCCTAATACAATGCTTAGCATGTACTAGATGCTCTACAAAAGTTTATTTTATGAATATTTGCAGAAGCTCTAGAAGTAGACACAGAGGAATATTTTCCAAAATGTTCAAATTTCACACCAGTAAGAAATACTCCTCTTGCCTCTGAAATATTATCAGATAAGATACCCCGTTTTTCAGTTTTGCCAGCAAATTATAGGCCAGTATAATGGAGTAGTCAACATATGTTTTATTCCAGCCACAGAGTGCTGTACCTCAAGTGATCTGTTTCAAATTTCTCTTTCTCTTGTCTCATTTTGTGAAATTGTTAACTAAATCTTTGTTTTATTCTTTGTACAGCTTTATGAAACTGAAGTTATCAGAAATCATGAGAAAGGTTGTTCTTGCTAACAAATAGAAATTGTTATTGCTAATGAAAATTATGGGATTAGTGTGATAAGGAATTGTCTATTATAAATGTTGAGGTTTCTGCATATTATAGACTTTAATGTAATTATTTGTGTCCTACCAAGCTTATTTATTGTTCAAAAGATAAAACTGAATATTAAAGATAAAGTGGACCTACATTAGACTACTTTACCATTTTGTAATCATTTTTTCTTTGTAATGATGGATCCTTCTGTAAGAAAAATATTTTTGAAAGATTATTACATGTATCTCATATCATCTCTGAATTCTTAACTTCCTATTTTGTGAGCAAGCTTGATGAAGCCATATGGACATAATGATTAAAATAAATGATGTTAAACACACTGATCATGGAATTCTAACACCAAAATGTGTGAATGGATGAAATTAGGCAAATACTGCAGCTGTCAGAAAGCTCATAGTAGTCTTTTAGGATAAGAGGGTGATGGTTCCTTCTTGAAGACTTCTCTCACTTTTGCAGGCTCTCCAAAGGATTTAACATTAGCACGTCAATTGAACAAACATTTATTTAGTACTTACTGTTTGTGTTGTTTGGAAGGATGTTACAATTCAGATATTATTTTTCAGCTTTATTGAGATATAATTGACAAATAAAATATTAAGATATATAAAGTGTATATCGCAGTGATTTGATACACATTTACATTGTGAAAGGATTCTCCCATCTAGTTAATTAACATATCCATCACCTCACATATTTATTTTTGTTGAGGACGTGTAAGTTCTACTCCCTTAGCAAATCTCATGTATATAATACAGTGTTATCGCTTACAATCACAATGTTTTACATTAGATCCTCAGAGCTTACCATTTTATAGTTGAAAGTTTGTACCCTTTTACCTGTCTCTATCTATTTCTTCCAACCCTGTTTTAAATCCTCTGGCAACCACTTTTTTACTCTGGTTTTTTGAGTTTGACTTTTTTTTTCTTTCTGATTTCCGTATAAATGATACTGTGCTGTAATTATCTTTCTCTGACTTATTTCAGTTAGCATAATGCTCTTAAGGTTCATCTATGTTGTTGCAAACGGCAGTATTTCCTTCTTTCTAGTGGATGAATAATATCCCATTATATATACTCCAATGTATGTCACGTATTATTTATTCATTCATCCCTTGATAGACACTTAGGTTGTTTCCATATCTTGGCGATTGTGAATAATGTTTTATTGAACATGGGAGTGCAGATATTACTTTGATATTCTGTTTTCCTTTGTCTATATACCCAGAAGTGGGATTGGTGGAGCACATGGTAATTCTATTTTTAATTTTTGAGGAACTTCTATATTGTTGTCTATAATGGCTGCACAAATTTACATTCCTACTAACATTACACAAGGGTTCCCTTTTCTCCACATCCTTGGTAACACTTGTTGTTCCTTATCTTTTTGATAATAGTTATTCTGACAGGTGTGAAGAGATATGTCATGGTTTTGATCGCATTTCCCTGGTGATTAGTGATGATGAGTACCTTTTCATGTAACCTTCTGGCCATTTGTATATCTTCTTTGGAAAAATGTCTGTGCAGTTCCTCTGCCTATTTCTTAGAATCAGATTGTTTTTTGCTATTTAGTTGTATGAGTTCTTTATATTTTAATATTAATCTCTTATCAGATAGATGATTTGCAAATATTTTCTCCCATTCAGTAGGTTGCCTTTTCATTTTGTTGAAGGTTTCCTTTGCTGTGAAGAAGAATTTTCTTTTGATATAGTCTCTAAGGGGTGTGTGTGTGTGTGTGTGTGTATTCTCCCCCTGGCTCAATAATATGTGTACTTCATTTTTTCCAGTTTTGTACATATAACATTGTGTAAGTTTAAAGTATACAACATGATTATACACACACTCACACACACACACATATATTCACACATAATAAGGTATATTTTTCAAAATCGTGTGTGGAACCCAATGGGATGGCTAAAATTAAAAGAAGGCAGACAATAACATGTATTTGTGAGAATGTGGGAACACCAAACCATCATACACTGCTGGTGGGAAAGTAAAATGGTGCAGCCACTTTTGAAAACAGTTTGGCAGTTCCTCAAAACATTGAACAGAAAGTTACCTTATGACCCAGCAATTCTACTTCTAGGGATATGCCAAGGGAATTGAAAACATGTACACACAAAAACTTTTATAAGAATGTCACAGCAACATTATTCATAATAGCTAATGAGTAGAAACAATCCAAATGTCCATCCATTGATGAATGAATAGAAAAAATGTGATATATGTAATCATTATAATGAAATATTATTCATTCATGAACAGGAATGAAGTATTGATACATGCTACAACGTGGGTGAATCTTGAAAACATTATTCTAAGTGAAAGAAACCAGATCACATGTATAATTTCATTTATATGAAGTGTCACAATACCTAGGCAAATCCAAAGAGATAGAAAGTAGATTAGTAGTTTCCAGGAGCTGTGGGGAAGGCAGAAATGGGGAGTGACTGGTAATGGATACGGAGTTTCTTTCAGAACATTTAGAAAAGTTTCTAAAATTGATTGTGGTGATGGATGTACAACTTAGTGAATATACTAAAACCATTGAGTTGTATACTTTAAAAGGATGCATTTTATATCTCAGTAAAGCTGTTATTAACAGATTGTGCTGTTGGAGTTTCCCTGTAGGCTAACTTAGAATTGCAATCTTAGGATATCTTATCCATGTATATTGTCTCCACAAGTATATTTTAAGTTCTTTCAGGACAGGAGGTATGCATTTGTGCTTTCTTCTATTTCTAGGGTCTAGCAATCTCTATATTATTTTCTATGTATGGATACATGTATACAGACACATATATGTGTGTGTATATATACAGGGGGTGCCAAAAAATGTATACACATTTTAAGAAAGGAAAACTGTATTAAAATTGTAATACTCAATATACACTGATAAACAAGATGAATACAAGTCATGTTTGACTTTTGCAATTACAAGAGGTGCTCAGAATGGTTACCATCAACATCTAGATACTTCTGATTATGGTGAACTACTGCTTGAGCAACGTTGACCAAAGTGTCCACTTGTGTATATATTTTTGGCACCCTCAATTTCTCTCTATATATGTATATGTATATGTTTGTATATGTATATACACATACACAATGTATATACATATGTATGTGTATAGATATACACACACACACCCACACACATGCACACACATGCACATTACATATACCCACATATGCATACTCATATATTGAACACTTGGACTTAAATGGACTTAATGTATGTCAATCTTTTGCCATTATTATCTTTGTCAGTGATCAATCTCTGGGCCTTAAAGCCTCTTCAGGTTGTTTGCAGAGTCCTTTTGACATGACTCCAGTGGTCTTAGAAAGCTCTCTTTTTGGAATGGCGAGATGTTTTGGGCACGTTTATACATTTTCTGCCTCAGATCTGGAATTGGCCATTACTCTAGGGAATTCTGTTTAGTTTTGGGGACATGGTATTTAGAGACCACAGTCTATATTCTAGGGGCTAATTGCTTGAACAGATTTTCAACTAGTTCTATTTTTAGACCCATCTCCACATCTTCTTTTAGAAGTCCCTGGTGCTATTGCTTCCCAAGCCTTTGGGAAATTCTTCAATGTAAATTGATTGTTTCTTAGCTTTCTGCACTGTAGTCTTTACTTTTTTGGATCTGCTTAGTTTGTTACCACTTACTCATCAACTTTACGGCGTCCAAAATTTTGTTGCTCTTTTCTCTGTTCCTGGTTTAGTTTTGTTTTGTTTTGTTTTTGTTTTTCTTTTATTGGCCTTGTAGGTTTAAATAAAATCTCTCATCCTAGTTTTAGAGATTTGTGTGTGTGTGTGTGTGTGTGTGTGTGTGTGTGTGTGTGCTTAATACTTAGGTTCAATCTGTTACCTTTATCTAGAAGTCACCCATTAACTTCTTATGAGCAACAGTTTATCTTGATTTCACCCTCTTCAAAGCATTTATTAGGATATTTTCTTAAATCAAGACAGTGCTCTCCTTAAGAGAGACTCTTTGAATTATATGTTTTATCAATTATCCTCACAAAAAAAGTGGAAGAGAGGTGAATAGATGGGATGGAAAGAAGCAAGGGGGCAGGAAAAAAGGACAGGCTGAGGACTTCATAGATCATTCTTAAAGCTTGACAATTTAATGCCCATGTCTTACAAAAAATCTTCTTGACAAACAACAGCTTAAACTACTATATGATTGACTTATGTTTTAGGCAAAGAGGCATTGCTAGTGATATCAGAAGAATTTCTTTTCTTTTGAGTACAGTGTAGAATGGTCATTTTTTATTTGACTTCTGTCTATTGTGGTATGTCAACCATTTTCTTCTCTGATTAAAGAAACGTTAATTTAGTGGGATAAATTGCTTGGAAGAGTAGAGTTCTGGATAACTGCTCTATTTACTCAATTGAAGAGGGAGTCTAGTCCAATATCTTTGATGAATACAGATGCAAAAATCCTGAACAAAATACTAGCAAATTGAATACAACACTACATTAAAAAGATTACACATCACGATCAAGTGGGATTTATTCCAGGGGCACAAGGATGGTTCAATATATACAAATTGATCAATGTAATACATCCATAAACAAAATAAAGGATAAAAATAATATGATCATATTAATAGATGCAGAAAAAGCATTTGACAAGATGCAGAATCCATTTATGATTGAAACACTTAATAAAATGGGTAGAGAAGGAAAGGACCTCAACATGTTAAAGGCATGACAAACCCTCAGCTAATATCATACTTAATGGTGAAAAACTGAAAGCTTTTCCTTTAAAGACAAGAATGCCCTCTGTCACCACTGTTATTTAACACAGTATTGGAAGTTCTCACCAGAGCAATCAGGCAAGAGAAAGAAATAAAAGGCATCCAAATTGGGAATGAAGAAGTCAAATTGTTACTTTTTGCAGATGACATAATTCTGTATATAGAAAACCCTAAAGACTCCACTAAAAAATATTAGAAATAATAAACAAATACAGTAAAATTGCAGGATATGAAATCAATATACAAAAATCCATAGCATTCCTATATACTAACAGTGACATTTCAGAAAAAGAAATGAAAAGTTCCTTTTGCAATTGCAAGAAAAAGAATAAAATACCTAGGGATAAACTTAACAAAACGTGTGAAGGACGTGTACACTAAAAACTATAAGGCATTATTAAAAGAAATTGAAAAAAACACAAAGAAATAAAAGGTATTCTGTGTTCATAAATTGGAAGAATCAACATAGTTAAAATGGTCATATTACTCAAAGCAATATACAGATTTAACGCAATCCCTATTAAAATCCCAATTGCATTTTGAAAAGAAATAGAACAAAAAATCATCAGATTTGTATGGAATCACAAAAGACCTCGAATAGCCAAAGCAATCTTGAGAAAAAAGAGCAAGGCCGGAGGTATCACACTCCCTGACTTCAAATTATACTGCAAAGTGACAATAATCAAAACAGCGTGGTGTTGGCAGAAAAACAGGTATATGGACCAATGGAACAGAACTGAGAACCCACAAATAAACCCATATATATATGAGCAACTAATTTTTGGCAAAGGAGCCAAAAACACAATGGAGAAAAGAAAGCCTCTTCAAGTGCTGGGAAAATTGGAAAGCCACATGTAAAATAATGAAACTAGACTGCTATCTGTCACCACACCAAAATTAACTCAAAATGGATAAAAGACCTAAATATAAGACCTGAAACAATAAATTGTATAGAAAAAAAACATAGGTAGTAAATAAACTTATGGACCTTGGTCTTAGAGAGGATTTTATGAATTTGACCTCAAATACAAGGGAAATAAAAGCAAAAGTGAATGGGACATACCAAACTAAAAGGCTTTTGCACAGCAAAAGAAACCATTAATAAAACTAAGAGGCAACCAACTGAATTGGAGAAGATATTTGCAAACAACACCTCTGTAAAGGGGATAATATCCAAAATATATAAATAACTCATACAACTCAACAATAAGAAAAAGGGCAGAGAACCTGAACAGGCATTTCTCCCAAGAAGGTATACAAATGGCCAACAGAGATATGAAAAGATGCTCAGCTTCACTAGCTATTAGGGAAATGCAAATCAAAATCACAATGAGATCCTACCTTCCACCTGTTTGAATAGCTCTTATCACCAAGACAAGTAATAACAAGTGTTGGAGAGGATGTGGAGATAAAGGAACGCTCATACATTGCTGCTGGGAATGTAAATTGATACAGCTACTATGGAAACCAGTATGGAGGTTCCTCAAAAAATTAAGAATAGAATTACCATATGACCCAGCAATCCCTCTTCTGGGTTTTATCTATCCCCCAAATTTATCCATAAAGATATATATACCCCAGGCTGGCCTGGTGGCTCCGGAGGTTGGAGCACCATGCTCCTATCTCTCCGAAGGCTGCTGGTTCGATTCCCACATGGGCCAGTGGGCTCTCAACCACAAGGTTGCCAGTTCGGTTTCCCTACTCCCGCAAGGGATGGTGGGCAGCGCCCCCTGCAACTAGAATTGAGCATGGCACCTTGAGCTGAGCTGCCGCTGAGCTCCTGAATGGCTCGGTTGGTTGGAGTGCGTCCTGTCAACCACAAGGTTGCCAGTTCGACTCCTGTAAGAGATGGTGGGCTGTGCCCCCAGCAACTAGCAATGGCAACTGGACCTGGAGCTGAGCTGTGCCCTCCACAACTAAGATTGAAAGGACAACAACTTGACTTGGAAGGAAGTCCTGGAGGTGCACACTGTTCCCCAATAAAGTCCTGTTTCCTTTCCCCAATAAAATCTTTAAAAAAAAAGACACATATATACCCCTCCCTGTGTTCATTGCAGCGTTATTAATGGTGGCCAAGACATGGAAACAACTAAAGTGTCCTTCAATAGATAACTGGATAAAGAAGATGTGGTACATATATACAATGGAATATTACTCGGCCATAAGAAAAGATGAAGTACTGACATTGCGACAACTTGGATGGATCTTGAGATGATTGTGCTAAGTGAAATAAGTCAGAGAGAAAAAGTCAAGAACCATATGATTTCACTCATGTGTGGGAAATACAACTGAAAGCAACAAATGAACAAGACAAACAAAAACTCATAAACACAGATGACAGTTTAGTGGTTACTAGGGGATAAGGGGTGGGGGAGGTAGAAGAGGGCAAAGGGGATCAAATATAAGGTGATAGAAGGAGAAATGACTCTGATGGTGAACACACAATTTAATATACTCATATAGATGATGTACAGTTGGGACCTATGTAATTTTACTAACCAACTGTCACCGCAAAATTTAATTAAAATATAAAAAACCAAATCATTAGTATCTATTTATTTGAACTTTATTTGTGAGACTCCTAAGGGCCTAAATTGGGAATTGTTTATTTCATGGAGGATTTGCATTCATTTCTGTCCGAAGCCAAGGGTTGTGTAGACCTGAGGCCCAAACTTTAGCACAATTCAAGTCTTGGCTTAATCTCAAGTGGGAGATTCTGATTCAGTTTATCCAGATTTAGTTCCTCTGTGCCCTCACTCTATTTCAGCTCATCGTACCTTTCTTCCCTTAAGAGCTTTCCCTTACTTACTTGGATGCTCAGAAATACATTAAAATGTATATTTTATAGCATATCCTGGATCTAGTTATATAATAGAGGAGGAGTCTTATTTTGTTTGCCATGATCGAAAGTCTTAGAAAAGTCATTCCTAAAAATATTGAGAGGCATCACATAATTGCAATATTTATTCTGTGTTCCATTGATAAAAATGATATGTTATATTCAAGCTTATCCAGAGTTTTCATGTCTTATTTAATCTCCACAGCAACAAAGCATAAAAACCTTTAAAAAAAGGCAGATATGTTTGTTATTAAAACTAGTCATATTTCCAAGAATGAGGAATTGGCTTTATAGTTCATAATCAGGAAGGATATTTTGACATTAGTATTTAAATCAAGTATCTCATTTGCTGTAGTTTTCTTAAGTATTTTCATGCAGCAACATAGAACATGCTTACGGATAAAGAAAGAATATAAAGTTGTATCTTTTATGGTTATAACTGTCAATTACATATTCATGTGAATAAGCATTAGAAGTGGACGTGGCAAAAGGAACAACACTTGATTTAAGGTATTGGGATTGTGAAAGTTTTGTTCATTTTATTCTAGTGTTGTTCTTATGATTGTACCGCTAATAAAAAAATCCGAAACTTATATAACGTATATTAATTTCCCAGTTTTAATTAAAATCTATGTATACATTTATACGGAGAAAGAAGTCTAAGGTGTGTGTGTGTGTGTGTGTGTGTGTGTGTGTGTGTGTGTTTATATATCAAAATCTTAACCACTTTTATCTCTGATGAAGGATTTTAAGTGATTTTTACAAATGTATCCTTTATGACATTTTTGTAATAATCAGTTTTTAAAAATAAGGGTAATTTATTAATTTTGTAATTGTAAGAAATGACAAAACTGTTTTGGAAAAAATGTCCCATGTGCTATAAAAACTAGGCTTTGATGCAAAAGTTTATCTTTATTGGGGCTGAGCGAAAAAAGCTTATGTCCAAAGGAAAAATAAATTTACAGTGAATCTTTCCATACTTCTGTGATGAAACTACATAAAAATTGAAGAGTAAATTTCTCAACTAAATGTTGCGTAAGAATCACTTGGCTTCAAAAGATCACGTAGTATACTCAAAGTTTTCATCATTTAACGGTAAATCTCAAACATTTAAATTTTCCTGACTTGTATACTTATTAGAGGGATTAACATTAGAGGCAAGAACCAGGTACTTTAAATATATAATATTTAATGTCATAGTCGTCTTTAATCTCACAACTCTGTGGTGTTGGTGTATCCTTCATTTTGTACACTAGTGAAAATTGAGACTCAAGAGATTAAATAAATGAGGCTAAGTCATTTAACTACTAAGTGGAAAAGTCAGAATTTAAACCCAGTTCTGAAGGATTTGAAAGGGTTTGCTCTGTCCAGCATGCTTTCCCATGAAGAGTAGGCCCTTCCTGCTGTTTATATTACTTGATTTTGCCTGTATTCATACCATTTCCATTTGGCACTTGGGCATTTCAACAAAGGAAGATACTGAAAAAATGCACATAAAAAGTTGTTTGGTTGTAATTCTCATAAGATTTGAGGGATTTCCACCCCCTCCACCCCCTTGGAAGTCTGCAAATGGTTAAACTTGATGAAATACTAATGAAGAATTACAGAGTTATTTGTTTGACTTTGCCACTTGGGACACTTGGCAAATGAGACAATTCATCTCAGTGTGCAGCTAGTCTCATTTCTTAAAGAAAATTAATTAATGCAGTTTGTCTTCCTCCCATATCTCTGATTATAGTCCTTTTATTATACCTTCACTTTCCAGTTCTACTTTTCTTCCCTGGAAATGTCTGTTTTTCAAGGCTTTCTTGTTTCTTTAAACCTGATAAGTGAAAGCAATTTTCCTCAGTATGAGTGTGTATTTGTAATTTTCGTACACTTTAGACAAGACAAAGACATTTGTGCAATGTCCCATAGGAAAAAAATCCCATACTAAAGAATTTCAAAAGCATCAACCCCCTTTTTAAAGTGATTTAATCAGTTTTCTTTTATAATTATCTTTATTACTCTTTGTCTTCTTTTTGGCAAGATGGGGTTAGTATTTGTATATCTTACCACAATTGTCTTCATGCACAACAGCTCATTACTTAAATTTATTAACGACACAATTTGGTTCTTAATACCGTTACATTTTAAAAATAATAAGACCTATGATTTGGGGGCCATTTTTTTTCTCAGTAGCTTTTGAAGAACAGGGAGTTGTTTTCTATAATTTTAACAGATGTAACCAGAAATGCAATTTCTTTTTAGAAAATGGCTTGAGCAGTTTATTACTTGGTCTCTTTGAATATATTTTTTTCTCTGTTTTCACAGTGTGGACTTCTCATTTTAAAGGTAGAAAGATTACATGCTCATTTTCTTTCTCTTTTGATAGTCATCTGAAAAAGTGGGGTTTCAGAAAATCTAGCTTTTAAATCACTTTTAACATTTTTTTTCACCCCACAGACCCAGCAAGGAATCAGTTTGAAAAAAATAAGATTGTTATCAATCATCTCCTTTACCAATGTTGTATAAAAAAAAATTTAATCATGTTGGCGAGAACATGGAGAATTGGCATGAATATTTTTAAGCCAAACTGAATGAGAAAAGATATAGGAAAGAAAGGATGGAAATGAAGTTAATTAAGAATTAAGGAAATAACCTCATGTTAAGATAGCAGTTTGTATTTTTATATTAAAATTAAATAAAGGCAATATAATAGTCACTGTTATAGCTTATAATGGTTTTCAGATTATTTTATAATATATATAGGATACTGAGTTCTCTATAACTGAAAATGAAATGGCTTGATTCAGTTATGAGATGATACCAGTTTAACAATGGAAGGATTTTGCTTTTCCTAATTTTCAGTCTTTTCTAATATTCTTATCAGACTAGGTTTTTGAATTATCAGGTCATCATTCACTTACAACCTTTTAAAAAATGTTGACTGTATGTAGATTACAGAAATACTGTTCCATTATTTGCTCCTGCAATAGCTGATATCTGGCAGTTGAAGGAATGGTAACCTTTAAAATGAAATAACCCTGTCATAATATCATGGCAGAAAACTGACAGGATAGTAAAAATATACTGGACTTTGAGGGGCATTCTAAGGGAAGCTATTTACAGATATTTTTATTAGGGAGATTTACAGATACTATGTTATTTGATGTACTTAGTGTCAAGCTGAGGAGGCAGATCAGACACATAAATCATGTTTGAGGATTCTACTATACCCCAGAAGAATCTTCTGATTTCAGAGAATAGTTGTGAGTCTGCTATTCTTTTCTCTTCATCTTTTGCTTACTTACTCCTCTTACCGTATACATTCATCGAACTATTTCAATGCAAATCTTTTTAGTTTTTTCATTTGAGGTTCTTTTGGGCTTGGAGTTACGGAGGGTTTCCCTTCCTGGCCCGTCTATCATGAGTTTAGTATCCGTTGGATAGAGCTTTTAGTATCCATGGGATAGAGGACCTAGGGAGCAGGAGAAGGAATAGTTACAGAGTTAGACCAGGCATGAGTAGACAGGACATTTTTGAGGTGTCTACCCCGGAGGCTTCACGGAAGGGTCAGAGGAACTCCAAATACTAAAAATGATAAACATGGGGTTTGCCTGTTTTTACAAAGAAGTTTAACATTCTGAAGTGCTGAAATCATAAATCTTTTAATAAAACTTTGGGGTTGATGGGTGGTGACTGTTGCAGAGCTTTTGAAGGGCAAGGGCAGAAATCTATTGCTTATCAGTCTTTATTTACAAAGTTGAATTATATATTATGAAAAAAAACCTGCTCATATTAACTATTCACCAATCCTGTTGTAAAATAGTATGTTTCTTGTTACTTTTTGTATGTGTAGCGAGCCATTTCAGGATTTCTTACACTTCTTCAGTACTTTGTTAAATTTCATATTGGGTCATATACTTAATACTAAGCTGTAAACCCAGTTTCTCTCTCCAGTGATTATGAATTTAGTTTATGCTGTACAGTTCTTTCATTGTTCAAAGATCCTCTAGCATTGATTGCCCTAGACCTCATAGCAGAAAAAAAAAACTATTTTAGAAGGTTACCCTGTTCTGATATCAGGTAATGATTAAGTAAGGTTATGTCAAACTCTGACTTAAATAAGCTTTGGCTTACTGAAATTTAGAAGAACCTCAAATTCTCTGAAAAGCAGTGAGTTCAAATGGATAAAATGGCAAGTTTTTATCTTAGAATATTTATTTAGCTGATATTGATACTTGTCTTGAAGGGACGATGTCTAGGTTCAAATTTCGGCTCTTCTTCTTACTAGTTGTGTTAAGTTGGACAAGTTACTTAAGCTTTTTTTTTTTTAGATCCTATGTTTTTAAAATGTGAATAATGATATTTCTTACCTCATAGAGTTGTTACGAGTATCAAATGAGATAACATGGTAGAGCATTTACAACAGGGTCTGGTACATACTAAATGCTCAATAAATGTTAAGATAATAAGTACATATAATTAAATAATATTATGAGTATATAAATTAAGTACAGTAGTCCCCCTTTATCCACAGTTTTGCTTCCCATAGTTTCAGTCACATGTGGTCAACTGGGGTCTAAAAATATTAAATGGAAAATTCCAGAAATAAGCAATTCATAAGTTTTCGATTTCACTCTGTTCTGAATAGGCTGTGGAAATCTCAGCTGTCCAGTTTTGTCCCACCTGGGATGTGAATTAGCTTTTTGTCCAGCCTATCCATGCTCTGATACCTGCCTTTAGTCACTAAGTAGCCCCCTTGCTTATCAGATTGACTCAGTATTTCAGTGCTTGTGTTCATGTAACCCTTATTTTATTTAATAATGGCCTCAGTGTACAAGAGCAGTGATGCTGGCAATTTGGACATGCCAAGGAGAAGCCATAAAGTGTTTCCTGTAAGTAAAAGGTGGATATTCTTGACTTAATAAGGAAAGGAAAAAATAATTGTATCCTGAGTTTGCTAAGAGCTACAGTAAGAAGAAATCTATCCATGAAACTGAAAAAGGAAAAAGAAATTTGTGCTAGTTTGCTGAGAGAGAGCACATTCACGAAACTTTTATTACAATATAGTTATTCTATTTTATTATTAGTTGTTAATTTCTTATTGTGACGAATTCACAAATTAAACTTTATCATAGGTAGAAATGTATAGAGAAAACATAATATATATAGATAGGGTTTGGTGCTATCCGCGGTTTCAGGCATCCACTGGAGGTCTTGAAACATATCCTCCATGGATAAGGAGGGGGCTACTGTATATTTTAAACATTCTTGAAAATTTCCTTCATTAATTTAGTCATTATTTTTGAACACCTGTAATATACATGGTACTGTAGAAATTCTCTGGAGTTGGAAAGATGACTTGAATATAGATTCTGCCTTCAGGTTGATAAGGGATGGAGTAGTAATAATTTTGACTTGTAAAAAACTTGCTATGTCCTATAGGTTCATTTGTTTATTCATTTATTTAATAAATGTTTATCAAGTATCTGCTATGCGATAGGGATTTTTTTTTTTTTTTTTTTTTTTTTTTAGGTACGTGGGGGATAAGAATAAACGAAACAAACCAGATTTCTGCTCTCAAGGAACTTACAGCTTTGTGGGAGCAATCTAGTTTTAAGTGCATGGGAAAAATCATTCCAGACAGTTATAATGCTCTAAAGAAAATAAAGTGTTTGATGCAATAGAGAGTGATTTGGTCTCACTGAGGAGGTAACTTACATTTGAACTGAGACCTGAATGACAGGATGGAGTTAGCTGCATAAAGATTTGGGGACAAAGTTTCCTGATAAAGAAACAACAAATACAAAGACCCTGAGTCAGAATTGAACTTGGTGTACCCGAGGTACTGGAGCACAGAGAGTGAAGTATTGTGATAGGAAATGGTGTCCGGGAGTTTGGTAGAGACCAGGTCATGAGATTTTGTAGGAGGAGATGGCAAGACCTTTGGATTTTAGTGAAGTGCGTGGAAAGCCATTGAAGAGTTTTAAGCCCAGAAGTTGCATCATCTGATCAGCGACTTAAAAGATTACTGTGGCTGATGTGTGGATTATAGGTGGTCGGGGAGATCAGTTAAGAGGTGAGTCCTATTGTAGTAGTTTGAGTGAGGGAGGGTGGTGACTTGAACGAGGGAAGTGCCAGTGGAGAAGGAGAGACGAGGACAAATTCCAAATACATTTTGGTGTAGAGCTGGTAGGACTAGGTGATAGCATGGCTTTGGGGAGGAGGGAAAGATAAGAATCAAGAATGAATCCTAAGTGTTAGCCTTGAGTTATCAGTTGGATAGAGGTGCTATTTATTGTAATAGGAAAACTGGAAGAGGAACAGCTATGGCGAGGAAACGATCAAATTATGTCTTATCCTTTTTAAAGTTAAGATGCTTTGAAATATCTAACTGGAAATGTTTTGGAGGCAATTGGATATAGGAGTCTGAACCTCAGTAGAGAGGTTAAAGCTCAAGATGTAATTTGGGAGTCATAAGCGTGTAGATGATACAACTGAACCAAATCACCTGAGAAGAGAGTGTAGGTGGAAAATACATTAAGACCGAGTACATTTTTGTATGGGATAATTCTAGAAGATACGTTGTCTGTGAAAAAAAGAAAATTCAAACAGTTGGTAAGATAGTTTTGAATTTAGAGTGAAGAAATAATAGAGGCAACTCTTAATGAAGAAACTTAAGAAATTTGATTTGATTTTAGCCAGGATTTTGGGTTTTGTTCACTTCCCGGGTTTACTTATATAAATAAAATTAAGAACTTAAATGAAGGACATCTTTAGTCATATTGTTAAGATCTTTATCATAGTGGACCTTGAGTCATTCAGTCCTATCTGGGTTAGAATCCCAGGTTTACTATGTATATTTGTGTGATCTTTAAAATTTACTTTATCTTTCTAACTCTTAGTTTCATGTGTGTAAAATGGGAGTGAGGATACTTATCGGTATTACATATTCTCTATTCATATACATATGTATATATAACATATAGTATTTCACATGTTATATATATTTTACCTAACTGTACCAGGTATGTACTAGGCACTCCAAAGATAGCTTTATGATATTCTGTGCTGATCTTATAATTCTTTCTGTATATTACTACCCTTCAATATATATTATGTCGATCTAACGTTCCTTATCAATTTAGGTAGTGATCCTTGGTTTAGAATGTAAACTTCTGATTTCTCACTTCATCTGTTTAAACTAGAGCTAAGAGTATTCTCTAAAGTAGGATTATGGATAGCCAGTTTTTCATTCAACTACATTGACTTAGAGACAGCCAAAGCACTAGATCTTTGTAGTTATGTTATGTTTGGTTCCTCTAGAGGAACCCAAATCTTAGAGGCTTTCAGATATACTATTCAAACTTTAGACTGGAAGGGACAGTAGGCATCATTCTTCCTCCTCCCTTCCCCTCTCTTATACTTCCTGATAATTGAGCTCCAGGAAAGGTAACTGACACGCCCAAGGTAGTAGAGCAGGAAGCAAAACTGGGGTTCCTAACCCTTAGCCCCACAGTTGAGGTTTAATACTTTGTCTGAGTTATTAATAATTTTCTAGTTACATTCTTTTAGGAAATTGATAGTTTGAGATTATAGAGTTCTGACATTCCACAACATTTTATTTGATAATTACCTTTAACTGTAATCGTCACAGAAATGTAGGTTTGTTGCCATAGGGCATACTGGTGATCACACAATTCACCAGGTGGATTTTATTTTGTGTTGGACAAAATAAATAGCATGACTCTTTATATAAAATTACCAGTCTGAATTAACAGAAAAACGTCACAAAGGGAGCATTATTCAAACCAAAAAGATAAAAGTACTTTGGAAAAATGTCATATAAGAATAATGTGTCATAAAAAATGTGTTTCACTTACTATTGGGGTGTCTAAGTATTTAATGACCTCATGTTATGTTGTTCATGTATCAGAAATGCGTTTCTTGACTACCCTCTATAAAATAGTACCTTCCCGTAACTCTGTACTCTATGCTGCTTAATTTTTTTCATATCATGTACCATCATCTGACATGGCATTTATATGTACATACATTTACATATATATATATATATATATATATAATTAGTGATTAACTTGTATATTATTTTTATTTCTCACTAGATTCTAAACTTCATGAGAGCAGGGAGTTTATCTGTACATGGTTGATGCTTAAAAATTCTTGCCTGGCTGTGGAAAACAGTCTGGCAGTTTCTCAAGACATTAAACACAGAGTTACCTGCTGACCCTGCAATTTCAGTCCTAAGTATACGCTCAGAAGAATTCAAAACAGGTACTCAAATAAATACATGTACACACATGTGTATAGCAGCACTATTCAAAATAGCCAGTAGGTGGAAATGTCCATCAATGGATGAATGGATAAAAAATTGTGGTATATACATACAATGAAATATTATTCAGCCATAAGAGAAATGAAGATCTGATACATAACTGTAACATGGAGGAACCTCAAAAACATTATGCTAAGTGGAAAAAAAAACAGCCACAAAAGGTCATGGATTATATGATTCCATTTATATGAAGTGTCCAGGATAGATAAATCCATAGAGACAGAATACAGACTGATGGTTTCCAGGGGCTGAGGAAAAGGGGGGAGTCGGGAGAAACTGCTCAATGGGTGTGGCATTTTCCTTTGCCGTGATGGAAGTGTTTTGGAGCTCGATAGAAGTGGTGGTTGTACAACATTGTGAATGCACTAAATGCTACTGAATTGTTCACTTTAAAATGGTTAATTTTATGTTACGGAAAGTTTACCCCAATAAATTGTTTTTTTAAGTGCTTGCTTGCTTTCTGAATGTGGTCAGTTTGAATGCCTGCTGTGTGTCGGGTATTGTGTATAAGACTGCCAGCTCTGCGATCTGAGCAAAAAGAGGGTGGGAACAAACAATGATGAGATTAAAATTGTACAGAAATTTTGTATTCATATGTGAGAAGGGAAATACTTGATTGACATGGAGCACACTTAGAAATAGTAGTTCCTAAAATCTGATGTGCTACCGTTTCCCCCAAAACAAGAACTAGCCAGACCATCAGCTCTAATGCGTCTTTTGGAGCAAAAATTAATATAAGACCCTGTATGATATGAAATGATAAGATATGATATATCATATGATAGACCTGGTCTTATTTTACTAAAAATTATATTATTTTTTGCTCAAAAAGACTCATTAGAGCTGATGGTCCGGCTAGGTCTTATTTTCAGGGAAACACAGCCTGAGGGACAGAGCCGAATAAGACTGCTTGTGCCTGTAGAGCCTCTCTGACTGTGACGTGCGCTTGTCAAGTTCAGAAATGCTAATTCTTTGCTTCTTTCCTTCCCATGAGACTGCCAGGATGACAGAGTTCATCTTCCCTGCTCTTCCTTACTGTGTCCTCATTGTGGATCCTACATTACAGTGGAAGCATTGCAGCCCCAAACCACCCTTTAATTGGCTAGAAGTCTCACTGTTGAGTGACATGATCTTTCTTCCTAGGGGAATGGAGGAAGAGAACAGTACCAAAAGATTAGTCCGATTCTCTCCACATTTAAGTCGTCATTTTACCCCAGCACCTAGAAAAGCTTGCCCTTCTTCCAAGTAGAGCAAATTTCCTATTCTCATCTTTTCATTTAGTTTAATTGTGTGGGTTTGTTGGGCTCCACGGTGATTGTTACATGCAGACTTTCTGCTTTTTGCTCGTCAAAATCTATATTTGGATTATTGTAAATTATAACCAAGTATCCAGACCTGGTGTTTTCTGTACTAAAGTACAGCCGTTTATGTACTATAATCACAAAGTGCTTTAAAATTTTTCACCTGTTTCCTTTTCTGTTTATATTCCCTTGTGTTTAATTGTTAGCATTCGTTTCTCTGTTATAGGCATCTCTCAAAATGGGGGAATAGCTAAGCAGTAAGCCCAGGATTATTCTCAAATGTAGACTGTAACTGCTTTTTTATGGAAATTAATAACGAACAACCAAAATTTCTGTGGCATGTCATCTGTCATGTAAGTGACAGAATTAAAAGTTGAAAAGAAACATTTCATTCTTCAGAAGTACCTGTCATGAAATAGTTAGATTTTTGTGTTGGGTAACTTTTATAGATGTAATGCATTGTATAACAAAACATAGAATAACAGAGTAGCATAGTGGTTAAAAGCACAGTATTTTTGAATCAGACCTAAACTTGCAGGCCATCTCTGCTGCGTACTGTTTGTTTGCTGGCTGCGTGACCGTGGAGAAATTATTTTACCTCAATAATCCTCAGTTTATCTATTTATAGAATGAGGATGACCACCCTATCTCTCTGGTGTGTAAAGCCCTTACAAAAAATAGGACCTAACATGTTGTCAGGGGTGATGATTCTTTTAAATTAATGATTTTGAAAATAAAATAAAATCTGCAAGGTAACTCCTCTTTTTTTGGAACTGTGAACACTCGACTGCATTTTCTCTTTCATAGTTTGCTTTCCTCCATAACTATTCTCATCATTGTCTCATTTGATGGGAAATGGTTCTAAAAGCAAAAAAAACATTTAAAGTTGGCTAATCCAAGAATGCAATGCCCTTTCCTCCTCTAGCTTCTGGAACCTCAGCTTTTGACTTGGTTCTTATGTATGAATGCAAATGAAACACTGGAGAACTGTGGAAAGGACCTAAAGAAAACATTGGTTTACCAATCATCAGATTGCTAGTACACTAGAGAAATGTGCCAGACTGCTTTTGACAGAACCAGAATGAAAGGCTTTTTAAACAGCATGCCAAATACTAATTAATTTTCTGAACATTTCAAGATTCTTACTGAGTTTGTATTCCGAGAGTCGGCGACCTGATATTATTGCCAGAAAGTTGACGGTGAGGTCACAAGTGTAAAATTTTAGTTTTATGGCAAGATAGTTGGCATAAAACCGTAGGATCTATGTATAGCTTAGTTACATGAGAAACAAGTGTCTGAAAAACAAGAAAGAAAATTGTTGGATATGTTTGCAAAAATTTCCCCAACTCATTAAACAAATGCTTTTAGAATGAATGCTTGTAGCAGCACTCTTGTTTCTCATATATAGCCTTTGTGAGATTGCTGTGGTAACCATTGTGAGTGACAGTTCACATCTGGAGACTTATAAAATCTGCATATTGATAGCCTCCATTTGGCTTTGCCTCATCGTCTGTAATCTGAGCTTGCTGCTTGCCTTTTTCTCTCCCTAAGGAAGGAGGTGCTCAGTCTGATAGGTAAAAATGCTATCTTTCTATAGCTTTGTTTTTCTTTTTTCATATATTCAATATTTAAAAATATGAATGAGTTCATTTTCATGGAAGCTTGGAGGGGAAGGGAAGAAAGGATAAGACAAGGGGATTGGAATAGGAATGGATGAAAAGAGGAGAAAGGGAAAAAGAAATTGAGAGTGGATGGTAGAATGGTAAAGATGAAGAGATGGGGGGTGTTGGCTATAGGTTTGGGGGTGGTGGAGAGAGAGAACAAAGACGATTGTTTGGAGGTTAGTGTCCGAGAATTTACATACTTCTCACTTTAACCTTGGAGATTCTGATTATCACCTGTTACCAACTATCCTTTGAAAATGTTTATTAATTAATTATAATTCACCAGCTCTAACACTTAAGTCATCCGAGGTTTCATTCCAAATGGGGGAAATCAGAACAGCCTACTAGAATGGAAATTCTCTTAGATGCAACAGCAGTAACTAGTGTAAAATCTTATTAAGGTCAGATTTGTCATCTTCTTGTGATTAGATAGATTTTTATTGTCCCAAAGAAAAGAAACATTACCGTTTGTATGAGAATTTATTGTGAGGATATGTGTATGTAGCACGAAAAGTCACTCTAATGGGGTTGTATGTACCCCTGATACAAGCACTGGAAAAGCAAAGATTGTTATGGAGAAACCAACCACTTGTAGTTAACAGCCTAAAGCTAAATTTTATGTACTGTTTGTATATTTTCAAGCGAGACAATTTGATTTGGTCAGCTTGCCACTCTGCATTGAGTACCCCTTTCAGTTGTAGTTCTGTGAAGACATCTCAGAGGTGTTTCTTCTCCCTTATTCTTAGCCCATACATATTGCCTTGACTTGTGCGTTGGAAACTTGGTTTATTCAGCTGTGGTTTGATTTATTTCTTTATTCTTGGAGCACCTAAAATGAACTGACATATGAGGTGTGATACAAAACTACAGTGAATGCTGCTGCCGCGTGCCATCCAACGGAAACGCAGGATCTTCAATATGAACCTTAGTAACAGTGTGTGACAAGTTCCAACTTGTTGGGTGGAGTCAGTTGGGTGTGAACTACGATTGAGAGAAGGTGTGTTTTAAAGTGTGCTGTAAATCATCCTTCATCATGACAATGCTCCATGTCACACATCGCTTCTGGTACGGCAATTTCTGTCAAATAAAAACATTACGGTGTGTCCTCATCCGCCTTATTCACCAGATCTGGCACCGTTCGAGTTCTAGCTCTTCCCCAAAGTCAAATGATTCAGGACATGGAGGCAGCCATGACAGCGCAACTAAAGACACTCATGAAAGATGACTTCCAGAATTGCTTCAGGAAGTGGCAAGAACGATGGGATAAGTGTGTCAGAAGGACAGGGAGTATTCTGAGAGGAATTAATGGCAATGTGCCTTTCACTTCAATAATTTTTAAAAATTTAAACATTCACCATGTTGTTTGATCACACCTCGTATGCTAGATGCTGGAAAATCAGAAGTGAGCAAGAGAGGAAGCCCCCTACCAAATAGAGGTTACATTTTGGGAGTGTGGAGGTGGTGAAACAGAAAATAAATGAATGTGCAAAGTAATTTCAGATGATGATAAATCCTGAGAAGACAGTAAATCAGGGTGGTGTGATACCGAGTGATTGGGGAGAGGGTCTGTTTTAGAGAGGGTAAAGAACTCCTCTTTGAGAAAGTAACTTTTTAACTGAGGTCTCAGTGACCTGTGCGGTGGAGGGAGTAGTAGCAAGTGCAAGGGCCCTGAGCTTGGTTGGGTTGGATTGAAAAAAAGCCCCTTTTTATTATGGAAAATTTCAAACATATGGAAAGTACAGAGAAAGTATAGTGAACTCTCATGTACTCGTCAGTTTCAATGATGAATCTTACCATCCTACCCTCATATTTTTTTGACATTATTTTCTAGACGTCATATTGTTTTATCTAAGAATATTTCAGTGTATATCTAAAAGATCTTCTTTAAAATTTGACCAGAATATCATTATCATAACTAGGAAAAAAATTAATAATGCTTCCTTAATATCATCGAATATCTAGTTACTGTCTAACTTCTAGTTATCTCATCAATGCTTTATCAGTTATCTTTTGTCACAGTTATGCAGTATAACAAACAATCACAAAACCTCAGAGGTATACAAGAATCAACAGTCTGTACATCAGCTGGGTGGTTCTGTTGTCCTACGCTGGCCTTAAAGTGGCTCACTTGTTTTTCTGTGGTCCGCTGGAAGTGATTTGGTGGATCTTGGTTGGGCTTTTAAGCATAGTTAGAGCCTCGACTGAGCTATCTTATTCTGCCCCACGTGTCTTTTCTTCCAGTAGGCAATCTTGGGCATGTTTTCATGGTGAAAGCAAAGGAGCGAGAACAAAGCCCAACTGTGCAAAGGAGCAGATGAGAATGAATGAGTGCTTTTCAAGCCTCTGCTTGCCTCACTTTTGCTAACATCCCATTGGCCAAAGTCAGAGTAAGAGGAGACTACAAAGATGCAGGACAAAATGGGGTGAATTCAGGAAAGCCATTTGATTAATGCAATCAATCGAACACAAATGCTATAAATGATTTTCTTTTTGCGTTTTGTTTGAATCAGAAGCCAAATAAAGTCAACACATTATGATTAGTCGCTATTTCTAGATAATTCTCCCTTATCTCTCTCTTTTTTACCTTGTATTTTATTTTTTAAAAGAGAATTGGGAAGGGCCGGCCAGGTGGGTAAGGCGGTTGGAGCTCCATGCTCCTAAGTCCGAAGGCTGCCGGTTCTATTCCCACATGGGCCAGTGGGCTCTCAACCACAAGGTTACCAGTTCAATTCCTTGAGTCCTGCAAGGGATGGTGGGCTCTGCCCCCTGCAACTAAGATTGAACACGGCACCTTGAGCTGAGCTGCTGCTGAGCTCCTAGATGGCTCAGTTGCTTGGAGCGTGGGCTCTCAACCACAAGGTTGCAGATTAGACTCCCGCAAGGGATGGTGGGCTGCGCCCCCTGCAACTAGCAACGGCAACTGGACCTGGAGCTGAGCTGCGCCCTCCACAACTAAGACTCAAAGGACAACAACTTGAAGCTGAATGGCACCCTCTACAACTAAGATTGAAAGGACAACAACTTGACTTGGAAAAAAGTCCTGGCAATACACACTGTTCCCCAATAAAGTCCTGTTCCCCTTCCCCAATAAAATATATATTTTTTTTTTTAAAGAGAATTGGGAATTTCTAATACACATTGAGAAGGTCAATGTGACTAGAATGTAGTGATGAAGGATAGAATGATAGGCAAGGTTGGGAGGGTATAGGTCAATTCATTCAGTGCCTGTGGATCATGGGAAGGAGTTTGGGTTTTATTCTAAAAGTATTTGGGAAGTCATGCTTGGTTTGGAGCTGGCAAATGACATGATCTGATTTATGTTTTGTTTTGTTTTGTTTGCAATAAATCCAACGTACATTTACATGTAGTAAAATACACAGATGAGTTTTGACAAATGTGTACCCTCATGTAACCACTATTCCAATCAAAATATCAAACATTTCCATTACTCCAGAAAGCACCCCCTTGCCCCTTTGTAGTCAGTCTCTCCTCTTCCATGCAAACACTGATCTGATTTCTGTCATGTAGATTAGTTGTACCTGTTCCAGACCTTCATATGAATGGACTCATACTATTAATAATATATTCTTTTGTATCTGTCGCATTTCACTCAACATAATGCCTGCACAATTCATCTGTGTTGGTTCAGGTATTAGCAATTCATTTATTTTTATTGCTATGTAATATGTAATTGTCTGACTATTCCACAATTTATTTATTCACGCATTGATGAACATTTGGGTTTCCAGTTTTTTGATTATTATAAATGAAGTTGCTATGCACATTTGTATACAAACAAGTCTTTCTGTAAACGTGTTTTCATTTTTCTTGAGTCAATACTTAGGAGTGGAATTGCTGGATCATATAGTTCAGTGTATTTCGATTTTATAAGAAACTTTGAAACTGCTTTTCAAAATTGTACCCCCTCATTACTAATCAAGGTGATGCACATTAAGACCACAGTGAGATGTTATGTTCATCAATAGATTTATAGACGTGCCATTTAACACTGTTTTGGGGGGATGATTATTACTCGGAACTGTTATACTGTGCCAGTAGAAATGTTAACTGGGATAACTGATTTTGAAAACACTATGGCAATATTTTGAGAGTTGAACTTTAAACTTTATACTCTACACCCCAACAGCTTCGCTTCTAGGTAGAGAATCTCTTGTACAAGTGCACTAGGAGCTATGCATTGGGATTTTGTGAGTAAGACTGTTTATAAAAGCAATAAACTGAAAATTATCCAAGTGTCCATTGATAAGATGAGGGATAAATTGTGCATATTCACACATTACAGTACATTAGGGAAAAAGAGTGAACTACAATTACATGCATCATTGATAAAGTTAATAAACAAGCAAAACTAAATAACATTTTGTTCAGGCATAATGTGATAAAATTATGTCAAAGAAAGGCAAGGAGATGCTAAGCACAGCATTAAGAATATTTCCTTACGCAGGAGGCAGGTAGATGGAGTGGCAGAGGTAGATGCAAGTTATTGGTAATACTCTGGTCTCGGATTTGTGTATAACTTAAATATAATCTTCAGTATATTTCTTGGTATGTCAAATATTATTTTTAAAAAGATCATACACATTAAATAATTACTCTGGCTTTTGTATAGAAGAATGAATTGTAATGACGCAAAAGGGGGACTGATTTCATTCAAAACAGAATTTGTTGCAACTATTGCAGGAAAAAACAAGTTCATGCCTTTTCCTTGGAAGGAAACACTGTATTTGACAGGAGTGGACAGGCGTGGCAACCTGTCCTGTGCATTTGGGTTAGTGATTTCCCATTCATACTTTTTCAGTGTGTAGGTCCAAATACCTATTAAATGGGCATTTAGAAACTTGGAAGCAGTTTACTTAAAATACTTTTATAGCATTAATTTATTATTTATTAGTTCATTCAGTGTCCGATTGGCATTCCTTAATTGCAGAATTTATGTTACCACTTGGAATATAAATAAGAATAAACCCTTGTTGATGGATTGATTTAGACTGATTCTTCACATGTATAAGACCCACCCCAAAAGAGTAGTATTTTACTTTGCGATTTAAGCCTCTCCCCTGACCCCCATTTTCTCTGTTGTCACAGACTTACCATCATCATCATTTGGGAAACCTATTTGCTTCTTACCTTATTGGATCTCCTTTCCCAGACCCTGTGTCTTCATCTTTTTTGGTTTACTTTCTCAGTTTGGTAGAGCACACTCTCCAGTACCTTCCTACGAAAGGGAGCATAAGAGATATATTTTATTCTCACAATTAATTTAATTCTAGTTTAAAATGATTTTCCCTCAGAATTCTTAAGGCTTTGATTCATTGTTTTCTAGCTTGTATTGTTGCAATTGAGAAGTCCAGTACCATTCCGATTCCTAATTCTTTTTATGAAAACTGGTCTCCCCTCCCTCTCCCCCGCCACTCTCTTTTAGAAACTTGTAAGATCTTTGACTCCAGCATTCTGCAGTTTCACAATATGCCTTAATATGAATTTGTTTTGATTCTCTGTGTTCAGGTAAATTTTTACAGAATTTACAGGCATACAGTTTGATGGATTACTTCTTTCTACTTTTCTCTATTCTCTTTTTCTAAAATTTCTGTAAATGCAATTTTGAACCTCATGGATCTGTCGTTTAATTTTCTGACTTTTTTTCTCTCTTTAATTTCATTACTTTGTCATTTTGCTCTACTCTCTGGGACATCTCCTCTCCCTTATCCTTCAAATCTTTTATTGAGTATTTAATTTCTTCTATCATATTTTTAATTTAAAAAATTCCTTTTTAAAAAATTGAGGTGTAATTCACACATCATAAAATTCACCATTTAAATAAATGTACAATGCAGTGGGTTTTTGTTTACTCACTAGGTTGTGTAACTCACAGTGTTTAATTCCACGACATTTTCATCGTTCCAAAGAGAACCCTACCCACTATTCCTTCTTTATTCCCCTAACTCCCCAACCCCTGTCAACCATTAATCTACTTTCTGCCTCTATGGATTTGCCTATTCTGCACATTTCCTGTAAGTGGAATCATTACAGTGTGGACATTTATTTCTGGCTGCTTTCACTTAGCATAACGTTTTCAAAGTCAATTCATGTTGTTTTATGTATGTCTTTTTTTTCCTCCCTGAATGGTCTTTTTTAGTATACTCTGTTCTTGTTTCATTCAAGCAATATTTCCTCTTATTTTTGAAGCTCTAAATGATAATTTTTGAAATTTTAATTTATGTACATTTTTTATTTCCCCAAAGTTACTTTTTCCCTATTTGTTTTGGTGTCCACATTTTATATTACATGTTTTCTAGAAAATGTCTACTATCCATATTTTTCTGCCTAGATTTAAGAGTGAGGTACAATAAAACTTAATGGAAGTTTTCTAAGCAATGGTGAGTCTGAGTGTCTGTGCTTTTCATCACATGGTGGTCTGGCTGAGCTATAGAATTCCTTTGGGTCTTTTTTCCCCCCTCTTGGGTTTAGTCAGATTCTCTAGCACCAATTCTTCCATTTTCTGCTTGAGGACTTGTGTTTGGCTGCCTGTCAGTGTTCTGAGAACGAAACGTGTAAGCCTTTAAATTCGTCCACATGTTTTCAGTATGAAACCCTTAAACCATTCCCAGCACAAAGTCCTCTGTTTTCCTTTCTCCATCCAGGTTTCTGCCAGAAGAGGGAGGAGCAGTCATCTGGGAGTGGAACTGTTTCTCAAACAGACTTTCAACCTGTCTCCCTGTTTCTAAATTGTCTCCATTTTAGTTTACAGAGATACATGGCACTGCCTCTTCCTGAACCCAGTAGAGATTCTGCAATATAAATTGGATTGCTTCATAGCTTTTCTCACTGGCTTAAGTTTTGGTTCTGCTAAGTAAGTTACCACTTGTCCATCTGCTTTCTAGCTTTTTAAAACTTTGCTATTTTTGCCCTTCTCCTGATCTTTTTTTTTTCATTGTGAGTTTATGCCATTTATAAAATCTTTTTAAGTAAATCATTTTAGTGGCATTTTGGAAGAGAGGAGACCTAATTGCATGTGTTTCATCCACCATGTTTAATTAGTAGTAATTATTTTAGCACAGTATTAAGAGAATTGTATTAACTTGCTAGGGTCTGCCATAACAAAGTACCACAGATTGGATGGCTTAAAAAACAGAAATTTATTTTCTCTCAGTTCTGGAGAGTAGAAGTCTAAGAGCAAGGTGTTAGCAGAATTGATTTCTTTTGAGGCCTCTTTCCTTGACTTATAAGATGGCTATCTTCTCCTTCTATCTCCAAATGGCCTTCCCTCTGTGCATGTCTAATATTGCCTCTGTGCGTGTCCTAATATTCTCTTCTTCCAAGAACCCTAGTCATTGGATTAGGGCCCACCCGTATGGCCTAATTTTACCTTAATCACTTCTTTAAAGATTTTATATCCAAATATAGTTACATACTGAGGTACCGGGGGTTAGGAATTCAACATATGAATCCAGCCCATAACAAGAATATTTTTAATATGTATTAAGTGAATTGATTTTATTATTTTTTTCAGCTTGTATGCCTGTTCATTTTTATTTTTTGATAGTATAAATACATCTTTCATGATTTTAGGAGTAATTATATGTCACTTTCTGTTTTTATTTTTTGAGTTATGCTTTCTCCAAGTACAATGAGATTAGTAATGTTTTAGCTAAGGCTCTTTTGCCATTGTTTTGCAGGGATTAGAAACTCACCCAAGCTAACTTAAATAGAGTGTTTCTGTTGAGAAGTCTAAAGCCATTCTGATTCCAAATCCTTTTTCATGGCCCTTTAATATCTTCCTTTCTCTAGAAGCTTGTAAGATTTTCACTGCCCTGACATTTCTTGATGTGATGCCTTGATGTGAGTGTATTTTCATCCATTGCATTGAGTACTTGATGGACTTTTCTAATCTCGAAATTAATATCCTTTGGAATTTTCTTGAATCATTTCTTTTATGATTTCTGCCCTCTGTTTTCTTTATTCTCTTTTGCTGGACTGTTTGTTATGCAGTTTTTGGCCTTCATGGACCAGTCCTTGAATTTTTCCCCCCTATTTTTTCTCTCGCTTTCAAATTCTTTTCATTTTACTTTTGGAGAGACTTTCTTAGTTTTATCTCTCTATCCTCCTAGTGAGTCCTTAAATTTTATTCCATATTTAATTTCCAAGAGTTCTCTTTGATTCTCTGAAGTTTTTGTTAAAGCAATCTGTTCTTGTTTTGTGGTTGCAGTTTCTCTTTTCATATGTTTGAATATACACACACATTTTCTTTTTATCAAAATGTAATAATCTACAAAGAAAAAAGTATACAAAACAAGATGTGTAATTTATAATTAAGCGAACACCTGTGAAATTACCACCCAATACAAGTAATAAAATACAGTTCTTCTTTCCTCTCCTTTTTACTTCCCATCCCCCACAAGAATAATTTTTTTCACTGCTTGAGGCTCATAATTTTCTGAGTACAGGTGTTTTATTTCTTTGGTTAAATTTTATCCTAGGTGTTTTTTTTTTGATGCGATTGTAAATGTGTTTTTTTCATTTCTCTTTCTGATAGTTCATTATTGGTGTATAAAATGCAACTTATTTTTGAATATTAATTTTGTATCCTGCTACTTTACTAAATTCATTTATCAGTTCTAATAGTTTTTTGGTGGAATCTTTGGGGTTCTCTCTATATCATATCATGTCATCTGCAAATAATGACAGTTTTACTTCCTCCTTTCCAATTTGGATACCTTTTATTTCTTTTTCTTGTCTGATTGCTGTGGCTAGTACTTCTAGCACTATGTTGAATAAAAGTGGTGAAAGTGGACAATCTTGTCTTGTTTCTGATCTTAAGGAGAATGTTTTTAGCTTTTCCCCACTATGTATATTAGCTGTGTGTTTGTTATGTATGGCCTTTATTATGTTGAGATATGTTCCCTCCAGGCAGCTGATTAGCTCAGTTGGTTAGAGCACAGTGCTCTTAACAGTAAGGTTGCCAGTTCCATCCCCACATGGGCCACTGTGAGCTGCGCCCTCCACAACTAGATTGAAACAACTACTTGACTTGGAGCTGATGGGTCCTGGAAAAACACACTTAAATAAAAAGTTAAAAAAAAATTGTCCCAGAATGTTAAAACTACAAACAAATTAGAATCATTGCTCAACAGATTTTTTTTTTTTTTGTCATTAGTAAAACTTTATTGTGCGCACACCAGAAAGACAGTTTGCAAACTGGAAGCACTCAAACCAAAACACGAACAAGGTTCAGGGGTGTATTGTTATCTTGCAATGACTATAGTAAGAAAACAATGAGTATTTACTCTTCATAGTGACTGATTATGATATTAGAGTTTTCAGTGGTTATCTCCTGTTAACCTTGGGAAACGGGTCAAGTTTTGCTTATGATTTCCAGAGACATAAGCAAGAAATCACCCAGGTCAAGTTAGTCTTGAAAATAAGCTAAGTTAAGCTCTGTTTGTATGACTAAACTGGTTTGGTCTGCTCAGGGAATTTTCAAGGCTAGTCTCGCTTAACAGATTTTTTAAAAGGCCACTGTGAGATATGTTCCCTCCATTCCCATTTTGCTGAGTTTTTGTTATAAATGGATGCTAGATTTTTTTCAGAAGCTTTTTCTTCATCTATTGATATGACCATATGATTTTATTTTTCATTTTGTTTATGTGATATATAACATTAATTGACTTGCGGATATTGAACCAACCTTGCATACCAGATAAAAATCCCACTTAATTGTGGTGTATGATCTTTTCAATGTATTGCTGAAATCATTTTGTTCATATTTTGTTGAGGATTTTTCCATCTATGTTCATCAAGGATATTGACCTATAATTTTTTTGGTAATGTCTTTGGTTTTGGAATTGGGGTAATGGTGGCTTTGTAAACTGAGCTTGGGGGCCTTCCCTCCTTTTGAATTTTTTAGAATAGTTTGAGAAAAATAGGTGTGAATTCTTTTTTGAATGTTTGGTATAATGGTTGGACCTGTGAAGCCATCTGGTCCAGGACTTTTGTTTGTTGGGAGCTTGTTGATTACTGATTCAATTTCATTAGTAGTAATTAATTGGTTCAAATTTCCTGTTTATTCTTCATTCAACCTTGGAAGATTATGTGCTTCTAGGAATTTATCCATTTCTTCCTGATTGTCCATTTGTTGGTGTATAGTTGCTTGTAGTATTTTCTTAAATTATTTTTGTATTTCTGTGGTACGGGTTGTTACTTCTCCTCTTTCCTTTCTGATTTTATTTATTCGGGTCCTCTCCTTTTTTCTTGATGAGTCTGATTAAAGGTTTGTCAATTTTGTTTATGTTTTCAAAAAACTGGCTCTTGGTTTCGTTGATCTTTTGCATTTTTTTTGTTTGTTTAGCCTCTATTTCGTTTATTTATGCTCTGATCTTCATTATTTCCTTCATTCTACTCACTTTGGGCTTTATTTGCTGTTCTTTTTCCAGTTCCTTTAGGTGTAAAATTAGATTGTTTATTTGAGATTTTTCTTGTTGCTTGAGATAGGCTTGCATTGCTATGAATTTCCTTCTTAGGATTGCTTTTGCTGTATCCTGTAGATTTTGGTTAATTGTGTTTTCATTTTCATTTGTCTCAAAATATCTTTTGATTTCTTCCTTGGTCTCATTGTTGACCCACTCATTATTTTGTAGCATGTTGTTTAGCCTTCATGTGTTGGTGTGTTTTTTACGTTTTTCTTGTAATTGATGTCTAGTTTCATACCTTTGTGGTCAGAGAAGATGCTTGATATGATTTTAGTCTTCTTAAACTTACTGAGTTTTTTTTTTCTTGGCCTAGCATGTGGTCTGTTCTGGGGACTGTTTCATGTGCACTTGAAAGGAATGTATATTCTGCTGCTTTGGGGTTAAATGCTCTAAAAGTATCAATTAAATACATCTGGTCTAATGTGTCATTTAAAGCTGCTGTTTACGTGTTGATTTTTTGTCTGAAAGATCTGTCCTTTGATGTCTGGGAGTGTTTAAGTCCCCTACTCTGATTGTGTTAGTGGTGATCTCTGTCTTTATGTTCTTCAATGTTTCATATATTTATGTGCTCCTATGTTGGGTGTATAAATGTTTACAAGGGTTATGCCTTCTCGTTGGATTGATCCTTTTAGTATTATGTAATGTCCTTCTTTGTTTCTTAGTATAGCCTTTGTTTTAAAGTCTTTTTTTGTCCAATATAAGTATTGCTATGCCTGCCTTTTTCTCATTTCTATTTGCATGAAATATTTTTTCCCATCCCTTTTTGTTCAGTTTATTTGTGTTTTTTGGTCTTAGGTAGGTATCTTGTAGACAGCTTACACATGGGTCTTGGTTTCTTATCCACTCAGCTACCCTATGCTTTTTGTTTGGAGCATTTAATCCATTTACATTTAAAGTCATTATTGATAAGTACATAGTTATTGCCATTTTATTCATATTTTTGATGTTTGTTTTTTTGTTCATTTTCTCCTTTCTGCTACTTGAAGAAATCCTTTTTTATTTCTTGTAATTTTGCTTGGCCGTAGTGAATTAGCTTTTTCTTGTCTGGGAAGTTCTTTATCTCTCCTTCAATTTTAAATAGTAGCCTTGCTGGCTAGAGTAGTCTTGGTTGTAGACCCTTGATTTTCATCACTTTGAATATTTCTTGCCACTCCCTTCTGGTCTGCAAAGTTTCTGTTGAGAAATCAGCTGTAAATCTTACGGGAAATCAGCTGTTAATCTTACGGGAATTCGCTTTGAAGTAACTACTTGTCTTTCTCTTGCTGCTTTTAGGATTCTCGGTTTGTCTTTAACCTTTGCCATTTTAATTATAATGTGTCTTGATCTGGGCCTGTTTGAGTTCATCTTGTTTGGGACTCTCTTTATTTCCTGGCTTGTATGTCTGTTTCCTTCTCCAGGTTAGGAAAGTTTTCAGCCATTATTTATTCATAGAGGCTCTCAATGCTTGGCCCTCTCTTGTCTCCTGGTACCCCTATGATGTGAATGTTGTTATGCTTGATGTTGTCCATAAGATCCCTTAAACTATCTTTGCTTTTTTTAAAAAAAATCTTTTTTGTTTTTGTTGTTTATATTGAATGTATTCTGCTACCTTGTTTTCTAAATTGCTGGTTTGATCCTCTGTTTCATTTAATCCACTGTTGATTACTTCTAATGTATTGTGCTTTTCAGTTATTGTATTCTTTATTTCTGATTTTTTCTCATGAGTTCTGTGTCTTTCTTTATGCTTACTATCTGTTGAAGTTCTCACTAAGTTCCTTAAGCATTCTTTTTTTTAAAAAAAATTTTATTGGGGAACAGTGTGTACTTCCAGAACTTTTTTCCAAGTCAAGTTGTTGTCCTTTCAATCTTAGTTGTGGAGGGTGCTGTTCAGCTTCAAGTTGTTGTCCTTTCAGTCTTAGTTGTGGAGGGTGCAGCTCAGCTCCAGGTCCAGTTGCCGTTGCTAGTTGCAGGGGGCGCAGCCCACCATCCCTTGCGGGAGTCGAACCACCAACCTTGTGGTTGAGAGGACGCGCTTCAACCAACTGAGCCATCCGGGAGCTCAGCGGCAGCTCAGCTCAAGGTGCCGTGTTCAATCTTAATTGCAGGGGGCGAGCCCACCATTCCTTATGGGACTTGAGGAGTTGAACTGGCAACCGTGTGGTTGAGAGCCCACTGGCCCACATGGGAATCGAACCGGCAGCCTTCGGAGTTAGGAGCATGGAGCTCCAACTGCCTGAGCCACCGGGCGGCCCCTTTAAGCTTTCTTATAACTAGTGTTTTAAATTCTGTCTCTGGTAGGTTGGTTCCCTCTATTTCATTTAGTTCTTTTTCTGGAGTTTTCTCTTGTTTTTTTTATTTGGGACATGTTTCTCTGTTTCCTCATTCTGATTGCTTTTCTGTGTTCGCTTGTATGTATTAGGTAGATCTTCTGTGTCTCTTATTCTTTGCTGTGTGGTGTGGCCTCATGTGATATGTGTCCTGTGTGGTCCAGTGGCACAGTCTCCCTGATCACCTGTGCGTGTGCTCCAGGAGTGTCCCTTGTATGTGTTGTGTGTTATCTCCTGTTGTATTTGAGCCTTGATTATCTTTGGCACATCAGTGAGTGGGACTGCCTCTCAGGGTGAGTGGCTGTGAGGACTGGCTGTGCACAAGTGTATGAGCTGCTGAGTGGCAGCTGACCCCTCCGAGTGGAATTTGCCCCATTGCACTCTTATGTCTGTTGAGACCACTATTTGGGTATGCTGCTCTAGGGGCTAATTGGGTGGTGCTCTGGTGTGGTCTGAAGCTGACCTCTAGGTGGTTTGTTTCTGGTGTGTCTTGGGAGTGGCTCCCATGCTGGCCAATTTCATCCTTGCCTGTTACCAGCCCAGGATTACCTGGAAGGAGCTATAAAACTCTGTGTGGTTGGTTGCTGGACTTGGAGGCGTGTGGGGATGGCCCTGCTCTGAACTGAGGCCAGCTGCCACCAGTATCGAGCCTGGGGCAGCTTAACAAAAGGCCGAGGGCCCTCCTAGACCTATTGCCACTTCCCAGCAGCCCCTAAGGCTCAGCCATTGGAAGAGCCTCCTTACATGAGCAGAAAGGGTTGGTTGACCTGGTTTTGATGGTGCAGTACCCCCAGCGATGTAGCATTAGCTGGGCAGGGCGGGGTCCCAGGGAGTCTCAGAGAATGGCCGGTGGTTTTTACAAAGTTAATGTAGATTCAGTTCTTGTGACAGTGCTGAGCTTGTGATCATTCTGCAGAACACCCTAAGAACACCATGGCAAGCCACCACTCGCCTCAGGGTCACAGATCCCCAAGAGCCTCCCATGAGAGACTGCAGAGCCAGCTGTGGCTGATTGTGTGCCACTGAATGTTCCCCAGGCTGCTGTGGGCCATCTGCTGCTATAAAAGTTTTCCTTCCACAGCTTGTGGGGTGGGGCTGGCCACCCAGGAGGTGAGTGCCCCAGGTGATACTGCAGTAGCTGGGCAGGTACCCAGGGTATCAAGAAGATGGTGAGCACGCGCGAGATATTACGAGATTAGTGCGGTCTCAGATTTGTCTCTTTGTGGAAGCTTCAATACAGGGAAGATGGCGCCTTCCTGTAGGTTACACGTGAGATGGGCTCCTCACAGGGCTAATGGCAGCTGTCCCTTTAGCACTTGCCCCAAAGCCTCAAAACTCAGTCTTTTTCTGTATATGTCTGGGGCCTCTAGAGTTGCCGCCCCTCCACTGGAACCCAGGTGAGTGTTTGCAAGTGAGTCTGTGCGTGGGACCTGTAAGAGGACGTCTGGGTTTCCAGCCGCCTTCTGTGTCACCACGACAGACAGATAGACTCCTTGCTGATTTTCACTGCCAGATGTTGTGGGGACTCCTCTTCCTGGCACAAGACCCCTGGGATGGGGATCCCGGTATGTAAGTGGGACCCTTCCCTCTTCAGGGGAGACCTCTGCCCACCCAGGTTTCCCTTCTGGTGCTCAACCACCATTTGTATGTTTGAGGTCGGCCAGTTTTGTGTCTGTCCCTCCTACTAGTCTGGATGTGGCCTCTTTATAGCCTTAGTTACAGGGTTTCTGTTCAGCTAGTCTTCCGATGATTCTTTTTTTTTTAAAGATTTTATTGGGGAAGGGGAACAGGACTTTATTGGGGAACAGTGTGTACTTCCAGGCCTTTTTTCCAAGTCAAGTTGTTGTCCTTTCAATCTTAGTTGTGGAGGGTGCCATTCAGCTTCAGGTTGTTGTCTTTTCAGTCTTAGTTATGGAGGGCGCAGCTCAGCCCCAGGTCCAGTGGCCGTTCCTAGTTGCCGGGGGCGCAGCCCACCATCCCTTGTGGGAGTCAAACTGGCAACCTTGTGGTTGAGAGGACGCGCTCCAACCAACTGAGCCATCTGGGAGCTCAGCGGCAGCTCAGCTCAAGGTGCCGTGTTCAATCTTAGTTGCAGGGGGCGCTGCCCACCATCCCTTGTGGGACTCGAGGAGTTGAACTGGCAACCTTGTGGTTGAGAGCCCACTGGCCCATGTGGGAATTGAACCTGCAGCCTTCGGAGTTAGGAGCATGGAGCTCCAACCGCCTGAGCCACTGGGCCGGCCCCCAGTGATTCTTGAGATTGATTGTTCTATAACTTAGTTGTAATTTTAATGTGATCTTGGGAGGCAGTAGGCATAGTGTTCACCTATTTCTCCACCTTGGAGCTTCTACCCTGTACAAGTCCTCCTTTACCATTATTATTTATAAAGAGAACGTCAGCCATTTAACCAAAGAAATGACATTGTATTAAGAAAAAAACACAAACAAGAGTGATTGGGACATAAGGAGCAAAATCATCCAGGGTGGAGAATTGGAACATGAAACGTAGATATCATATTTGATATAAATTAATAAAGGAATGATAGATATAAATAGATGCTCTTTTGTGTTTCTTAGTTGGTTATTGTATTTGGGGCTTTAATTAGCTATACAGGAATCTTTGAAGAAAGGTTTTTGATATCAACTTGTGTCACTCATTTATCAACCAGCCATATATCATTTATTAAGCATTGAAGAGTCAAAGATTCATTGAGCACAGTCACTGCACTCCAGAGGCTCAGAGATGGTCTCTGACTTCAAATGGACCTTTTTATAAAAGGTAGATCCTATTAAAGGCCAGGACATAAAGCATTAAGTTTTTACCTAAGCAAAAGAGATGTATGAGACTGGCCTGGTGGCAAGAGATTGGAATATTATGTTAATGTTTCCAGTGTTCTTTCCCATCTTATACAGAAATCACACTTCACTGATTCCAAGGTTCAGTGGATTAGAGGAAAATCCTAAACCAAGAAGATTAATTCAAATCCTGTATTAACCTATTTGATCATGTCACAGTATTACTGGATAATTTGTAATTAGTGACAAGCATTTAGAGTTCATGAATAATCCTGTTTGGGTGATTGCCCCCCTGCTCCGACCTTCCATGTTCCTGGTTGTTTCTGAGTGATAAGTGGGCACTTTAATTAAGTTATCTGTTGTTCAGGACACTGCTTTTCCTTCGCTAAAAGATGCAGTATCTTCCCGATTTACCGTCAAGCTTGCATTTCCCAGCTAGGTGTTTTTTTGCCACAGAGTCCTTTGTAGATAAGTAAACTTTGTTTCCCTTGATTTTAACTGTAGCATTTCAACCTGTTATGTTAGGATTTTGTTTTTTCTCACCACTAATCATTTTCTAATGCCATGTTGTGTTTTCATGTGACTTGAAGACTGAGGTATTAGGAATTCCAGCACTATAGTGACCTACTTCATAAAAGTACTACAAGGAAAGATAATACTTTTTGGAAAAAGAGCGGTACATACATATCATTAAAAAGGTAAATAAAAGACAGATAGCCTAAATATTGTTCACAAAACTACAACTTCCCAAGCTTTGAAAGGTGAAAGGATTGATGAACCTGTTTGTTTCTCATTGTTGAAAATGGAAAACTGCTTCTCTCACTGTACTGATACCGTGTTTCCCCCAAAATAAGCCCTACCCTGAAAATAAGCCCCAGTTAAGATGGTCAGTCAGGTGAATGCATTTAGTACATTCTATGTTCCAGAAGAGGTTGACATGACTATTTGAATAAATGTAGATTGTAGTAAATGAAAAAATAAGACATCCCCTGAAAATACGCCCTAATATGTCTTTTGGAGCAAAAATTAATATAAAGACCCAGTCTTATTTTCGGTAAAATACGGTATAAGACCCGGTCTTATTTTTGGGGAAACACGGTATTTAGTGCTTAATGTTGGGAGAGTATAATTTCTGTACTGAGCTTTTCAGATAGATTGGATTTGTGAAATACATTTTGGATTCTTTGTTGATCCTTAAATCTGTAGGCCTTAGGCTGACATGGAGGAAAAATCAGTTTATTTCATCTCCAGGTTTTGAATCTAACCTTCTCTGGGTACCCACTTCTTCTGTACTGTTCTCTATGGGCTAAAACCTTGTCCTTTTTTATTGCTAGTGTGTGGGTTTTTCCCATACCATCAACCAATTCTCTGATTCCCCAGATACCAACTGGGTGTCCTACTATTCATTTCAATTGTGATACTACTGAAAGTTAACGTCGACCCTACAGGTTAAGGTCTCAGCCCCACAAGACGGCTCCCACTTCAGATGCCAGTAACAAGTACCAGTTTGCCACCTGTACTTTAGAACAACTGACTGTAAATCAAGGGTTCCCATGATCCCTTCTCAGGTTTGATACCTTGCTATATATAACAGCTTACACAACTCAGGGAAACGCTTTATGGAAGAGATGAGTAAGGCACAAACAGAGCTTGCATGTCTCCCTTTGGGCGCCACCCTCCTAGCACCTCAATGTGTTCACCAACCCAGAAGCTTTTGGACCTCATCATTTATAGTTTTTGTGGAGGCTCGGATATGGAGGCTTGGTTATGGAGGTCAGATTGATTAAAGCATTGGCCCGTGGTGATGAACTCAGCCACGCTAGAGGTCAGGGTGGAGCTGAAAATTTCCAGCCCTCTAATCATTCCTTGGTCTCTCTGTAGACCAGCGCCCAGGAACCAGTCTTCTCATGAGCACATAAAATACACTCTTACCACTCTAGAGGTACCAAAGGATTTTTTGGAGCTGTGTGTGAGGAATTCAGGACAAAGTCCAAATGTATATTTCTTATTGTATTACAGCGACATGACTGAATTTTGCCTTTTTAGATGCTGTTTTAGGTTTCAGTCTCTTCCAATTTCCTTCTTGCTAATGTACCTTTTCTTTGTTCTATTTCTGTAGGGCCAAATATAAAACTCTGTTATATTATTTTGTTCACAAAGTCATGTTATTGTGGTCTGTTGGGGAATTTCACTTTCAGGTAAAAATAGTTTCACTTTAAGGCAAGGCATGCTGGAAATAATGCCTACTGCTACAAAGGTGACTACTGTGGTAGAAATTTGGGACACTCTTTTTGAGTTGGTAGAAAATACATTTTTTATCTGGAAATCATGCTTTGTGACTCTTAAATTATACTGCATAGCTTCTTATACTTTTATTTTATTGGGTTTGCTTTACATCTTAGCTAACATTCTGGTTGGCCTAAGCAAAATGTTGATTTATTGAAATGAAACTCTGGTATCTTGTGGAACCTAATGGCAAGATGTGCAAGCTAGTCTACTTGAAGGAATGAAATATAAAGTAGTTAGGAATCAGCAACCACTTTTCTCAGTCACTTTGTCTAGGGCCACCTGGTCTCTATATCAGTTTCCTGTTGCTGCTATAACAAAGCAACACACTTAGTGGCTTAAACAATAATTTATTCTCCTAACGTTGTAGAGGCTCAGAAGTCTGAAATCAATTTCGCTGGGCTCAAATCAAGGTGATGTCAGGGCTATGTGCCCTCTGGTGGCTCTAGGGCAGAATCTGTTTCCTTGCCTTTTCCGTCTTCTAGAGCTACATTTTTACATTCCTTGGCTCATGTCCCCTTCCTTATCTTCAAAGCAATATGGCATCTTGCTTCAGTCATATTAGTAAAATCTTCTGTAGTAAAATCTCCCTCTGCCTCTTTCTTATAAGGGTGTTTGTAATTATATTTAGGGCCTACATGGATAATTCAGGATACTCTCCCCATCTCAAGACCCTTAACTGGATCATATCTGCAAAGCACTTCCTGCCATATAAGGTAACCTTCCCAAGTTCCAGGGATTAGAACCTCGATATCTTTGGGGGCTATTATTCAATGTACCAGTCTCTTATCCCTGCCCCTTGTCTGCAGCTGTTCATGCTTTTCTCTTTTTCTGAAGACCAGCTTTCTCTGTTTTGGCGTACAGGTACCAAGCATATCTAACATAATGGCAGCCTTAGGTCCTGGGGTTCACAAGAAAATAGTCCAGCCTAATAGCATAGTGGATAATAGAATAGAATATCAATTCCAGATTCCTACAAGAGGTTTGAATCCCTAACTTGATCAGATGTTCAGTCCTGGCCCAGCTTCCTGCAGCCAGGGGGCAGATTCATGCAGAACAAACACAGCTTCAGACTCTCAATCCTATTTGAGGAGGTGCAGTTCTCAGAGAAAGAAGGATAAATAGGGGATCTAAATTTAAGTTGTTAATTTAGCCATAACTAGAAACAGAATAAATACATGTTCTTGAAAATCATAATTGGAGTGTTTCGGTTGTACCAAGAAGGTTGAATCTAACATGAAATGATAGATACTTAATGATTATTATATGTGCTTTCAAAACCAAATGAGAGCCAATCCTACAATTGTGACCCTCAGCATAGCATCAGTAAACTCTTGTATGTATGATAGGAGTAGAAGACAAAAGAAATGACAATCCAAATTTAAAGGAGGGATAGGAGACATAAACTGAAAATTAAATAGTTGTGTCTTTACTATGCATATTTCCCCTGAGATTGCTGATTTAAATAGCTTTTGCCATCACTCAAATACATAGATTCTGTAGGTCTTGGGATTGCAATCTCGGCCTCTTCTAGTTGCGTTGTGAACCCAAAGATATCCTTCCTTAACTGCTCCCACCATTTGTAGACCAGCTGCAGATTTGCCCTGGGGATCCATTCAACTTCTCAGAGTGGATTGTGTCTGTTTCTCCCAAGTTATGCTCACATTCTTTGAGGATGTTTTCCTTTTGGACACACAATCCCATTTTCATAGCATTCTTACTTTGTACCTTATTGCTCTAAAATAAACAGATAGTTTCTGGGATCTTTCAGATTTATTTTATGATATAACAAACAATCTACGCTTGAGGCCATGTCTTTGTTTTATATCTGCTTGTCATGTATAATTCCTAATCTGAGAATTCCATTCTGAAGACTAATCGAGGACCATTAATTGAAGGCACTTGAGATAGAAGAAAATGACTGTATACAACAGTGTATTGTTAGTCTAGAAACAACCTGCGACCACAGCTGCCTTACTGAACAGGCTCACATGATATGTCTGGTAGGACCTAGGTGCCAACAGGTCAGTAAATGCAGAATCATTATAATAATTGAAAATCAGTATTAAAATTTAACAAATAAAAGCTTTGGTTTTATAATTTTTATTGAATTTTCAGGAATTTCAGTTATTAATGTGGGTTATTCTATAAAAGATGGAAGAAGATTTATACTAGTAAAATATGTGATTCCTATTTTTGGTAGGAGATGCTAATTTTTCACAAATCAAATAAAGTGCTCATTTTAAAAACTGTCTTCCTAATATTTTCTAAGTTCAACTAATAGTTGCCTCTTCACGATCTCGTATAACTTAGCAAGGTTATCGCAGAAGTTGGCGTAGGTATAGAGAATGTTAGAAAGCTGATTATGGTAGTGGAGGAAAAATAAGCATAAAGGGGTTATGCTAGAAAATTAATGAAGGGTGAGGGGTGGGGACTGCTGAAGTCTGGGAGATGTGGGTGCTGACCCACGAGTGTACTCAGAGTGCTAGTCCCTAAAACCATCTGGCTTAATGCATTTATATGAGCAAATTAGAGATGTAAATATGGCCATGCAGGATTAGTCACGCACTGGGCTAATCTTAGTGACAATCACATTTCCCATTCTTGGTACTCTGGATGGCTTTTGTAAATTTATTACTTTTGTTTGGTATACAATCTTTTATACAGCCTTAAAACTTTATGGTGGAATTTTCTGGTGTTCGTGCCTGCAACATGGAGGAAGTATCTCAAGCAGAAAGAAGAAACAGTACCAAATCAGTATTGTTTTAAATCCTGTCATTGCTCCAATGCCACCTGAAATCCTTAGTAAATTCACTGCTGCCTTCCAGTTAAGCATCTCTTGGCATTCTCAGGTATAACCCTATTATTTTCTGCCATTTTTCTTTCTCCTCCCCCACCCAACTTTATTGAGATGTAGCTGACATGTAACACTGTGTAAGATACTGACTGATACGTTGCAAAATGATTACCACCATAGCGTTAGCAAACATCTCTACCACGTAATTACCATCTCTTTTCTTGTGGTGAAAACATTTAGGATCTACTCTCGTAGCAACTTTCAAATATATAATACAGTATTATTAACTGTAATCACAATGCTACACATTAGATCCCAAGAACTTATTCAAATTATAACTGAAAGTTTGTATTTTTTACCTTTTTTTAGTTGATACTCTTAATGCCAGGAGTTGGGAGACTTTTGAGTGAGAAAATGTAAATGGACTTGCCTGAGGTCATAACGTATGTCCTGGTGCTCAGAAACAATGGAACATGGTCATCACTGTGGCACACATCGCTGGCTGTTCTCCAGTACTCACTTCCCTTTTTTCAGAGCAATAAACTCTTCAATTATTAACCAGACCTTTGGCTGCCCAGAATAAAGGCTACATTTCCCAGTCTCACAGCTAAGGTGCATTTGATGAAACTAAATTCTAGCCAGTGGGATGTAATCAGAAGTGTCACATACAATTTCTAGGACATCTCTCTCTCTTTTTTTTTTTTTAAGTTTAGGACATATCTTTATAGGGAGGATGTGCTTTTATTCCTGTCTTTCTCCTTCCTGCTGGCTGGAATGTGGATATGATGGCTGGTGCTTAAGTGGCTGTTTGGACTGTAGGTGAAAGCTGTGTGTGGAAGATGGGGGGAGGCAAGATAGGGCATGGGTCCTTGATGATACTGAAGATGACAGGTCAGCTTTGGGCTTCTGATCCCTGCACTGTGCTTATATCAGAAAAAATTAAATTTCTCTTAGGTAAGTCACTGTTAATTTTGATTTATCTAGTAGCTGCAGCTAAATCTAACCTTGACCAATATAATCATCCCAAGATAAGACTTATTTTGTGCCTATTTTAAAGTTGGGAAATTGACTCTTTCTAGAATTTATATATGAGGCCTGACAATTAGGTTCACGAACTCATCCTAGAAAAAGTGCCCCATATCTCATTGCTGAATATCACTACGGTCACCTTCGAAGGACTCCCCTTGGGAAGCTATGCACTGATGCCAGCACCTAGTCAACCCTTTAAAGCAGTTTTGGAACTCTTTTTCTGGAATGGCCATCACAGTTTTTGTCGTATTACCCTCGATGTCCTGAATGTCATCAAAATGTCTTCCTTTCAATATTTCCTTTATCTTTGGGTAAAGAAAGATGTCATCGGGGGCCAGATCAGGTGAGTAGGGAGGGTGTTCCAATACAGTTATTTGTTTACTGGCTAAAAACTCCCTCACAGACAGTGCTGTGTGAGCTGGTGCATTGTCGTGATGCAAGAGCCATGAATTGTTGGCGAAAAGTTCAGGTCGTTTTCATCTAACTTTTTCACGCAGCCTTTTCAGCACTTCCAAATAGTAAACATGGTGAATTGTTTGACCAGTTGGTACAAATTCAAAATGAATAATTCCTCTGATAGCAAAAGAGGTTAGCAACATCGTTTTAACACTTGGTTTGGACTGTGAACTTTTTTGGTCATGGAGCATTGGCTGACTTCCATTGTATACTTTGATGCCTTGTTTCAGGATCGTATTGGTACACCCATGTTTCATCACCAGTGATAACACAGCCCAAAACATCATCTTGCCTTTCCTCTAGGTTTTGGCAAACTTCAACTCTCCTTTGCTTTTGTTCATCAGTGAGCTGCTTCAGGACCATTTTTGCACACACCCTTCTCATGCCAAGATTCTCAATTAAGACTTTCCTAACTGTTTCTCTATCAATGTTTACTTGGTCTGCTATGCTTCTCACAGTCAACGGATGATTTTGATGCACAATTTGACGAATTTTTGCAGTGTTTTCATCGGTTCTGCTTTTTACTGGCCGCCCTGACCTTTCTTCATCAGTGAATCATTCTCTACCCTCAGAGAAATGTTTAATCTGTTTGTTCACTGCCGTTTTCTTCATGGCATTATCCCCATAAACTTGGACTAACATGTCCCTGATTTCACCTCCACTCTTGCCAAGTTTAACAAGAAATTTAATGTTTGTTTGTTGCTCTAATTCAAGCTCAGACATTCTCACGACGGCACACAAAAACATTCAACAATAATAATGCATGCCACTCAGCAAGATACCGCCACACGTCAACACAAATACAGCTATGAGACACTGACATACCAAGATTCTGAAACCTTACCAAGCTGTTTGTACAGTGCTGCCCGTGTAAGCGCATGGTGGCAAGTTTGTGAACTTACTTGTCAGACCTCGTATGTATTTTAAAAAATTAAAATTTAGTTTCTGGTTTTATCTATCTATAACTTACTGTATTCCAGCAGTTTTCATACATGCAGAATTCATCCTAATAATTGTGTTTCAGGAAGATAGCTGAAGAAAATAGTTTTCTCCCTAACAAGAGAATTCAGAGTTTGTCAGTAAACCTAAGTCTATAACCAGAAAATGTAAATCTATGATGTTTTATAGTTCTGCTGGTTATATATGATCATTGGACACAGAGGTGTAGAAATGCAGTAAGAAATTGAAGTTTTGGGGGAGTCTATAAAATGGAAAGCATCTGGTGAGAAGTCTGTAAAAGACCGCAATATCAGGTCATTTCAAGTTCTTTTGTAAGTTGAAATTTGACTTAATATAAATGGCTTCCAAGTGGTACTGCTCCTTCTGTTCTGAAGAGGATATTAAAGCAGTGAAAAACACTGTAGTTCAGTTTGGTGGATGTGAAAATCCTGGGAGAGTCAATACTGAAGATGAAGTGATCATAGCAGGTGAAATAGAGATGGTAGAAAACATAGAGATAAAATACAAGTCTTGGGCCGGCCCGGTGACTCAGGCGGTTAGAGCTCCGTGCTCCTAACTCCGAAGGCTGCCGGTTCAATTCCCACATGGGCCAGTGGGCTCTCAGCCACAAGGTTGCCAGTTCAACTCCTCGAGTCCCGCAAGGGATGGTGGGCAGCGCCCCCTGCAACTAAGATTGAACACGTCATCGTGAGCTGAGCTGCAGCTGAGCTCCCAGATGACTCAGTTGGTTGGAGCACGTCCTCTCAACCACAAGGTTGCCAGTTCGACTCCTGCAAGGGATGGTGGGCTGTGCCCCCTGCAACTAGCAACAGCAACTGGACCTGGAGCTGAGCTGAGCCCTCCACAACTAAGAGTGAAAGGACAAAAACTTGAAGTTGAACGGCACCCTCCACAACTAAGATTGAAAGTCCAATGACTTGGAAAAAAGTCCTGGAAGTACACACTGTTCCCCAATAAAGCCCTGTTCTCTTTCCCCAGTAAAATATTAAAAAAAAAAAACAAAACAATACAAGTCTTGGTACGGAGAGAGAAAGAGGAAGTGTCACATACAATTTCTAGGACATATCTAGAAATTGGCTCACATGATATGTCTGGTAGGACCTAGACATAGGTAAAATGAATGAAATTTTATTTTACGTTCTCTTCTAAAGAGGATATAAGCCTGAGGATTTTATTCCCTTCTGAAGTGAGCAAATGGAGACCAATAGAGTCTTATCACACTCTAATTTAGTCTTTTTCATAGATAGGAAAAACATTTTCTAAAGAAAAATGAAGAGTAAGCGTCATCAAGAGATTATAAAAGATATGCATCTAATCAGGAAAAGGAAGGTGCAGATACAGTAAATTAGCATGTAGCTTCCTCACCAATCTTACGGGGTACAAACATGACATAGCTTTATTTTCCTACGATCACTTCTTTCAATCATGCTCTGCCAAATTTCTCTTTCGGGGCAAATTCCAGATTCCGTAACTTTCTGTGTACTTTTGGGTATTAAAAAAATTCATTCTGGTCTAATTTAAAACTAGTGTTATATCCAATTTAAAGTTCTTTCCAGAGCCAGTGGCCCAGGCTTCATGGGGAAAACTTCCCCATCTCTTTGGGTCTCTAGCTCTTCCAATATATCAGAAGGAAGGAGATGGAAAGGGTTTAACTCACTTTACTGTGCAGTTGTAGCTCACACACTGTTGATTGTTGCAGTTTTTCTGGTCAACATTGGCAGCTGTGCAAATGCTAGTTCTCTTGGGGAAGCAGGTGTATGAATATTTTGAAGAACCCTTTAAGAGCTTCTCCACTGCAGTTCCTTAATATGAGAGACTGAGTTCCAGTTCTGTCTCTCTCAGCCTCTCAGTGTCCCCCTCTTGTGGTATACTCTAAAGCAGGGGTGTCCAAACGGCGGCCCGCGGGCCAACTGCAGCCCGTGATGCATTTTTTATTGGCCTGCAGCAAATTCCAAAAATATATTTAATTTACTTAAATAAACCAGGTGAGGCAATACCTACTTCACCTTGAGTGAGTGGCCTGGCTGTTTGTATATTTTACCGCATATGGCCCTTGGTGAAAACCGTTGAAAAAAGTTTGGACAGCCCTGCTCTAAAGCTTCCTGCTGCTGGAATCCCTTTGCCTGCAGGCTGTCCTCTTGGCTGGGATACCAGCAAGATATCCCAAGCCATCTTCTGTGAAATCCAAACTTTGGGAATTCTTGGATCTTTGCCATACCAAATGATGGGAGTTTCAGCTTTTCCACTATTGCCCTCTTTCTGCTAGTTCTCTCAAATTATCGGGGCTGATCAACTATTCGTTGCCTAACCCAGTAGCACTCAAAATGTGGTCCTAGACTAGCAGCTTCAGCACCACCTGGAAGTTGGTTAGACATGTAAATTCTTGGGCCTGGTGGGGCTCTCCGGTCTGTTCTAACATGCCTGAACAGCTGGTCTAACTGATTATCCAGATGGGAAATGATATGCCAATCTTCTCTTGCCACAGGTATTCTCAATCTTTATAATTAATGTTCTTGGAAGCCCCTAACCCCACTTTGACTAGGGATAAGGAAAGCCCTAGGACTCCTCAAGTAACTTCTTGGAATTTCTAATGTTGTTATTGTATAGCCTGGTAAGGTAGGGGTGGGGAAAGCAGCAGAAGGAAGAGTATTATTTGGGGATATTGGCTTACGCTATATTGTGCTGAGGTAACAACCCCCAAATCGCAGTGGCTTAACAAGTAATCCAAAGGTTTAGTTCTCACCTTGCTCATTTACATTGGCTGCAGGTCAATTGCAGGCCTGCTCCACAACCTTTTTCCTCTAAGATCCACACCGGACTCAGCCCTTATCTGAGATATAAGCCCATCTGATAGCAGAGGAAAAAGAGACACGATGGGACCATGCGACAGCTCTTAAAATTCTGTTCAGATGTGGCAAATGCCACTTTTACTCATATTCTATTGGCCCAAGCTAGTCATATGACAATACCTGAAATCACTGGAGCAGGAAGTATAATCATCTCAAAGGAATTTTCTTTTTTTGCATGGGACAGGTAGAGAAGAGCAGTGAGTATTTTGAATAAATACAATCTATCACATTTGCTCTATAATTGTAGCTATTATTGTTAAAACATAGTTTCTACCTTCAAGAGATAATAGGAGAGGAAATACTAACAAATATGCAACAGAGAACAATGTATGTTAAACTATATACATTAAGTATAATTATAACATGAGTTTAGAGAAGATATTGAGACAAGCTGCATGATGAATGATGACTGTGATTGGAGTAGAAGGACATGAGAAAGGAGGGAGGTCTAGGGGGCAGCCAGTTAGCTCAGTTGGTTAGAGCCCAGTGCTCTTAACAGCAAGGTTGCCGGGTCGATCCCCACATGGGCCACTGTGAGCTGCGCCCTCCACAACTAGATTAAAACAACTACTTGACTTGGAGCTGATGAGTCCTGGAAAAACACACTTAAAATAAATAAAAATAAAAAAAAAAAAGAAAGGAGGGAATTCTAGAATGGGGCAACCGATTAAGCCATGACCTGGATGGAATAAGCATAACCAGTGGGAAGGACAGAGAAGAGACCATTATTTATGGCTTATGGTGACTTAATTTTAGAGTTGGAGGGAGAGGGCTGGTGGGAGCGGGTAGGCTCGGATTATGGAGGACCTCAAAAACCAAGGGAAAAATTGGATTTGATATTAGAGGTAGCAGGGTGTTTATCAGTTTTTAAGATAGACTCAATAGAATGATATTGTCCAATGGAGAAAGAGAGCTAGGTTGAGAATTATATCTAATGCCATTTCTGCCACTTATTATCCATTTGTCTTTGGATAAGTCAATGGCCATTCATTCATTCAGTCAACAAAGTATTTAATATTACTGTGTGCTAGGCACCATTGCAGGTACTAGAGATATAAAGATGAAGGGACAGAGATCTGGCTTTTAACAAAGTTGTAGGCAATTGGAAGATAATGATAGAAAAGGAAATAATGGCAGTAGGCAAGGAAGCCACAATAAGGAACAAGCACAGGAGTGTGCGACCCTCTTTAAAAGGCAAACTGTAGGTAAACAGATCCTACCAGTGGGTCAATTAGGGAATTGTGTTTTGAATGTGATATAGCCAAAATTAGAGGAGGTATCTCATAAGGTGTCCTAGATATTCTTTTGGGTGGAAAAGCAAGTTAAAGGTCCGTATGTAAAGTATTTTCTCATGTGAATTGGAAAAAACTATTTATGCTTAGAAAAGTTCAGTCAGTGAAAGGGAGGATGAATTTAATTTTTTGTTTTATACCCTCTATATCTGTTTGCATTTCTACCACAATATATTTTTACTTTATAATTAAAACTAGTTAATGAAAAAGTATCTCAGCATAATCAATCTTTACTTATTACTTCATCTCTGAACTTAAATATCCCAATACTAAGACTTTCATTTTAGTATACTTCAACTCTGACCTGGCTTCTTTCATTTATTCAACTTTTGTCCTGGTAATCCTAATTGAATCTCCTTTTAGAGTCTCTAGCTATTCTTTTCCTATAGACTTTTGAAGTTCACTTCTATTTATTTTCATTAAAAAAAATGTGGCAAATATACATAATGTAAAATTTACCATCTTTTTAAAAAATGTATTTTATTTTATTGTGGAACAGTGTTTTTTTCCAGGACCCATCAGCTCTAAGTCAAGTCATTGTTTCTTTTCAATCTAGTTGTGGAGGGTGCAGTTCACTGGCCCACGTGGGAATGGAACTGGCAACGTTGGTGTTATGAACACTGCGCTCTAACCAACTGAACCAACCAGCTGCCCCCCAGAACTTACCATCTTAACCTTTCCTAAATGTATACCTGTTTGTATTTAACCCTGTTACTCAGTGAACATGTACCTGCTCCTCTCCATGCTTCAACATTTCCTAAAAGGACAGCCTTGAAACTGATAGTTACAGCCAAACCTGGGCTGAAAACTGGACAATCCAGACTCAGACACACATACCGAAGATCAGAGCCTCATAGTAGGTCTGGTGCCAAGGTGTTCTTGAGGTCAAGAGCCAGGCATTGGTTCTGATTCTAGATATTCACAGACAAGGAATAAAAAAGTTGAATAAGGAATTGACACGGAGGAGTCAGCACTCAGCTGGGAGACTGAGGACAAAGGCAAGATAATTGCATTGTTAATACGGAGCAATGGCAGTAACAGGAATAAAAGAGAAATCCATCCTTTCTGAAAAAAACGTAGGAGCTGGTCCTGGTGAATACGTGGGCCTGACCTGGAAGAAGGCAGCAGGTGGTGGCACTTTGACCCTATTTTGAGGGGCAAGTTGGAGAGCAAGGCAATTTTTGTCAGGTTTATTCACCTCCGTTAGGCTTTCTATTAGAAAAAAGATTAGGATCTTTTAGGAGTAGGAATATATTAGGAGTAGGAATATAAAACTCCCACGTCCTCTGTCGTGGACGCAGGCAGACAGGCAAGGGGCTTGCAGCTAGGAGACCTTCTGGACTTTGGATGTTGTGTTCAATAATCTGTTATTGGGATGCGTGGTACATTCATTACCAATCGATAAAAGCAGAGTATACTGTTATTATTCTGGTGAATATTTTAATACTACCTTTCAGAAACTGACTTGAAAAAAAGATTAAGGCTCTTATTCAGGAACTTAACTTTTGATGTTTTCTGTTTTGACCAAATCCTGGTTTGTATGAGAATTTTTATTTTAGGGGAGATTATTGAGAAAGTTATTGAAAAACAGGTTTAGATACATTTGGAATTTTTCAAACCATCTCACTCATTTCAGAGTGGTTTTTAGGTACAAATTGGAAGGGAAGTCCACACTACCTTCAAGCTAAAATCTACTTCCTTAAGGTTTTGTGTTTTTGTTTGGAGGAATTTATTACCTTGTTTGTTTCATGTGTTTATTTTTGTATCTCTAGCAATCCTCAGACATGGCTCATTTAAATGTATTTTATTATTATTTTGAGATAAAGCTTTTTGAGGTAAAACTTTTAAACAGATTTTTATAGAAAATTAAGACAAAACTATTTACAGCAAACTTACTTTATACCTAGGAATTCCAAATAAGTTGACTAAGATACTAGAAAAAATAAGAGTTCGATAAAATAAATAGCATTCTACCTCTATTAGGAAATATATTGGGAAAAAAGAGGCACATTTATCAGTGCAAAAATTACTTAAGAATAATGCAAATAAGAACCCGGTGTGATTTTATATAATGAAAACAGTACAAGTATCAACTAAGTTTTTCTTGAAATTTGACAGGGTTAATTTGAAGTTTATGTGGAAGAATCAATAGGTTAGACTATTAAAGATTACTTCCATTATTTTGAAAAAAGCTAATGAAACGGGATTCATCCTATAACTTACTAAAGCATACTTTTTAAAAAGCAATAATTTAACTTTGTGATACTATTTGATTGGATTATTACAGTGATTTAAAACGTACACCCATAAGAATAACTATAAAAAGAAGCCAGAGCGGCCCCACGTGTGTTTGGGTTGGAGTTGCACTGTGAACTCCTGGAGCTGCTGTGGGTGAGGTAGCCCGGGTCTGGAGTGCAGAATCCCCCTGGGGCCGCGGGGACGTCTCCATGCCTAAAGCACCAAAGGGAAAAATTGTGGGATGGGAAGAAAAAGTCATCCATCCGTACAGTAGAAAAGCTGCTCAAAATACGAGAGAAGCCCACAAAGAAGAAAAAAAGGAAAAGTTGAAGAATGAAAAGGCGTTGCGTCTCAAACTTGGTGAAAAATTGCAGTGGTTTCAGAATCATATTGATCCCCAAAAAGTAGCATATTCAAGGAAAGATGCTTGTGAATTAATTGAAAGGTATTTAAATCGATTCAGCAGTGAGCTGGAGCAGATTGAATTACATAACAGCGTCAACGACAGACAGGGAAGGCGGCACTGTTCCCCGGAGAGAGTCATCAGACAAGACGATGGAGCGGGAGCGACAACAGCTTGAGGGATACGGCCTTGAGATTCCAGATATTGTGAATGCAGTAATCTGAAAACGTTTAGGGAATGGGATTTTGATCTGAAGAAATTGCCAAACATTAAAATGAGAAAAATGTGTGTTAATGATGCAGTTCCTAAGAAGTGCAAGAAGAAAACTGTATAACTGTGGACAAAGATTTGGGGGAATTGGAACTAAATGATGAATCAAGTGACTCAGATAAGGACATGACTGCAGTGGCCTGATTTTCCTTTATTTGAGTTGAAAATAAATAATTTGAAAGCTTCAAAAAAAAAAAAAAAAAAGAAGAAGAAGAAGAAGAAGCTAGAGGGCTGGCCCGGTGGCTCAGGCGGTTGGCGCTCCATGCTCCTAACTCCGAAGGCTGCCGGTTCGATTCCCACATGGGCCAGTGGGCTCTCAACCACAAGGTTGCCGGTTCAAGGTTCAATCCCGTTAAGTCCCGCAAGGGATGGTGGGCTGCACCCCCTACAACTAGCAACAGGCAACTGGACCTGGAGCTGAGCTGCACCCTCCACAACTAAGACTGAAAGGAGAACAACTTGACTTGGAAAAAAGTCCTGTTCCCCTTCCCCAATAAAATCTTAAAAAAAAAAAAGAAGAAGCTAGAAATTTCTATGGACAACATGAGTTTTGGACTTTGGGATATGAAAACTGGTCATTAAGACATGACTGCTTCAGGAAACAGTGCTTTTTTTTTCAGATGTGCTTTTTTTTTCTAGGTTTCTTGTTTTAAATTAAATTTTTATTTTCAATTACAGTTGACATTCACTATAATATTAATTTTAGGTGTATAGAGTAGTGGTTAGACATTTATATAACTTGCAAAATGATCCCCCTGATAAGTCCTGCACCCACCTGACACCATATTTAGCTATTATAATATTTCTGACTATTATTACCTAAGCTGTGCTTTAATTCCCTGTGACTATTTGTAACTGACACTTTGTACTTCTTAATCCCTTCACATTTCTCAACCAAACCCCCAAATTCCCATCTGGCAACCACAAGTTTGTTTTTTGTATCTATGAGTTTGTTTCTGTTTTGTTTGTTCATTTATTTTATGTTTTAGATTCCACATATAAATGGGATCATACGGTATTTGTCTTTCTTTGTCTGACTTATTTCACTTAGCATAATGCCCTCTAGGTCCATTCATGTTGTTACAAATGGTAAGATTTCATTCCCTTTTTATGGTTGAATAATATTCCATTATATATATGTACCACATCTTTTTTATTCATTTGTCTTTTGATTGGAGCATTTAATCCATTTGCATTTAAAGTAATTATCGATAGGTATGTATTCATTACCATTTTATTGTTTTCTGATTGTTTTTGTAGTTCTCTGTTACTTTCTTATTCTCTTCTTGCTCTCTTATCTTGTATGTTGGTGACTTTAGTGTGTTTGGATTCTTTTTTAAAAATTTCTTGTATATCTTTTGTATATTTTTGGTTTGTGGTTACCATGTGCTTATATATCAAGCTATGTTTATAGCAGTCTATTTTAAGTTGATGGTCACTTAGGTTTGAACACATTCTAAAATCACTAGCATTTTTACTCACCCCTTCCATGTTTATATTTTTGTCATTAGTTTTTATTTCTTGTGTGTGTGTTTGCGTGTATCCCTTAATTTACTGTTGTAATTATACATGATCTTTCTACTTTTGCTTTTTGACCTCTCTACTAGCTTCAGTGTTAGTTGATCCACTGTTTTTATTATGTGTTTGCGTATGTCAGTGAGAATTTTTTTCATTGTGATATTTTCTTTTTTTTAAGATTTTAAAATTAAAATACAGCTAACGTACAATATTTAGTTTCAGGTGTACATCATAGTTATTCAACAGTACCCACCTAGCTCTATGCAATTTTTTACAACATTATGGATTATACTCCCCATGCTAAAGAAGTGATCACCATGACAAGTCCAGCAACAATCTGACACTATACCATGCTACACAATATTATTGGTCTTTTCCCCCTTTAAAAAATTTTTAATTAGAGTTGACAGTCAATATTATTTTATATTAGTTCTAAGTATACAGCATAATGGTTAGACATTTATGTAATTTAGGAAGTGATCCCCTTAACTAGTACCACCTGGCAGAATACATAGTTATTACCATATTATTGATTATATTCCCTATACTTTACATCACCATGCCTATTTTGTAACTATCAATTTGTATTTCTTAATCCCTTCACCTTTTTCACTATGCCCCAACCCCCCTCCCATCTATCACCCCGATAAACGTAGTACCCATCTGACACCATACTTAGTTAATACAATATTGTTGGCTATATTCCTTATGCTACACCCTACATTCCCATAACTACTGTGTAACAACCAATTTGTACTTCTTAATCCGTTCCCCTTTCCACCTATCTCTATCCCCCCTCCCATCTTAAAGATGTCCCTCTAAGCATCCTTGTAATACTGGTTTGGTGGTGATGAACTCCTTCAGCTTTTTGTTGTCTTGGAAGGTTTTTATCTGTCCTTCAATTCTAGATGATAACTTTGCTGGGTAGAGTAATCTTGGTTGTAGGTCCTTGCTTTTCATCACTTTGAATATTTTCTGCCAATCCCTTCTGGCCTGCAAAGTTTCTATTGAGAAATCAACTTACAATGTTATGGGAGCTCTCTTGTAGGTAACTAACTGCTTTTCTCTTGCTACTTTTGAGATTGTCTCTTTGTCTTTAACCTTTGGCATTTTAATTATGGTGTGTCTTGGTGTGGGCCTCTTTGGGTTCATCTTGTCTGGGACTCTCTGTGCTTCCTGGGCTTGTATGTCTATCTCCTTTGCCAGGTTAGGGGAGTTATCTGTCATTATTTTTTTTAAATAGATTTTCAATTCCTTGCTCTCTCTCTTCACCTTCTGGTTATTCCTGTGATATGAATGTTGGTATGCTTGATGTTGTCCCAGAGGCCCCTTAAACTCTCCTCAATTTTTTGGATTCTTTTTTCTTTTTATTGTTCTGGTCGGGTGTTTTCTGCTACCTTATTTTCTACATCACTGGTTTGATCCTCTGCTGCATCTAATCTACTGTTGATTCCCTGTAATATATTCTTCATTTCCGTTATTGTATCCTTTATTTCTGTCTGGTTCTTTTTCATGTTTTCTATCTCAATTTTTATGTTTCCTATCTCTTTGTTGAAGTTCTCCCTGAGATCAGAGAGCATCCTTATAACCAGTATTTGGTTACACTGGTTACACTTGTTTCTTTATCTCCCCATTTTGGCTGCCTCCCTGTGTTTGTTTCTGTGTATTAGATAGATCTCTTAAGTCTCTCAATCTTGGCAAAATGACCTTATGTAGTAGTTGTACCATGGGGCCCAGTGGTGCAATCTCCCTGGTCACCTGAGCAGGGTGCTCCAAGTGTGTCCCTTGTGTGGGTTGTGTGTGCTCTCCTATTGTAGTTGAACTTGGATAGCTGTTGGCACATCAGTTGGTGGGATTCACCTTCAGGACAACTGGCTGTGAGGACTGGCCTTGATTACAGCAAACAAACTGTTGTGTGTGGGCTGACCCTATGGAATGAGATTCACTTTAGCAGGGCTCTGGTGCATGCCAAGTCCACCCTTTGGGTGTGTCATTTGTGGCACTAATTGGCTGGTGCTCTGGTGTGATCTGAAGCCAGCCAGGTGTGTTGGTTCTGGGGCCTCTTGGGAGGGGCTCTGGTGGAGGCCAAGGTCAACTGTTGCCTGTATCCAGCCTGTGGCCACCTGGTAGGAGCTACAAGGTTATCTGTGGTTGGTAGCTGCCTGGGCTGGGTGTAGAGGTGCCTGGGAGTGGTCGTGCTATGAACCGAGGTTGGCTGCCACTAGTGCCAGGCTTGGGGCCACTTAGCAAGAGGTACGAGGCAGGCACACTGAGGCCAGGAACTGCTTGTTTTGAGGCTTGTGAACTTTTGAGAGATTTTTAGGGAAGTCCTCAATGTGGGCCCATGCTGGCTGCTTGTGTGAATTAGCCTCTGAAAGAGGTTCGGGCAGGGCCTGTGAATTGGGTAGGGCCGGGGTCTTAGAGAATCACCAGGGTGTGGTGAGAGTGGTGTTAGCCAGGTTAGTGGAGACTCACAGTTGGCACTGGCCAGTGCCTGCAGGCTGTGTGGGTGCAGAGGGCTCGACAGAGGAAACTATGGCACCTGCACTTAAGTCCCAGAGAGAACTTCAGCTCCAGACAATTCAGTTCCTCCCTGTATGTCCCTGGTGCTTTGTGAGCTGTTATCCCTTCTCTGGAGTTTAGGGCAAATGTTTGTGAGCAAGTTACTCTGTGTCTGGGCCCTTTAAAAGGACGCCTCGGTCTCTAGCGGCTCTCACCTGGACTGAGTCCCTTCTGATTTTCACAGGACTCCTCTTCCCAGCACTGGTGCTCTGGGCTGGGGAGCCCGATGTGAGCTGGAACCCCTTGCTTTTCAGTGGGGATGTGTGCAGTTGAGATATCTCTCCTGATTAGTAACTGCCACATGTGGGTGTGGGACCACCCGGTTCACATCTCCACCCCTCCTAGGAGTCTCGATGTGGCTTCTTCTTTATATCCTTAGTTATAGTTTTATTCATCTAGTCTTCAGGTGGTTCTAAAGGGTGGTGGTTCTATAATTTAGTGTAGTTTTGATGTGGTCATGGGTGGGGTGAGTACAGTTTTTACTTCTGCTATCTTGACTGGAAGTCTAGGTTTCTTTTTTTACAATATTTTTTTAAATTAGTTTCAGGTGCACCAAACAATGTAATAGTTAGACATTTATCATTTATATCCCTCACACAGTGACAGCCCCCCTCCCCCATCCACTACCCCTCTGACATTGCACGCAGCCATTACATTTCCACTCTCTATTCCTCATGCTGTACTCCACTTCTTATAACCATATATATATATATATATATATATATGTATATATATATAAAATTGTAGTTGACATTCATTATTGTTCAGCTTCAGCTTCAGATGTACAGTGCCGTTAGTTGACACATAGAATAGTAACTGTGTTTTAGGAATGGAATTTAAAAATTTTATCTTGGAAGTTGTGGTGCTAAAATTGGTGAGGATTGTGAAAAAACAGCCTTCCCACCTACTTTTTTTTTTTTTTTTAGGGGGTGTGAGAAAAGGTTTTTGCACAGGTTTCTTTTTGTTTGTTTTTCTTGTTTTTTAAAAAGAGTTTGTAGTCATAGACAGGATACGTTAGGCTAGCATATGTTGTTATAAAGATAAAGATTAGTTTCATCTTTATTTGGCCTTATTATCTTTTGTTCTGTGTCATGGGTTCCAATGTGTCTAAACAAGACACCACACAGAGCCATGGTATTCTTAGTAGAGTGCTCTGAAATATTGACAGATTTTATTATATCTTTCAAATGCAATGTAGACAATATAATTATAGAAAATGATTCTGTGGTATGTACTTGTAATTAATTTATATCATCATCACTTGTCCATGAATAAAATAATTCATTCAGTTAAGAATGTTGGTCTGTTTTCTCATTTTTTCATGCTGACATTAGTTTGTTAATTGTTTATTTTTGTTGTTTGATGCTAGAAGATGAGTGGTAGCTCATGCTAAAGATTTAAAAAAATTATGAGAGAAAAAGTTGTAAGTAGAATTATATATTAATTTTTTGTGAATGGGGAAAGATGACTGTATTTTTTTATAACAGCTTTATCAGGATACAATTCACATACCATGAAATTCACCCCTTTAAAGTATATAACTCAGTAGTTTTTCATATTCATAAAGTTGTGTAACCACTATCCAATTTCAGAACACTTTCATGTACCCCAAAATAAACCCCATACTGATTTGCAGTCACTCTTAATTTCTCTCACCCCCCCCAGCCCTTGGCAATCGCTAATCTACTTTCTGTCTCTATGGATTTGCCTGTTTTGAACATTTCACAGAAATGGAATCATGCAATATGTGGTCACTTTTTTTTTTTTAGCAGCAGAATATCTGAATCCAAGTCTAGAAATACTAGCTTTATTACCAAACCAAATCTGAGCAAAATTTCTATTTTATTAATAGGCTGATTCCATATCCCAGAAAGTGGGGTGATACATGAAAGTGTAGATTTGATGGCAAATTTATCAATTCAATGAAGGGAACATTTCAAGGAGATGCTCTTTTGTTTAGAATTATTAGTGTTGCAAGAGGGAGGAATGCTTAGGGGAAATGTGAACAAGAAAACCCTTTGTGATACATGAAAAAGGAAAATAATTAAAAATGACATTTGTACATTTAATTTAGATCTTTAACCCCATTGTGGTAGTTTTTTGCTATTCGTTTTCTTCCATTTACAGTATGTAGCTAACCCCAGCTGCTAATATGGAAAGTTATCTTTTGCACTGTACTCAATATGCAGACGATTGACAATAATTGTGTTAGGTGGTGTAATTGATAAAGATTATTTTTGTGGGGGTTGGATCTTCTGAATTACTGCCCATGCGGGTCAGTTAGTTGTTGTCTTATATGTGCACGCAGAACTTAAACGGAAAATTCTTTATGATTATAATTGCTGTTACTTAATTTGGTAATCAGTGTGTCCACTGTCTGACCCATCCATATACTTTCGAAATATGAAGAAAAAACCCTTTAATGTTTTTATATGGATGGCCAGATAGACAACACTTTTAAAAATTAGCATCTGAATGTTTTGACTATCTCACTTAAGACAGCCTGTCAGTTTGGCAGCTCAGAGCCTGTTATTTCTATGTCTTTCTTCATTTTCATGTTTTGACAAATGAGATTATACTTTTGACAAGTGATTTGTATTTCATCTTAGGATTTCAAAGTGTTTTTAATTTACTTATTAAACTATCTAGAGATTATTTTATCACCCACGGTTGGGTAATGTAAGATTCTTTCCAATACAAATGAAAATAGAAAGTGATAGTACCGGTCTTGAATTAAAAAAAAAAAACACAAAAAAAACATTACAAGACAATAATTATTTTTTAGAATAATTAGTGTTCATTTTTTTTGGAAGCTTGTGTTTCTTTCACTCGAACATCTGCAGTTAGGCCTAGGCGTAGTACTGATTTAAGGGGGATGGTTTCTTTGTATGTTACTTGGGAGGGTGTATCTTTCAGAACTGAAGGTATTTACAGGTATCTCTTGATAAATGAATAAAGACCATGCTGAAAATGTTACTGCAAAAGGGAATATAAATTTAATCCTGTATAGCCAACATTAAATTTGCTTATTCGTTTAATGAATATTTAATAAGTACCTAATATGTGCTGGGAACTGTTCTAAATTCTGGACTTGCAGTGATGAACAATACAGATACCCATCTATAGACCTGACAATCTGTTGGGTGACATAGAGATCAAATGAGTAAATAGTGCAATTTCACATTGTAAAATGTGGTTTGAAGAGAACAAAGCAAAGAAATAGAATATATAGTGAATGTGGGGAGGGGAATTAATTTTGGTCAGCAGGCCTCCCTGACAACTTGCTATTTGAAAAGAAACTTGAATATTGAAAAGGAAATACCTTTTCTGGAGGAAGACAATTCCAGGCAGACGTAACAACCATTGAAGTCACGAAGGAAGCATAAGAAGGCAAGTCTGACCGCAGCACAGTTAAGAGAAAGTATGCTAAGAGATGAGGGTGAAAATTAGAGGCTAGATCTTGTAGGCCATGGTAGAGGTATTTTATTCTTTGTGCAAAGGGAAGCCTTACATGAGTTTTAAACAGGGGAGATGCATGATCTGATTTACATTATAGAATGATCATTCTGGCTACATAGAGAGACTGAATCACAGGAGCAAAGTGGAAGCTATTGTGGTCGTCCAGTTGATATTAATGATGTCTATGGCTAACGAAGAAAGGGTAGAGGTGATGAGAAGTGGCAGTATTTGGATTGGAATTTGTAGGTAGAGAGCTGAGGACTTGCTAATGGATTAGATGTTGAGGGCAAGAATAGGATAGGAATCAAAGGTAACTGTAAAGGTTTTGGTCTGAGTAGCTGGATGACTAGAGATGCCATTAATTGACATAAAATAAGACTGAAGAAGGACCGGATTCTTGGGGGAAATCAAGAGTCTTATTTTGGCTATGTAAGTCTGAGATGGCTATTTGACATCTTAGCGAAGAGGTTGAGTGGGCAGTTACTTATACAAGTCTGGAGCTCAGAGAGAGGCAGGTATTTGAGGCATAAATAAGGGAGTCATCACTTAAGAGATGGTATTTGGAGGCTTGGGACTGTGTGAGATTGCTGACGGAGTAATTATAGGCAGAAAAGAGGGCAGAAGACTGTCTTGGAGCTCTCCAGCACACACGCATATCTGTTTATGTATATATATATATATGTGTTCATACAAGAAACATTTGTGTTCCAATATAAACAAAATCAAATGTCTCTGTGAGTCAGCAAGGTTTCTTAGTTGCAAGTAACAGACAACAACTGTGACTGTTTTAATCAAAAGGTACCTGGATCTCAGCCACAATGGTGCCAAAGCAAGTCTTGGAGCCTGGATGCCAGAGCTGGACTCACCACTTCTGGAGCTGGATGTTGGAAACCACGATGAGCTCTCCAGGCACTGATGATTGTAGTAACTGGGTGGTTACTGTGGCTGTGGCAAGAGTAAATTCTCAGTCACTAGGCTTTGTGTCACTTGCTTCACTTTCAAAGTTCTGACAAAGAACTGAGCCTGCAGGTTGTGTCTCATCCTAGCTGTCAGGTGGTGAGGCAAAGGAATTATCTGACCTTTTTGTTTTCTGTCATGAGAGATATTGCCTGCATTCAACCAAGATTCAGATAATGGGGAATTCCCCCAAAACAAAGGATGGGGCTTCAGATACCAGGCGGTTCAACAACCACCATAAAAAAAAATATCAGTTTTGTGAATGTAATCCATTTGATTGCTTATGAATTCATAATTATAGAGTTAAGCACCAACTCATTAGAGGGCCTCCAAATGGACCGCAAGAATAATATTTTATTTCTACTGACTTTATTTTCTCATCACCCATTTCCTGCCTTAGGATTGAAAAGAGATCCACTTTTCCTATGCTCCTTTTAACCATACCCAGAGAAATATAGCCTCCGTTGGTTAAAAACACACTAGTAAGTAAACCCCTAGTTCAAGCATCTTTCTTAAGTAAAACTTACATATTAAAACAGTTACTACCACTGCACACTCAGGATTTTTTAAAGAAGTTTAATAAATCCAAAGCTGCATATTTTTTAAATTAGTTTCAGGTGTCCAAAACAATGTAATAGTTAGACATTTACACCCCTCACAAAGTGATAACCCCCAGTCTATTACCCCTCTGACATCGTATAGAGCTGTTACAATTCCATTGGCTCTATTCCCTATGCTGTACTCCACATTCCGTGACTGTGTATGTGTATATTGTATTAGGTACCATCTTTGTGTATGTGTATATATATATATATATATATATATATATATATATATTTCTAAATTAATTACAGCTGACATTCAATATTATTCCAAAGTTGCACATTCTGGCCCAAATATCTGACCACTGAATCTACTCCAGATAAATTCTATAAATTTTAATTAAAGATAACATATGCTAAAAATTTCACCACGTTGATCAATTCTATCACAGCAAAATTACACATGCTCTGTGGCTATGGCTACCTGGTCCAGAGAAGTATCAAGGTTGTAGCCAAAACATTATAGTCCATTGATCTGTTTTGTATGTGAAAATCTGTAACACAGTCACAGCATTCTTATGATAGAAGATTAATTGCTTGCTAAAGAGATAAAGTATTTCCGGGTTAGTACCCATGTATTAATAATAAGTGTCATTAGAAAATGATTGAATGCTGGACGTATTCATTGAGTGCTAGATTTTGTTGACTTCCTTCAAAGAATGTTGAACTTCATTCTGGCAGATAAAGTTACTTGTAGATGAAATTGTTCTTCTCACGGTTTGTTTTTAAGCTTTGTTAGGGTGAGTTTAGAGCACACTTTAGCCTGGTGTACCCCTTCTGCAAAGACATGACTCTTCTGAGGTCTACTGAATGTCCCAGGTGTGCCCTTTATTCTGGCTGATTGAAACTTGAAAGTCTTACGGTCCTGGTGAGCTCTGGCAGTTGTTCACCTTAGCGCTTCCCTTTGCCTAGCCTTGTGGAGTTTCACCCTACATCAGGCCACTTCGTATTCAGCCAACACTCAGGGAGATCTCCGTGATGACTTCTGGAGCACCTTGTCTGTGTAGCCCCCCTAGAGTTCATCTTTTCCAATTCTTTACCCTGAATGTTCCAGCTGCTTTGTCCTCCTCAAACTTCAGTCTCTGTCTCCTCAATTCAGCAAGACCATTCTTCTCTGCTTGGGATCTCCATCCTGTTCTGTAGTCTAGAAAGTGCCTCAAGGCAGAAAGCCAGGGTGATCGTTAAGGCTCACCTCATTTGTATTGCTTCCCTCAAGGTTCATAATGCTGTTGCCTATTGTCTGTATTTTTCCTATGTTTTATCCAGTTCTCTAGTTATGTCGGGAGAGGAAGCCTGGTCCCAGTTGCTCTGTCATAAACAGAACGTAGAAGTCTTATTAGAAAAATGATCATACCACTGAAACACATGAGCATTAGTTTTGGCAGTTTGTGACCCTTAAAATATAATCAGCACAAAATCCATGGTATGATGAAGAAAGAAGAAAAAAATCAGGGTTAGCACGGCAAAACAACAACAACAACAATAACCGGTACAGGATATAATCATATTCAGTTACGTGCTATTCTCATCTCCATCTTACAGGGTTGGAAACTGAGGTACAGAAAAATGAAGTAACACAAAGCCACACAGCTAGTATATGGCGGATCTAAGGTTTGAAGCAAGCTGTATTGGCCAAATAAAAATTGCTGCCTCTGGAAACTGGGTAGGTCCCCACTCATCCCAATGGGGCAGCAAATTATATTGTATTTAGAAGTATGGCATTGCTCAAGATTTAATTCTGTCCTTTCTCCCACCCCCATTTTATCTTCTTGTTCCACACTCCATCCCTGGGGGAATCTTTTTTTTTTTTTTTATTTAACTGAGAGCTTTATACATATCATTAGTGTGTGAATGACCTCCAAATCTCTCGATAGATATGTAGATGCATATCTTTAACTCTAGACCATAACTCCACCTACCTCCTCCACATCCCTGTGTATCTCTCATCACTACCGTAGACTGGAAGTCTCCCAAATTCAGTATCTACCTGTTCTTTCTGTGATCCACACCTCACTTAGGGGGGTGTCTCATTTTCTGAAAAATTTGGGATCATCCTTAAATCCTTCTCTTTCCGTCCCTTCCCGTAGCAAGGTTTTTGGACCTGTTTTACTTGTGAAATGTCTCTCAAGGAAGTCTATTTCTATTTCTTCTGCTCTGATTCAAGACCTGTTCATTCCTTATTGATATATTGCAACAGAAACTTATTTGGCCTTTCTGCCTTTATTGTTCTCCTGTTCTTTTTATCCTTCACATTACTTCCAGAGTTAGCATAAAACGCAACTAGATTTCCTAGTACCTCGTTGAAACAACACATCACTGTATTCTAAGTCAGTAGTTAAGAACAGGGCTTTGGAGTCCAACTGACTTGAATTTCCTTTCGACTACTTTCTAGCCGTGGTGCTTTGGGAATTTACTTAACCCCTTTAGCCTTCATTTTCTCTTCTGTAAATTAGGCATAATAATAGTTCCTCCTCATAAAGGTGTTGGGAAGAATCAACAACAAAAACAAACATATGAAATACTTAAATGCTTGGCACATACTCAATAAATGATAGTTATTATGCATATGATTAAGATAATAGCATTCATAGCCCCCAACCTTAACTCGACTATCTCGTTAATGGGGTCCACACTTTCACACCTCCACTTTTTGGTTCATGCTCTGTTCCTTCAGTTTGCAACGCTCCTCGCCAAACCCTTTTCCTGTTTGTTGAGAGGCTACTGTGCCACCTCTCCTGTAAAACCTTTCTCAGTTACCACAGTCAGAATTAATTACCCTTTAAGGGCTTCCACAGTCTTAATAAGAGACTATGTGATTTGTTATTCCATTCCTCTTGCACTTAGCCTGCACTAAGAGCTTGGGCTCTTAAAGAGTCAAATGAATAGGAAGGTCAGTAAATGTTAGCAGCAATTGTTATTGTTGTTTTTATTAGTTGTGTATATGTCTTCTTTGATCTCCAGCAGACTGCTACCTCCTCTAGGGCAAAAATCACCTGATTTATTTTTGTCTCCTCTTACAGTGCTAGGATAGTCCCGTATCTGTAATAAGTACCCAATCAGTACATGTTGAATTTAAAGGCTAGTGGAAGGAAGTGAGGTGGGTGAGGTTGGAGGTCACCTCTCTGGGTGCTGTGGAGTAGTTTCCCTCCCAAGGAATGGAAGCATGGTTTGCCTCAACGTGGCTGTGTGGCAGAATTCTTACTGTAACAAGTTATTTCAGTTTTCTATTTTTAGCAAAGCAAGGCCTTGATATGCTGAAAGCACCCAGTTGTGCGAAATATCATTAATGAGGCAAACATTTTTGGTCTCAAATATGTTGGTATAATACCTTTATCCCTAATACCTCTTTAGATACTTCAAAATAATTTAGAGGTCTTTAGGAAAATTAGTATATTTTACAAATATTGTTTCACATTGAGTTTAATAGTCTACTTCTAAAACTCAATAAATGTAAATAAGTATGAGGCTAGCTTTTTCAGAAATTTACCCTGTGATCAGTGTCAGACATATTATTCCTTAGGAAATCTTGGAGAAATTCACAACAATGAAAAGAGGTGTGTTTTCTTCATTCATTTCCTCTTTCTTGCTTTTTTTTTCAGATTTGAATTGACAAGTAGTTATTGAGGAAAATACTATTTAAATAGACTGTTTTACAGTGTCTGCTTTTAGGGAAGTGATTTGCAAAGTGCTGTGTTAAAAAAATGAAGGAGTTGTAAAAATGTCTTTTAGTAGCTGCAGATCTGAGGAATTGTGTTCTTACTACCGTATGTGATACTGGATCTTTGAAACAATAAGTTAAATTACAACATTTTGAACTGTGTTAGCTTAGTAGCTCTGTATAAATAATCCTAATGAAGAAAGTATATTGGTATAATAGTAATTCCTTAAATATTTCAGATATAATTACTGATTCAATTTGGAGTAAGCAAAATAAATAAATAAAGACACAAAGAAAAGAAATAAGATGATTTAAGATAGTATTAATATTTAAAGGCTTCTAGGTAATGGTCTTCTGTTGAGTGATGCCTATTAAATGAAAGCTGAAACACTTACCAGACAGCAGGGGAAGAAATGCCATACAAAGAAGTGACCCAAAGGAAATATATCTAAAAAATTGAAAGCCAGTTTAAAGCCTTGTATCACTTTGAGGTTTTAGATTGATTCTGCCTTGTATGGAAACATAAATACATTTTCTGTCTCCTTTTCTCATACAGCCCACTGTTCTCAGACCTTCCCCCCTCCCAATTTAAATAACTGTCTTTTATTACGTACAGTAACATCAGAGCATGGGAGATTGCTCTTCACCCATAGACACATGCTTCATATGCATATGGATTCACAGATGCCTTCAGAAAACCACCCTACAGGTTAGGAACCACAGTAGGTCCCTTAATTTACATACGGGAAAGTGAAACCTTGAATGCTTTAAGTCAGCAGTCACAAATTATGACTTGCAGATAGAATTTAGACCTACAGGCATGTTTTGTTTGGTCTGTTAGGATGCTTTAAAATTTTTGAGCAAACAGTTAAAAATCAGGACCTTTTTAGCTTCTCACGCAAATTAGGGGATCTGGCAATGTTGGAGTGATATTCTTGCATGACATCAATTGACGAGGCTTACATAGCAGCTACCTCTTTTACAGGATTCGTGTATCTACAGGTTTGCAATCCTCACAATTCCCTTTGTCTTTTACCTGACTGTTTCACTTATTCATGTTGCCTGCCATGCCTTTCTGAAAATTTTTGTTATGTAGCAAGTCAGATATACAGTAGAAAGTACAAACTTTTCTCCTGACCCCCTAAGCAATTGTAGGTTCCTGCCGCCATCACTCAGGCATTGGGCACTCTAGCCCTTCCGTTGCCATCGACTTGCCGTGTGGCATTGAACAGGTCACTTAACACCCCCTGAATTTCAGTTTTGATATCTGTCAAATGGTCATAATAAACATTTTAATCATATAAATAGTTTTAAAAATCTAAAGGCTTATATAAAAATAGCCTCATAAAGTCATAGTTAATTTTTTGTTATATATTAGATTACTTAAAAATGCTTCTTGAACCCTGCCCTTTGCCTACTGCATCCTACAGGATAAAGTCCGTATTTCTTTGCCTTGTAATGTTCCTTACCATTTGGTTCCAACATACTTTGCGGAAATATCTTTTACTTTGTATGGAATAGAATTTCACTCATTCACAGTTCATTCTTCACCCTCACCCCCATTCTTTTATCCCCTAAGTACTGGGCACCTCTGCTGTGCCAGGCACTGTTCTGGACACTGGGGATTTATGAAGCTATACAAGACAAAGTCTCTCTCTCCAACATTTCATGCTTAAGCCTTAAATTTTAGGCAGGTCAATATTTTGTATCTTGAGTACATTTTACATGTGCTTGCCTCCTTGCCTCTTTTTCTTTCATTGTTTCTTTCAAAAATATTTATTGATTGCTTATTGTGTCAGGCACTATTCACTGGGTGTTGGTATTGACAGAGCAAAGTCCCTGCTCCTTTGGAATTGATGTTTTCGTGGGATGAAGAAGACATTAAATAAATAAACAATCAATAAGATATATGTCATAAGGGCTTTGAAGTAAAATGTAGCAGGATAAGGAAGATAGAAAGCAACAGTGTGTGGGGGCATGGTACCATTATTTTAGAAGGAATGGTGAGAGACACTTTCTGGAGGAATTGAGGGAGGGAACCAAGAAGGTATCTAGAGGAAGAGTGATTCCGGCAGAGGGTGCAACAAATATATGCTTGACATGTTCAAGCGACAATGAGGTAGCCAGTATGGGAAGGGCTGAGAGGGGGAGTAAGAGATGAGCTCTGAAAGGTAGAGGGGTCCAGATTCTGAAGGCCATACTGGTGGTAAGGACCTTAGCTTTTGGCTCTAGAGTTATATCTCCTCTGAATTTTTAACTCAAATTCCTTTATGAAACGTTCTTTGACCATTGCTATTTACAATGATTTCTTCTTCTAACTCCTGGAATACATAACTGATGTATTGCTTAACTGACTAAGGCAAAGCCTGGTTGTCTTCTTATCGGTCGTCTGTCCTGTCCTAACTTTTTTGTAACTTCTCCTAGCGTGGGGACTTAGTTTTATACCTTTCTATCCTTGTTGTGCTTTGCGCCTCATTGGTACCTAATATATGTTTGTTTTGTGAGGCTCTGGCCTCAGATGTCAGCAATAGGAATTTGATATCAGTGTCTAAGGAAGAAGTGAAAGGGGTCGGCCCGGTGGCTCATGCGGTTGGAACTCCGTGCTCCTAACTCCGAAGGCTGCCGGTTCGATTCCCATATGGGCCAGTGGGCTCTCAACCACAAGGTTGCCAGTTCAATTCCTCGAGTCCCACCAAGGGATGGTGGGCAGCACCCTTTGCAACTAACAATGGCAACTGGACCTGGAGCTGAGCTGCGCCCTCCACAGCTAAGACTGAAAGGACAACAACTTTAAGCTGAACAGCACCCTCCACAACTAAGATTGAAAGGACAACAACTTGACTTGGAAAAACGTCCTGGAAGTACACACTGTTTCCCAATAAATTCCTGTTCCCCTTCCCCAATAAAATCTTTTAAAAAAAAGTGCTATGGACAGATAAAAGGAAAGTTGAAAAGAGAAATCGATTTTGAGGTAGATTGATAAATTTGGTTTGGAATTTATTGTACTTTCCATGCTAGTAGGATATCCAGGTTAAACTGTGCAGAATGGGATATGTCAGACCATATGCAGAGTACTGTTATTATTTGTGACTGCTGCCTGCAGTATGTAATTTCAAGAGCAGGGGTAGCCTCTTACTCATTTCTAGTGCCTGGAACAGGGGCTGGCAAATAATAGGTGCTTAAATCATAGACACATAATCGTTTTATTGAGATGAGAGGTAAGGTAGGTGTATAGCTATGATGCACATCATGGAACGGCGTGGGCTCTGGAGTTAGGTCATCGTAGGACTGAATTCCAGCCTTACCACTTTCTGTGTGTTGTGGTCTTGGTTGAGCAGTGACCCCTCTGAATCTCAGTGTCCTCATCTGAAAAATGAGGACCTTCCTTGACGGGCCACAAGGAAGACCTTACAGTAAGCCCTTTGTTGCAGGGCTGTAAGATAAGGAATATAGGCATAAGCCTTAGCGTAGAGTATTGGCTTAAGAAATACTACCTATTCGTTCAGCTATAATTGTTAATATTATTAAAAAGATAATGATTCCAACCATTGAATGTCAGACTCTTAGGCTCAGAAAAGCTCTCAAAAGTAATCTGTTTCAGTTAACTGTTTTGGCTATTTTAATGACAGTTGATAATCTGCTATAGTGTTCAGTCTGCATATAATCAGCCACATCAGCCAATGCATATAGAACTCTAAGAGGAATGAGTGAAATATTTTGGAATTTGGACTCATAGTACATCAGTTACTATTATTATATACATCAGTTAGTATTCTACCCTTTATAGTCCTAGCTATCAAAATCGTTGCATGGTGGGATAGGTGTTAGTAGACATGTTGGATGACAAATATTAATATAATAATAGAATTACATAGTATTTTGTATTTAGAGACGTATCTCTTTAAATAGGATGGAATTATTTTACAGAAGATGAATGAAACTCAGTCTCCAAAGCAATATTTTTATAGTAATAAAATAATGCTAAATTTAGAGAAGCAGAGTCTAGGCTTGATTATTTTTTTTTATCTTGTCAGATACCTCAAATCTTTTTTCTTCAAATCACACATTAAAATTTTGTAGCATTTTGGTCTAAAAGTCCTTTTCTATTCCCTTTTTTCTCTGTATAACACACAAATCTAACTACATCTTTTGAAATGGCTTCCTGATTTTATGGGTCCCTTGTGGATCTGATTCCATAGGAGCTTTTGGGTGCCTCTGAAACGTATGTTTTACTTTTTGCTTTGGAGCAGATGTCGTGGCACTAAGACCCAGAAACCGTTTGCTCTGTGTGGCTGGAGCTGGGCAGGCTGTGCTCACACTGAAGGGAAGGAAGTCATTAGTGCAGACTGAGCTGTGGAGTTGGGTTCTTGCAGGATTTCCTTCCAGCCTTTCCCCACTAAGGTTCTTGGGAATTAAAAAAAAAAAATCTAAACACACAAACCAAGTTTTCCTATTTACAGTGTTCAGGGAAGGGAAGGTAGGCATTTGGGGAAGGGCAGATCCTTTTCCCAACTTATCCAAGAAGGAAGAGAAAACAGCGTAAAGAAGCTCTGATTACAGATCTTTGGAATTTTCTTTGCTAAATTTTACAAACGAGAAATACACCCAGAATTTTGGGAATTGCTCCAGGCTGCGCGTGAGGGTTTGATTGCTTGTCTAATTTTTTTTTTTTTTTTTTTTTTGAGAAGAGGAGAATTCGCCAAAAGGGGTTTGGATGGTAGAAGCCCGGCTGGGTTTCTGCAGCAGCTCGTGTTCTCAGGCTCTTCTCTGAGGGAGGGTCTCTGCAGCCGGCTGGGAGACCCCCTGTCGCAGGCTCCTTTCGCAGGCGCCGGCCGGGGAGGGAAAATGCCCCGCTCTGGCAGGAGTACGCTGGCTTCTGGGACTTCCTAGCCCGGTGGGAAGTGTGTTTGTGGTTTGGGGATACTTTTCATTGAACTGAAGGCGAAAAGACTGGACTCTCTTGGGCTTTTTCTATTCGCAGTGAATATGGGAAAGAATTAGGGGGTGGGCGGGAGGCAGCATGACTCGCAGTCGCTGCTGCCCTGCATCTGCCCCCAGCCCCCAGCCCGCGTCTTGATGTTCCACGTATCGGCTGTACAAATATGATGAAATGGCAGCCCCGGAAGAAGGTAAGTGTCCCGGAGTGGGGACGGGGCCCTGATGCCCAACCCAGGGAAGGGTGACTGGAGGCAGTGGCCTTGGGGCCCCTCCACTCCTTCCATAATTGGCTAGGCGGGCTGGTCCAAGCAGCTGTGTCCCCTGAGGGACTTACGCCAGTCCCTTAGGGACGAGTTACCAAGTCTGGTCTGCGTGCACTGCCCTCTTTAAGTTTTTCCTTCTTGGTATGCCTGGACTCTCCGGGGTGACAGCTCAGAAACACCCGGTGGCTTTTGTAGCCCTGTGGAGCTAGTGACATGATTAGCTTTGTAGGAGCCAGCCCAGAGCTGCCAGGGTCTTGGTGGTGCCCCATCTCTGGAGGGCCGTTTGGGGCTGCACCTCCGATGCATTCCAGCGTCCCCGCAGGTGGGTGTCGTTGTAGCACCTACTTCCCCAAGGGGTTAATATGCTGTGAGCTGCTGGCAGCCGCTTCCCCAGGGCCCCGCTGGGGGGCGGGCATCCCCAGCACAACCGCCCAGCGGCTGGTTCCCGGGCAGCCTGGCCGCGGGGCCTCCAGCCCGAGCGTCGGGGGCCTGGCCCGGGCGGGCCTTCTGCCCGTGGGGCTCCCGGGCAGCCGCGTGGGCCCACGCCGGCCATTGTGCACGGGTGTGTGTCTGTGCGTGTCAGCGTGCACGGGCGTGTGTGCATCGATCGTCGGGAAGAGGGGGAGGGGGCACTTTGCTTTTTGCAAGATTATTTCCTAATATGGCTCCTTTGTTGAGAACTCAAGAAAAAAAATCCAGTGGTTCTATCAAAATAAATTGCTATTGGTCCCAGAAATAACGTTTCTAAATGTGGGACTGGTCCCTACCCCAGGACGTTCACGGAGAAAGACAGCTTTCTTCAAGTTGTTGGCGGCTGTTGGTTTGGCTAGGGCTCCCTTTTGCTAACTTGTCTGACTGGCGCTAACTGTTAGGTGAACCCAGTGGTTCACTGCATAGCAGGACCTCCCCCGCCCCCTACGAATACCTCATTTGGCCGTGGTTTTTATTGACATTCTTCTGAAGGAAAACATAGCGAACTGAATGTGCTGTGCCCTTCCCCAGCCATGACCTGTCTCTGTTAGCAGCTGCCTGGTGTGTTACTTGAACTAGCTAAACTGACTCTTTCTTTGTGGCATGATGTGTGATACCATGTTTTACATCAGAGCTGAAATAGAAATCACGTGTGAGATGCATGAGGAGATATTGTGCATTTATTTTATTGCTAGAGAACCTAACAAACCCTGCTTCAGTATAGCCTGGTGAATTGAAAGGTTTTCTTTGATATCTAATTGATACAATTTTGATCTCTGACACTAAGTCATTTCTACCTTTCATCCTGAAGTCAGAACCTCTCATATATTATTACTTCTCATCATAGAGCTTCTTTCAGTGAGCTTGGTTTCATTTATTTTAGTTGAGATCTGTGTACTTCCCCCGCCCCCCATAAAAATCAGTCAGAATGAGGAAAACCCATAGGAGAAACCATATAATTAAGCAATTTAAACAAATGCTGTGTGTTCTAAAGCCCCCCACATTTCTTCTATATTTGTAAATTGCATATAGATGAGTACTTTAAAGATGTCTGTAAACTATACGTTCATAAATGTCTGTTTTTTCTATTTTACCCAATATGCAGTAACTCATGTGGTTATGTCTGTGGAAACCCCTCTGGGTACTGGTATTGCTTGAACCACGGAAGTATTATTCTTGGCAGTCAGGTGGATTTCTGGATGCTGGAAGATTCTGTTTCAAGTGTTAGGATTCACTCTGCAGTATTTACTCACTCTGTGATGCTTAAATTGCTATACCAGAAGGTTGTGTTTCTTCACTGTATTCATAATCCCAAATCATCATGTTATAAGGATCAGGTGTGATTCAGTATTCATGGAAGATTAAAAAAATGAGCTGAGCCACCGAATACCGTCCGATTATTTGGTGGTGGCTTGAGAACAATTCTTGCTTCTTCTACATTGGAAATGAAAGCTTCTTTGGAAGAGACCCAATAGTCAACTCTGGTAGGGCACCAGTAAGTCTTTACAAAGATTAGGTTTATTTCTTACTTTCGCAAGAATCCTCATATGATCAGATCATTGCCACGGTTTCTGGCCGGGTCTGCTAACGCATTTGTAGTGGTGTAGCATGTACAGTCACATGCCAGGTGTTTTGCCAAACTGTTTCATAAAAAACCATTAACACTACAGATGAAAAGTGATACTGCATTGATGTGATTGTTAGCAAAGCTAGGAAGGTCATCCATAGAACGCTGCCCCAAGCAGCATTTGTCTACAGCTGGGCTTCATGACTAGGATTGCTTGGTAACTTGCTGTTTTGGTGCCTGGTCAGCCTCTACCAGTGCTGGCTTTTGTTAATTCTGGGCTCAGTATCAGAGAGTAACCATAGGTTCTAGGTTTCTTTGTTTCTAACTGAGCTGGGATACGTGATTGAAGGGGAGCTTTTTACTCCTCTTTTCTCTGCTTACTTGCTGGGTTAAACTAAATATTAAGATTCAAGATGTGGGCTCTGGAATAGTCAATTAGAATCTGTTACTTTTTCACAAAGAAACCCCCAGAACATGGTGTTCCACTTTCAGGACCAGTGAGGAGTTTAGGACCAGTCTTCCGGAGCACAGTGGGCCTGTAAGAGCCCTGTAATTCCCCTAAAAATCAAGATTCTGTGTGGTTGTGACTGCATCATGGTAAGAATGGAATTTAAGATCATGCAAATAGCAGCTACCTTTTTTTAAAAAAATTTTTATTGAGGAATATTGGGGAACAGTGTGTTTTTCCAGGACCCAACAGCTCTAGGTCAGGTCACTGTTTTCATTCTAGTTGCGGAGGGCGCAGCTCACTGGCCCATGTGGGAATTGAACCGGCAACCCTGTTGTTCAGAGCTCATGCTCCAACCAACTGAGCCAACAGGCTGCCCCAGCTATCATTTTTAAAAGCACCTGCTCTGTGTTAGACATCTCTACTTGCTCTATATGCCTTCATTTAATTCTTACCTGATGAGGTAGGTGGTAGGTGTTATAATTTGCATTTTGCAGATAAGGAAAAGATTTAGAGAGGTGAAATGATTTACCCAGAGTCACACAGCATGGCAGGGTCAGAGCTAAGATTAGACCAGGCCTTATTTATTTCAAGACATGTGTTCTTCATCATTGTACTTGGGAATTTTGATGACCAGGGCTCTTTATCCAAGAAAGATCAAACCTGAGAGCAGAGATGATCCCAGTATTGGTTAGCCCTAGCTTTGCTCCTTCACTTCTGGATACCAGGACCAGGAAGCTCTTCTTCCCTCCCTTTCTTCTGGAAGAACACAGTGATTTTATCTACCTCTGAATTCTTGGAGCATTTAGAATCTATAGCCTTTTAGGCGGATGTTTTTTTATTAATAGTAACCGTTTTATCTCTTTATGTGTATATATATATATCTCTTTATCTCTTTATGAATGTATCTGGCCTCTCAATTGTACTTCAAACTCCTTGAGTTCAGGAAACATGTCTCATACCTCTGGTTTTGGTACCAAGGATAATATAGTTGCTCAATAAGTATTTATTTGATAGAAAAGTAAATAAAAATTATTACTTTGTAGAACTTGTATTTTTAGACTTTCTTATTCTAAGAAGTAGTGTGAACTTTAAATGTGAAAAAGTTCAAAGTGTTTCAATTGATTCATAGATATTTCACTGTAGTGGTTTATTAAAGAGACCAGAATATTTTGGCACTCAGTTCTAATCTTTTGTAGACAGCATCAGAGAGGGGACAGCTACACTTTCCATAGAATCTCCCTGGCTGTCATTATTAAAACACACCACCGGACTCTATGGGCCAGGCTTCTGATCCAGTGTCACAGTCTTTTTATTAACATAACCTTATTGGCCTGGCAAAATCTACTTTCCCGTTTTCACGTTAAGAGGCTATCGTTCAGCACATTATTTTTATCTTGTATTTGCAGAAATGATAGTAATTAAAATGCTTGTCTCATAGGAACATGTTTGTTTACAATTCTGAAGTGATTTCTGCTCTTTAAAAATCCCAGGATTAGTATCAGATAACGCTGTGTAAATAAAACTGCAGTCAAAACCTTCAGGAAAGCTGCTGCTGATTGGATTTTCTTATTGCTTATCTAATGCTATTTTATTGTTCACACATAATAAAAGATCATTAATAGGAATGTGCCACATAAGCTACATTAATTATGTCACTTCAGAATCATATGATGTATTTATCTTGTTACACTTGTCACATTAATCTAATGTGAATCTGGCTTCTCTGAGGAAGCTTCATTTAAAAACCTTGTTTGGAAGCTCACTTGTAAGGATTCTGTCCTGTAAGCTTGTGTCTTAGAATAGCTTACTACTTTTACAAAAGAGTGCATTTCAAATCCCTGCACTTTGTCTATATTTTCTTTCTGGATTAGAAAGCTAAGTCTCACATTTTATTACAGCTATACTACATTACTTAGTTACCTGCCTGAATGCTGTGCTAGTTGATATTATTATATTAGTCATTTTGGGCCACAGTTTGTTTACAGTATAAAATTACACTTAAAAATAATCAAGCATTGTGGACAAAAGTAGTTTTAGAGAGAAGCCTTAGGAATTCCATGATAAAGGCCTTTCTGCACATCCATTCTGTACACAGTTCCCAGATCAGTGCAGCCTAGAAACCCAGGTTGGTTCTGGCACTTCCCTGACTTCGTCCCTGTCATTTAATCTTTCCCCCTGATGCCCCGCTGTGGTGGTGTCCTAACGATTTCTCTTTTTCTGGTCTCGCTTTTTTCCTTCTGGTTTTCCTTCGTATTCCTTTTAGAGCAATTGTTTAAAAAAAAAATCTGCTCACATTATTCACTTTCTTAAAACCCTGCTGTGTCTCTCCATTGGCTAGTAGAGATCTCCAAAGCGAGCTCAGCCCACCTTGGCCAGAGGGTGTGCAGTCGGCTCATGGAGAAAATATGAGAACTTCTGTTCTTATGTATTTCTAAATCTAAAAGAATAAAAAAAATTAAACTTTACTAATCTTTCCATATAGTTGGCCACTTGTGCCATCATTTATGCAGAGGCCCCAGGGGTTCTTCGTGGTGCCCACTCATCGTTCATGTCGGGCGTTTGTTCAGCTTCAGTGTGCTGTGGTGTATGGTCGTTCCCATCATAGAAGATCTTGCCGTAAATGATTAATTTTGTTAAAGAGAAGGAGAAGAATGAAGAGGAATGTAGTGTAGGTTGTATAGTGATGAAGAAGATGGGCTCTGAAGCTAGACTGCCTGGGTTTGAATTTCAGCTCTGCTTCTTGGTAGCTGTGTAGCCAATGTACTTAACTTCTCGTGTTACTTCAGATGTTTCATCCATTTAACGCGAATGACACCTAACTTTTAGTGTGACTTTGAGGATGTAATGTAAAATGTTTACCAGGAGTGCCTGGCACCTAAATGTGCTTATTACTACATTGTCCCTGCTAGTGTCATTGTATCCTGCAATCTAGCTGAACATGGCTCACCAGGCTTCTGTGCATTTGCATGTATTTTTTCTCCTCATACGCTACTTAACTCGCCTTCCTTTTGTCACTGGTTGTACCTTAAGAACTCAGTCGATCTTGTCCTTAGTGTCCCTTCCATAATTGCTGGGCATAGTGGGCCCCAGCCTGCTTTAACCATACGTGCCTGGGCCACAGCCATAGCCCTGTACTATAACCGTTAGTACGTCTGTCTGTACCCTTGTAAGCTTTTGAGGGCATTGGCACAGAGTGGGAACTGAATAAGTGAATGTTTGAAAAATGTAATGTGTGTATGGAATGAATTACATTTATGAAAATGTAATGCAATTATGGTCAATGATCTTCCACCAGTTGGCAAGCTTCTCTGACTTGGAAATGCCCAACTTGTAGGTTTATCTCTACCTATTTCTTACCCTCTTAGCACACCACATTGCCTATGAATGAGGGTGATTCATGAAAGGGGTGAGGTTAACTATGCACCTGTTAAAAATAAACTGACGGTTATGAGGTGGTGGTTGTACCACATTGTGCGTGTACTAAATGCAGCTGAATTGTGCACTTGAAAATGGTTAATGTTGTTACAGGAAGTTCACCTCAATTAAAACAAAAAGGGAAAAAAGTGACTTATTTTTGACATATGTCACAACTGATCACAAGACATCACCGTGGTTGTAAACCACTGGAGTAAATCTTTACTCTCTTCAGCCCTAAATATTTTTGATTTTGTAAAATTGGTAGGGGATAGTAATCTATAGAAAACTACTTCCAGGAACATTTGAGAAGCTGGGAATGGTTGATAGACTTGATAAGTAAGAAGTGAAGGAAGTCAGCGAAGAGGAAATTTGATTTGGCACCTTTGCTGTCCAGGAGCTAGCCAGTAAGCAGTGCCGGTGTGAGAGGCTACAGAGTTTAATTGGCCTAACTGCAAGAAAGGGCGCCAGCAGCCACCTTCATTTTAATAGTCAGTCACAGTGATGACATACTGTGGAAAACACAGCGGAAGCAAGAGAAAACCCGAAATCCTGGCTGGCCCTCTCAGCTTTAGCTTCCACAGTGGATTCATTATATCATTAATAAGAACAATGTATGTCTCAGCTTTAAGACTTTGCTTTTTATCGATGTGCTAAAACCATGTAGTTTTATTGAAAGCTATAAAAATTATATCATTTAACTGACATTTTCAGGTTTATAGAAGCTTTTGTCCTGAACTTCCTTGTTAGTCATCCCTTTTAGGTTTTTGTAGACAAGGGGAGTATTCTCATATGATTGAGCCCTTGAACTATATTCCTTTGGCAGTATACTTTGTTTTTTATCTGTTAGAGCATTCTGTCTTTGTTAGTTTGAGTATTCTATCCTTTTAGCATGTATTTTAAGGAAAGACATAAAATTATATCCTTTGGCTTACATCTTCTGTGTAATGAGCTTAGCATTTCTAGGAAAGGTACATGAAATAAGCTTGATGGCAATCGTCAAAGCTGCACATAAGTTTTTTGCTAGTAGGTGTCTCTCAGTTTGGACTATTAAAGGACTGAAATTTCTCTAGCTTATATCTGGTTATGCAAGCCAAGGTCCAGTCATGAATGCACCAATATTTCCAGCATTATGTAATTTGTGGGAGGTAATAGTTTGGATTTACATCATGTTGGAGGACTGAGATTTGTAGAAGCACAGATATTGAGGCAATTCTGAGATAGAATAGTTAACATAAGGTCAAAGTGGAGTTGGGAGCCCGGAGATAATTGTGGGAACATATTTTGTTTGGATACATAGGCTCTCAAACCTGTAATATACATAGACTTGAACCTAGAAATGCAATAGTGGGCAGTAGGAAGGAAGGCACCCGTAAGGAAACATTGTTGCATATCCTGGAATAACTTTGTTATAGCCTATATTTGCATAACAACATTTATAGATTAGAATTTGTTTTTCTTTTTTTAATGAATAAATGATCCCTCACTGTGATTTATCCAGTGTAGGTATTCCTTGTTAAAATACAGTATTTTGAATCCAAAAACAAACTGAATGCAAGCTTGTTTTATGTAACTAAAAACCTTTAATGTCCATTATATTTATCCAGATCATTACTTCATTGTTCTGACAATTAATTGTTAAGCATATTTCATAATTTTAATATTTATAAATGAATAGAACAGGGATTCACACACACATTATTGGGATTATGCTAATTTGAGGTATCTGTGAAGAGCTATAATGCTTCAGCCCAGATCTAGCAGATATTTTGGAGTTATGCTTACAGAGTTGAGATTCAGAGGCATAAAAAAGATTATGTTTTTGAAGAGTAGAAAGCAAATGTCGTAGTGAGTGATGGGTGGACCCATGATCATTTTGGTGGACTTTGGGTCTTTATTGCTTGATAATTAGTTTTTTTCCAACAGAGGGTGGGTGAGAGAAAGAAAATATAAAATTCAAACTACTTTATTGTTAATAATTTTGGTAAAGATATTTGGTAAAGAAACTGCTGATTTTTGACTATCTTTTACCTACAAAAATAGAAATTTACCATGGTTGAATTAACATTTGGGGGTTAGGAATGGTGGTGATAAATATTGACATTAAGACGAACATGTGTTTGAGCGATTTATCATGAATTTTAATATTCCAGAGTCGTCATGGAATATTACACTAATCATGGAATGCTACACTAATCATATTTACTTTACCTGTTAACTTGAATTCAACTGCCAGCCAGCCCCTGTTAAATTTGAACTATTTATTTTGATGTAAATTTTCTAAAGTGTAGTACACATGTTTTGCCTTGTTACACAGAAGGTACTAAACATGATTTAAACTTTTCCTGATTACTCAGGATTATTATCACAAACATGAATTATTTGACTTTGCTATAATATAGCAACACTATGCTATAATATAGCTTTTAAGGAATGTAGAATTACTTGTTCCTATTCTGAATGACCTCAGATTGCCCTTTTGTTTCTTTTAAAATACTTTCATGCCTTCTTTGTACAGTTTTTATCTTCCTTTCCATGTTGCCCAAAGTGATGCTGCTGTCATGTGCCTACCTCTTGCAATTTTGTTTTATATATTTATTTCCAGTCTGTGGTGGGTAAGAAATACCCTGACTGAGATGAAAGTAAGTAGACACTGAATGAGGGTTTCTCTTATGAGTATATAAACTTTAGAGTATGAACTGTGGCTTTTGGCTTTGACTGCTTAGAGATATTTTTTTTAACAAATGTACTTGCTGTTTTTAGGCTAGGTTTTAGATAGGTGAGGTGGTTAAATAAGTGACATTTTGATACATTAGGTATTTATTATGCTATTGATTACTGTGAGTTAGATACAATTGAGGGTGCATGGTCACAGAGCCTGACAACATTGAGTGATTTGATAAAAACCACAGTACTTTTCCCTTTTCTGACTTTGCTTTGGTGTATCTGGCTTGCCTTTTTTTTTTTTCAACAACTTGTGCAAATATATCTACACAATAAAAAACTATGATGGAAGGAACTAGTATTAGTAGTTTATGTGAAGGGTAGAATTGTATATCCTAGGGAGTATATGTGATTGCCTTTGAGAAGAAACAACCAAGGGATGTGGGATTTATTTAAATATTAATTAGTTACAAATTAACCAAAACATTATTTTTTAGTAACACAAATATTATTTATTTTAAACAACCCTTTTTGTTTCAGCCTAGACTCTTGAGTATTTATGATACCGAGATTAAAACATTTTTAGGAATGAAAGAAACCTTAAGGAGCATTTAACTTTACAGATTAGGAAGCAGAGTGCCAGTAGGGTAGAGTGGCTCCTTCAGCATCATGTAGCTCCTCGGCGGCTGGCCCTAGACCTGGGTACTCTAAGGAAAAGGCTCTGTCCACCAGGCTATATTGCTTCTACTTCTCTGGGAGTTCAAAATCTAGGGTTGGGCTTGTTTGTAAAAAAAATAAAAAAAATCTAAGACCCCCTCTACCCCCCACAGTTATTTAGATGATATATTTTGAAGAAACAAGAAATCTATTTGCTTTCAGACACCTCTTCTGTGGCATATTTTCCTAAAATTCCTTTGTACTAATGCTTTAAAAATCCATAGTAATATGCAAATATGGTAGTAGTATTTGTCTCCTGTTTGTTAACTTTGTTGGTCTGTTACTCAACAAGACATTCAGAAATGGGATGCTTATAACCTCTTGATGTAGCTGGTAAGGAGGGATTCACGAAACATCAGGATCATCATCACTGAGAGGCCTGGTTTGCAGTGGAGGATGGGGTCAGTTTGATGGGGACCCTGAGTAGCCAAGAAGCAGCATTAAGGGAGGTCTGTGTTTTGGGGGACAGGAGAAAAAGATCATTGCCAGTAGAAATAGAGAGAGGATGTTAATCATAAACTTTATATACTTCATAATTTCAAGGAAGGATCAGCTCTAGGTCAGAGTAGGTGACAGAAAAGGACCAAGAATAAGGGGAAAAAATTTAAGGACTACTATCGATAAAGATAAAGTAACTTATCTGAAAAGTAAACAGTTTATATAGGTTTACACAAATATGAAATAGACCTCATTGATAAGTAAATCATCAGAATGTCACTGTTCTAATTGTTTGTGATGATAGCTATAGTTCTCAAAAAGTTTTAATAAACCATAGAAACACCATCCCATTTATAGTGGTCATGAAACAAATAATTTAGGAGATCTAGGCTATTATGGAACCAGTGTTTCTGAAAAGCAAACAGTAATAACCGTGGGTAAATTATCCATGTTAATTTGAACAGAACTCTATATTTTTTTAAAGTGAATCCATAATATGTCTTTTCATTGCATCATATTAGATTAAGAATGAATGAGAATTTAGAATTCCTAAAGCTAATTTTTAAATTATTACAAACCTATAGAAAATACTTCTGACACTTAAAAGTTGCTTAAAATAGGATGAAAATGTGCAGAACGTGACTAGATTTATTTATCTTTTTGTTTAAAATTTAAATGTAAAAATTCCAACTTTAAGAGATACCAGTTAAAGGAAGGATCTTAAATTATAGGTTATTGACTATGTGTAATTACATATACAAATATAATTAACATTTATACTGACCAAATAAACAAGGGAAAATTAGTAGGCACAGAGGTTATAATCACCACTGATGAGTTTTAAACACTAATATAAAAAAAAAAGAACAAATTTTGGTTAAATAGAACCAGACATTTTTTTCATAGTTTAAAATATACATAATTTTTAAACGGATTCTATAGTCATTTTAAAGGCTGTTTCAATGATATTCTTCTAAATAGGAATAATTTTAAAAATCAAATTTGTTTTAAATGATCCAATTATTAAACATTTAGTAAAGTTGCCAGAGATGCAAATATGAATAAAATAATTTTCTTCTAGAAAGCAGGATAAGACAAGTGGCATAAATACCTGAAATGTGAGGTGACAATATGTTAAGGATCACCAGAGAGTGAGTAAAAGGAGAGGTTACAGCTGGGTTGGTGGAAGAAGGGGAAGGGTTTGGAGTTCGGGATAGGAATTAGTATACCAAAAGAGTCTCCCTGGTGGAGTGGCATTTCAGCTAGACTTGGTGGGCTCATTTTTACCAGACGGAAACAGGGAGGCCAGGCCATTCCAGGCAGTGAGAATAATATAGGGAAAGGCAAGCTCTGAGCATGTTTTTACAACATGGTAAGGAATCCCAGTTTGGCTGGAGAATAGACTTCAAATGCCAGCTGAAATCCAGATGGTAATTGGCCCCAAAGATGGTGAAATTAGGTTTTTACATGCTTATTCTTTCTAATGCTCGGTGAGTAACTGGTTTTTCTCACACTTTCTTATTAAAAGAAAATGAAAAACTGAGTACACTGCAAATGATGGGATTTTATTTGGCTCTGCAAGGATTTTTATAAATACTACAGCAGCTGTTTACATGTTTTTCATGATTGCCCTATGCATAGCAGAGTAAGTCTCCTCATTGTTTTATGGGTCATTCTACATTTCACTCAAGTTTATCTTTGAATGTTTGCCATTCTCATTTTGTTTGTACTCTTTTGTGTAGTATGAATTACCTAATGATGATAATATCATAAATTTGGAATTCCAAGCACTTTCTACTTGTAGGACTGTTAAACAGTGAGTTGGAGGTCTGTAGCGCAATTTACAAAGCAACAATCTCTCCTGTATTTCCAAATAAAGTATCTGAAGGGAATGATATTTGCCAGAATGGGCTGTACTGGTAAATTTAGAAAGTACAAGATAATTACTTGCAATTATGGCAATTTCGGTAAGGGAAATCATCTTAATTTGTTCCTACTAAGAAATAGAATCGCTCTACTCATAGCATTTGAATCTTAGGAGATTAATGCTCTGTGCCTTCATTACTTTCAATGGACATTACGGCTTTTCACTACATCTGAAATTACCCCTTTAATTCATGCTTCTGTTTGAATTTCTGTTAAGTGCAGTCTTCACTTTTAAAAAATGATATTCCAGAGCCCTTGTTGAACAGAACTTACACGTCCATCCTAAGCAAACTGTAAAAGAATAGTACATCTCTACTACTAGGAGAATAAGCTCTCAAAGAAGTCGTAGATGGATGGTGAGGAGTCTTTAACTCATACTTGGAGCATTCTCCTGTCATGCTATTCCCTGAAGATTTTAAAATTTAGATGGCCTTTAGGCTGATGGATAATTGCTGTGGCTTAAAAGGAATGCTGTGTCTCTGGGCATTTTTATGAAGACTGAATTCTGACTGCTTTTTTATTTTTAAGTATTTAATTATACCGTCTGGGAAAGGTAACCGGTATGTAGTTAAAACAGAAAATCGGAAGGAGAAGGATGGGTTTAAACCAGAATATAATTAATTGGGAAGAATATTGAACAAGAAATAATGGACATATGTCTACATAGGTGACAAAAGTGCTAAGTATGGGAAGTTAACTCATTATTAGGCTATACTGTCTACAAAAATAAATGATTTCAGTCTTCAGAGCTGCTGGGGTGACTTCAATTCTGAGTCTTTCAATTAGCACCTGTTTCTTCACATTATACAAGAATTTCTTTTGGCTTCTGTGAGTTAAGGCTGGTGCCTTAGTACTAAAATTTTTGTCTCCCTTGAGGCCAGGTACAATACTTAGCAGCAATCAGAAGCCATGTTTGAGTACAGCAGCTTTTAGGCAGGTCAGGCAGAGCTAGTGAGATGCAAAACCCACAAATGACTCAAGAGTTCTTTGATTTTGAAGTGTCCTGCCTCTTCTACTATGGCCTAAACTTGTAGTCAAACTTGGACTAATTGATTGAATAATTATTTCAATATGCATTTGTTGAGTCTATTATGGGCCAGATGCTGGCTATTTATATCATAATGAAGAGGAAAAATGAGTAATGCTATTAATAGTGACTCCATTATTTCAAAATTTGGGATAGTTCAGTTTATCCTTATGAATGTTTGCTAAGTAAGTTAGTAATTACTGAATTTGACAGAACCAACTAATTTACTAACTTTAAGCACTCTAATAATTTATGAAGTGTTACACCTTAGGGGCGCAGATTCAGATATAATATGATCCCCATTCTCAAGGAGCTTATAGTCTAGACAGGAAGTCAGATGAGAAAATAAATTATTGCAATACAATATGATAACAATGGTACCACATATAGGGTGCTATGGGAACAATGAAAAGCAGGAGAAAGAAGAGGAGGTGGTGTGAGCTAAGCATGCAACTATGTTTAGAAGTTTTCTAGGTTAATAACCACCATGTATTTCTATAGTATGAACTTTCTCACCACTTATCCTTTCATTTTTTATTATAGTGATTTTGAAAAATAACTAAAAAAGTAACTAAAGTTTTAAAAGGGCTCACCATTCTGATTTCATTTATTTCCATGTTACATTGTTATTCATAGCTTGATTTCCTCTTAAATACTTTTGGAAGAGAAATGTTCATTTTCTACATAATCACCTCCAATTAGATTAGTTTTCACAGTTGGATTCTTAAATGAGTGCTACCTCTAACCTTTTTTAATTTTTTTGCCTTATGGCATAGTGTCCTCCTTTTAAGAAATACTTGCATATACAGGTCTTTTGAATGTATTGCACCCATATTAATTTTTTCCTTATATTTTTAATTGAGGAAATTAGTTTTTAAAGTATATTCCACTAGATTCACTGAGGAGGAAATTATTATATGGTTAAATAAATTTAGAAGAGGTGTACACAGTGTCTCGTTTTTGGAGATTCACTTGACATATTGTGAGGGTTCTCAGGAAACCTAGAATTAATAAAGGAAGAAAGCAGGGGAGGAGAAGAGACTTATTTACCTTTATTCAACTAAATATTTCCAAATATGACCTCTTTTTTTTTGATAACATGAAAATATATTTTGGGAATTGCTTTCTTAACATCTTTGTTTTTGGATTAGGTATAAGAATTCATACACATAGTCAATATGGAAATATTCTTTTCCTATTATTGAAATTAATTAGAAGGAAATAACAGCAGAAAGAAGCCAAGAGAAGGAAATAAAACAAGAAGAGTATACGAGTAGAAATAGAGAGCTGTGAGAGAAAAATATTGGTAGCGGAGTGGTAAAAAGAAATCTTGTGAAAGTTACAAAACGTTATTAAAATGTGACATAGTGAAATCCATTTATCAGGTTCCTGGATTTAACATCTCCCCAGAGATATGAAAATATTGCTAAGTGCCAAAGTATTTTTCTCACGTTTAATTCTTTATAGTG